>NW_028186379.1:4216728-4497517 GCF_003343005.1 Rhea americana
TTTCTTTTCTTTTCTTTTCTTTTCTTTTTCCTGAAGTTTCAGTGTAATGTCTGGAGGAAAAAAAATGCATGCACAATCTGTTGCCTGAGTTTTATTTTTATCAAGTGTTGGGAGGACTGGAGGGGAGGAGGAATGGTATGAAACTAAATCTGGTAATCAGTCTGACACACACAAGTGTGTGTGGGGGGGTACAAATATGCACTGTCTTCTCGTTCTTCAGATGAACCCAGTGTTCTGAATTTGCCTTGGAAGAAAAAGAGAAAAGGCTTCCTGTTTTAACCTCCATCCTGTCACCCTCCCCAGTTGCTCTATTTCAAACTCTCAAGCAGGAATGGCTAAAGTGGGCTCAAGATATGTAGATAAACTGCATTCACAAATAACAGCAATAATTTATTTTAAAAATCAAACCTCTCTCTTTGTGGCTGATAGAGAAACTTTGAATCTTTAATTTCCACCCTGAAAGGCTATAAGACCATTGAATAGGAGTTTCTCTACACAAAGAAACACAGCACAAAGAAATTACAAGGAAAAAGAAGGGAGTAAAATGCAGGCCAATTATGCTCTAGCTCTGGAGTGTTGCTGCCAAGGCTATTTATTTTCACAGACAGTGTTAATTTTGTATGCACACACACAGCTTTGCTTGCTGATACCACAATGAATTTTAATTTTGGAGGTGGCTCTGGTTCTTGTTACCTTTAAATTCACCTTCCCATTTACTGGATATAAGGATATTTTCAGCTGAAGATCTCTAGGTTATTCTCTTACATCTATTTTTKGGGATTACATGCTTCCATCTAAAAAGGTTTGCAGATGATCATAACAAAATCCTTTGTGAATGAACAAGCTGGCAATATATGAAGGACATAAAGCCTTTCCTTTTGCTGTGATACAGGCAAAATATCCCMTCTGACTTAAGATGCTAGGTCAGGATGAATACTCAAAGCTAAATTACTGCTATGATGGTGATGTGGCATCATCATCTAGAGTCTAGATTCCATATCACSGCTTTTCAGATAACTACAGAATGAACATAGCTAAATAATGCTGTATCTGACTTCGAAGTGAATTACTCTGTAGAGCACGTCCTGACCTCTCTCTTTCTCTCTCAGTGCAAAATTCTTCTTTTGCACTTGTAGCGCAACATTTTAAAAGGACCTTAACAATTTGCATCTGGCATCAGGTTCTTTAGCTACAGCAGATGTTAATTATAAATTGGCAAGGCATAATGCTGACAGTCCAAGAATGAAGGTACAATATGTGAAGCTTTACTGCAAGGACTCTATTCATCCAGTACTTAGTCTCTCTTGGAAGGCATTCTTATACATGCAAGATTGTTCATAATTCTTTTCTTCTTTGTAATAAGCTATTCTTTTTTGTTATGATGATGTCCAGTCTTCTGTGATTCAGTGACATTTGCAAAATGAGAATGCCAAAAGCCATGTAGTTATTTAACTGAGTTAATACTATTATGTATTTATTTAGGTGAGTTTCTGTTTGAGTTCGATTGCCTAAATAAAAAATTTAAAAGATCGTTAAATTTGGAGGGAGGTCAGCGAAATACCTATTAAAGCTCAACTTTGTAAATGCGGTAAATCTGCATAAAACACTATTTTGGATTTTATTGTAATTAAAGCTTTTGTGCCTTAGTACTCTAATTAAGGTGAGGAATGTATGATTCTCCAGTGTCTCTGTGGTGGGATCTACGGGTGCTGAGCATTTTTGAAGAGCAGGCCAATGACGTCCCCAGAATCTGAAGCCTCTTTGGAAAGGCTGTTTCTATTTACTAAGCACAACTCTTACTTTAACCATGGTCTTTCAGTTAATTTATCCTTGGGCCTGTCTTAGAAACTCAATGAGGCCAACAGAAGATTCATAGGAGCTGGACCCCTACAGGAGGTAAGGATTAGTGTAAGTATCCACTAGGGCATAATAACAATGTAATTTTGCCCTTTCCAGTACATAAATTGACATTCTTTTTGAGTACTCTCCAAAATGCCAGTTGAACATATTATGTGATTATTTTGGAAGCTACTGCTTCTCATCATAGGAACCACATCAAAGCTTGGGCCACCAAATACAGTTTTTTGTTCTTAACTTTCTTCAAGTATGATGATGTTTCAGTTTGGGAATCTAATTCTAGAACATGTGAATTTTGCATACAAAAACTATTAGGATTTAGGATATTCTAGAGTTGAAGGGTTATTTGGGACTGATCTTTGATAAGTTGAAAACTTTACAAATTCTATGGTAATGATCTTAAGCAGGAAGTGGGAGATGGTTTGGATGGACTTCGAGAGGTTGTCTTTTTATCTTTTTTGTTTGTTTGTTTTGTCTTTTGTTTTTACTTTTTTGTTCAAATTCCATTGCTGCTCTGTAAAGAAATAGCAATAATTACTCCAATTAGAATTTGGCTGGATATTAGCACAAACAGGGCATATGTTTCCAAAAATTTCAATGGTATACTTCATATTCACTCATCCTCTACACATTTTATGTATTCAAAACATTCTCTACAGCTACGTAATAGCCTTATAGAACTAAACTGATACAATGGATCTAGGTTGCTTCAGAGAGGTACCACTGGGCTTATACCTGGCTTGTCTTCAGATTTCTTGGTGATTTCTCACATTAAAACTGCAACTAGTCTTTTAATCCTGTACCACAGATGAGAGCTGATGAGCATTGGTTGAAGTGTTTGATGTGTTCTAAATTGTTATGGCATATTCAATAATTTCTTTAAATATGATGTTTCTGAATTTTTTCTTCCTTGTGTTGCTTTTGAAATTTCATGATTAAACACATCTTTGGACATCAAGCCTCAGTGCTCAAGAACATTGATATATACGAGTGTGTTGCTGTCAAAGCAGTGTAAATAAAAGCACAAAAAGTCAGTGTTTCAATAATATTTACATAACTTTTGCTCRATGGAAAGCAATTAAATCATTTGTGTTATTTATATAAATGAGGTTAAATAAAGCGTGATCCAGTAAAATAGAAGGAATTTATAGTGGAATCTCTGTAACACCATATGGAGAATTACTTCATCTAGACACCTTATCTTACTTCTCTAAACATTAGGTTAACTATAAATAAAATGATGGAAACTCAACAGGTCTTACATTTCTTACTCTCCTAATGGAATTTGTCGTAGCCTTTTTTTTTCTTTTTCAATTTTTGTTTAATTGAAATGAGAAATTTCTGTTGCAAATCCCATCTGCTTTGCTTGCCAAATTAATGAAAATAAAGTTCTTTTTGAACACTTTGAAAAGTACATAGCAAATTGTCCTTAGGGAGCAAGGTATCATGCAATGTACTTAGCTCATGTAAAGGGTATGAGGTGACCTCAGACCCTCTCTGAAGTCAGTGACAGTTCTGGAGGGGACATCGTAAGAGCCAAGTTGTCTCCCTTTTGTGGCTTTATATATTGATTCCTACGTGGGTAGATGAACTACATCCCAGCTGGCAGCAGTAGCCAACTGAACTGCATGCAGAAGGGAAAAATACTTCCCTTTGAATCCACCTTGTCCAGCTGCAAAGAGACAGCTCCTCAGTCACAAGTCTCCAGAGGCTGCCATAAGCCTTTATTTTATATTGAGGTAAMAGCTCTGGATAGCCAGCGCACCAAACCCAGCCAAAGCCCTGTGCTGCTGTGGGGAGGGAGTCAGGCACAAGGTGCTGGGAGCAGGGTAGTGTCAGGGAGCTGTGGGGGCACATGCATGAAAGGAAGGGAGGTAATAGTGGCATGGTAGCAAATATTCACCAAAATAAATGAGTTTTGGTAAACAAATAATGGCTCTCCACTTGAGGGTAGGCAGTGAGAAACTCCACGTTGTGCGGACTTTGAACYGGGTGAACTCTCTATTAATGCCTTTGTACCCCATGGAGAAAGTGTGGATAGGTGGAGTTTGAACAGTTCTTTTTAACTCTTGGATTTAGTGAGAGATTCACTTTTACTCTGCATTGTACTTAGTCCTCTACATCAATGTGAAAAGAATACAGATAAGATGTGTTGCACTCTTTGCTTATAATGTTTATACTCACCTGGTGCTGGTAAGAATGGCTCAAAGCAGAAATGGATAGAGCCACCAGCATCTCCCAAGGCACTCCAGTGGGACAATGTCTTCTATTATTTTCTAGTGGTTATAAAAAACTTCAGATTTCAGGACTGTCATTCAATTTCTTAAAATTTTGGTCTGTTGCTTTAAAAAATAAGCATGCACTTTTATCTAGGTAAGCAGAGTTTGCACTATGTTTTATACAGCAATGTTGTTGATGCATGTAGTCCTCTTGCATTCTGTAAAGGGTTGAGTCCCTGTCTGAGGTGCTTCTGACTCAGGGACTCTGATCCTGAAAACTCTCTGTGAATTTCTACTTACTCCTGTGAGCAATCCCTGTGGCATTCAGAAATGTCTCTAGGTCTTGTGGGGAAAAATGTGCATTTTTAAGTAACCACCTCATATTTATTTCTATTTAACAAAATATGGGTACTGTATGTTTTCGCTGTACAAGTTTTCATGATATGTGTCTGTGCCCTTAAATTTATTTTGCATATCTATTTTGCTACATTTTAACTGTCCATCCATTCTGTAGTACTTTTGAACCTTCAAGGACTTAATATTTGCTTTTTGAAAACTTATGATAGAAGCCAGCTTTGAAAGTATTTAGAACAATTGAATGAAAAGTGCAGTCATTGCTGCCTACTGAAAGGGCACACCAGTGTTTGCAACACAGCCATGGAAAGTGGATTGACTTCTTCTCTAACTGGGATGAAGGACTACAGCTTTTTTTTTTTTTTTTTTTTTTTTTTTTTTTTTTTTTTTTTTTTTTTTTTTTTTTTTTTTTTTTTTCCAGTCTTCATTAGTGTTGGAATTTTTCCAGGAGAGAGTGGCTGGCTCTTCCAAGAAAAAAGTGTCAGAGACCCTTCTCATGAGATAGGGCAAATGAATCTTGAGTAGTCCCCTAGCATCCAAATTCTAGCACTGCCCTGAAAGGTTTCTGCAGTGCTCATAGCTACAAAGGCACCAATTGTTTCTAGCAAGTGGCTGGCAGGAGTGCTGGGGCCCAAAACCCAGAACAGATGCTATCTGGATCATCAGTTTGCTCCTGATGCTCCTCTTTCCTCCCCGCCCTAAGGTCTGCAGCTCTTGGGGCCCTGTCTGCATCTATTCTCCTTCCCTTGGTATTTGTGGCAGAGAGCCCGTGCTTAAGTGGTTTCTGGCCCTCTTTGGCTTTTGTGTAGCTGGCACAACGGATGTCTCAAGAATATATGTCCTCTGCGGCCTCTTGCAYTCCAGCTCCCCCTTTCAAAATCCTACTCTCATCTAATATCCATAATCCTTCACGTCAACTGTTTTATATTAAAAAGAGATATATTTTTGGTTTGCTAAACAAAATTTCCTAAAGGCAAACCTGCTAATGATTAGCTGATGTAACAATGCCCAATAAATGTGACTTGTAGCAGTGAAGGGAATATTACTGCACCCAATAGCCAATGGAGTCATTTCGTTGTCTGCTGATCTGTAGAATTCAATTGTGAGAAATTTTTTGAAGACTAATGTTGTAACTCTTGCATTCACCTCGTGACCACTTCAATAGTCGCTTAGTAGTGAAATCCCAATTTACCATCTTTAATCTGAATATCTGAAAATATTTTATGAACAACTCTCAGAACACCACGATTACACTAGTGCTAGTAATGATAGCAAAACTCCTCAAAAGAAGTGTGACACTGGGATCATACATGGCAAAACACATGACGGCACCAGTTTGAAAAGAGTGATGCTGGAAAGGAGGCACAAACAAGCTATTCTGCTATGTGAGTTATGAACACAATTGCCAGAGTTTTGAAATTGTTTTGAATTTTGAACCTTTCTGTGGCTTCCTCTTTGTTGCTTTTACGATTGTAAAGGCAAAGACCTTTTTAGAAAGGTCTGCCTGAAAAACCTGATGTTTCATTTGATTTTGCTTTGATGCAACTTCTGTTAACATCTGGGCAACAACCAGTAGTTCTAAAATAGCAGGTTTTGCCAAAGCTCTGTTGGCCTTTAGATTTCAGGGCTGGTCATAGCCAATTTCACTTGAAATAGGAGAATTACTCAACTTTTTCCCAACCTTTCCCCTAAAAAAGCTTTTGGTGCAGCTGCTTTTTCAACCACTGCAAGCAGTCCTGTTATAATAAAAATAACTGTCACAAACTCATTTCTCTCTGAAGTTTGGGCAGGATGTGACTTACCTCATCTTTAAAGAATAATATTGGCACTCTTGCTCTCACTGTCACTGTCTCTTTGGAGACTAATATTCAAATGCAAAGAGTCAGCTCTTAACTGCCATACAACTTTTTAATGAAAGATCTAAGTTCCAAGGGTGAAACATATACCAAATTTTATTGAACCTGGAAGGAAAGGGTTTCTCATTGAGAATGCCCAGAATCAGTTTCACTTGGGCAGAATAATTACCTGCAGTTGTCACAGGTGAAAAGTGTTAGCCAAGGAAGCCCATATGGCAGTCTATTAATTTGCTGGGAGACTAGGTAGAATACTTTGAATTGGATTTCTTTGCCGATTGGAGAAAAAACTAAGTATGTCCCTTGACTGATTCTCGAAATYGTATAATTAATGACTCCAGAGAGTGTGAGAAAGTTTGAAAATTCTTTGAAAGGGTATTCTAAGTTCTGAAATGACATATTTTAACAGCAAGTAATCAGCAGATGAGATTCCCCAGCCCATTTAAATATTCAATACTTTATACATAATGGTATCAGTCATTCTCACAAAGCATAAGCTCCTGAAAGATCCTGTRTGTTCTCCTTACTACCAATTTTTACTGTAAGTATGCGGTGCAATTTACTAGCTAAGGCTGTGTATAGAATTTCTATTGATACCTGTGAGAATTGTGTGCTCCCAATGAAGGGTACAATTTGGCCTTTGGGCAGCTCTTCTCCAGTTGAGACCATGGGGAACAGTACCACACTACACTACCAAAGGAGCTCTAATTTTGTAAAACTGAGTGCTTTTCTCTGTGACCTTCCAAAAGCAGTAAAGCTCTAGTCAAAAAGCAGTTCCTAGGCCAAGAACAAATAAAGTGAAGTAAATCTTTGAAACATAATCCAAGTGAATTTTGTTTAAATTGAGGGAGAAAGTCTGGAGAAGGGAAGACTTTCCTTTGGTTGAGGAGGATAGGATTAGAGACCTTCTGGGCAGGCTAGACATCCACAAATGCATGGGCCCAGATGCGATGCACCCAGGGGTACTGAGGGAGCTGRTGGATGTTGTTGCCAGGCTGCTCTCCATCATCTTTGAAAGGTCTTGGAGAACTGGAGAGGTGCCTGAGGACTGGAAGAAAGCCAGTGTCACTCCAGTCTTCAAAAAGKGCAAGAAGGAGGACCCAGGCAACTGTAGGCCAGTCAGCCTCACCTCTGTCCCTGGAAAGGTGATGRAACAGCTCATTCTGAATGTCATCTCCAGACATATGGAGGAAAAGAAGGTGATCAGGAGTAGCCAGTATGGATTCACCAAGGGGAACTCCTGCTTAACCAATCTGATAGCCTTCTGTGATGGMATGACTGGCAGTTGTAGATGAGGGGAGACCAATGGATGTTCTGTACCTTGACTTCAGCAAGGCTTTTGACACTGTCTCCCATAACATCCTCCTAGATAAGCTCAGGRAGTGTGGGTTAGACAAGGGGACAGTGAGGTGGATTGAGAACTGGCTGAAAGGCAGAGCTCAGAGGCTCGTCATCAGTGGCACAGAGTCTAGTTGGAGGCCTGTGGCTAGTGGTGTCCCCCAGGGCTCAGTACTGGGTTCCATCCTGTTCAACTTATTCATCAGTGACCTGGATGAGGGGATGGAGTGCATCCTCAGCAAGTTTGCCGATGATACCAAGCTGGGAGGAGTGGCTGATAAATCTGAGGGCTGTGCTGCCATTCAGAGAGACCTGGACAGGCTAGAGAGCTCGGCGGAGAGGAACCTCATGAGGTTCAAAAAGGGCAAGTGCAGAGTCCTCCAGCTAGGGAAAAATAACCCTAGGCACCAGTACAAGATGGGGGCTGACCCTCTGGAGAGCAGCTCTGCAGAGAAGGAATTGGGAGTGCTGCTGGATGACAAGTTGACCATGAGCCAGCAATGTGCCCTTGTGGCCAGGAAGGCCAATGGTATCCTGGGTTGCATTAGGAAGAGTGTTGCCAGCAGGTCGAGGGAGGTGATCCCGCCCCTCTACTCAGCCCTCGTGAGGCCTCATCTCAAGTACTGTGTCCAGTTCTGGGCTACCCACTACAAGAGAGACAGGGAGCCACTGGGGAGAGTCCAGCGTAGGGCTACAAAGATGATCGGAGGGCTGGAGCATCTGCCCCATGAGGAACGGCTGTGAGAGCTGGGYCCCTTTAGCCTGTGGAAGAGAAGACTGAGGGGGGATCTTATCAATGTATTCAAATATTTTAAAGGAGAATGTAAAGAGGATGGGACCAGATTCCTTTCAGKGGTGCCCAGCAACAGGACAAGAGGCAATGGGCAGAAAYTGAAGCACAGGAAGTTCYGCCTGACCGTGAGGGGGAATTTCTTCACTGCGAGAGTGACCGAGCACTGGAACAGGCTGCCCASAGAGGTTGTGGAGTCTCCTTCTCTGGAGATATTCAAGGCCTGCCTGGATGCAACCCTGTCTAACATGCTCTAGGTGACCCTGCTGAGCAGGGGGGTTGGACTAGATGATCTCCAGAGGTCCCTTCCAACCTTACTGATTCTATGATTCTAAAGTTTTCTTTTTTTTCCAAGGCCATAGGTTGGATTAATCTTGGGTTTCTCTAGAATACCTAGTCCAGAATTGCTACTTTGCTGCATTTGCAGCCTTATTCTGTATGAGCATATCTCTTTCTGATTTCTGCTCAGTTCATGCTGGGTAACTACTTCAAGGACAGTTATTCCAGAGTAACTACTGCAATAAATTCTCAATTGTAAGTARGGTCTGGGAGTTCTTCTTTCCTCAGATCACAGTGGAGGTCACATAACCTAACTTACATGAAACCAGTGCTCCTGAATTTATCTTTATGCCTCTGAAGATCCTTTCCTTTTCTGACTCTGTTCTAGGTTTCCTACCTGTAGTCAAATCCTGATGGAACTTCATCCTGTCAGTGAAATGGAGGGAGAAGTCCAGTAAGCACTATGACATCATTTCTATACATCTCTTGCTCATGCATGTCTACCCTTAAAATCACCACATTATAAATGTACTCTGTCTAATCTATGTCTGCTTCTTCAYACAGATGCTATTTTTTCTCCTAGTTTATATCAACTTGCATTCTCTTCAGCTAYCATCACACTAATGTCTGCTCTGCCAGCAGCTTCTGTGGCCTGTTTCTTTCCATGCCTCAATTATTCTTTTGTATGTTCTTCARTACTACACTCATCCTCTCAGACTGTATGTTACTGCCAGCAAACACATCCCAGCCAAGCTTGCTACCTTGCACCTATTGCATTAAATGCCYGTGCTTGGAAACATTGAATTGTACCTTGTGTGTCCTCAGTTCCAGTGAAATCCTTTAACCACAAGGATTTATTTTTATGAAGATGAGAATAATCCTGTCATTACAACTAGCATGGAATCTAAGTCTTCATTTCAGAAGGTATTGCAAAGGAATAAAATTCTGCTAAGTGTTTCTCATTGCCRTAATTAAAGACATAACACAAACATGAAAATTGCATCTTTGCAAGACAAATTGAAAACTCCTCTCCTCCCATCCTTTTGAAAGAAGAAGAGGAATGAAACATGAAAATCCTCAACAATCTCTGTTTTATAAGATTGCAAACATCTTAAGTAATTTATTATCAAACTAGGTATTTTCTTTACCACACTTGGCTTTGAAATACTCTCTTAAATACAAACATACCCTCTGTTACTTACATGGCGTAATTCTGTAAGCACCAGGGTGCAGCGATAGTGGGTGGGCTATTTTTTTTCCTGCTAAATACAGGAATTCTCTAATGTTGTAAATACCAGCATACATGAACAATCTGTGTGGGATGGTCCCATTCTCCCACTCCTCTGCTGCCTCTCTTTCTTTTTGGTTAATTCAGTAAAACCTCATGAGTGTTGGAAGGTGGAAGATGAAGTCATGCAAATCAACACACCTTAAATCATTGGGCAACAAAGGAACCCTGTSGATCTCCCCAGACTTTTCCGTCCAGGAATGAAATCCCATGTGAGACGTACCAAATGCTTCTGCTTATAACAGAAGTGCCGATTCCCCTTTTTGGGCCAAATGCTACTCTTGGACAAACACATGAGGCCCCAGTTGAGGGAAATGGAAGCCACATGGAAACACCCTCTAGCAGAGTTTGACCCAGAGATACCAACAACCTACTCAAAATGCAATACTCCTGTTAATTCAATGCAGTGGTGACATTAAGGTCGTTAATTACATGGTGAGCGTGCAGCATCAGAAAATGGTCTTCTGCCTTAGTATTTTTCCCATGAAAAATGGCAGGGCAGAAGCCTCTCCTGAATTTCTCCATATCTCCACCTTGAGCAACCTAAGTTAACACACTGGATGTGCAAAATTTGTGTTCCCCTGCCCCTACCCCAAATCTGTTAAAGTATCTCTGACTGAGATGATGTCCTCTCAAGGAACGGGGAGAAACAACACATTTGCTTGATGAAACCTCTTAGAAGCTGGCAGAGATGCAGAGCCAGATCCTCTGCTGCACTGAGACATTTGGTACTGTTAGAACAATGGGACCAGAAAGAAATGGATCTTCCCACTGTGGAATTTATTCCATTGGTGGGAAATCTTCAGCCCCATTGACTTCTGCAGCTGGTGGTAGACAGAATGCCAAAGACAGGAGATGACACTAGTATAGTATTGCTGTCCTCTGCTCTTGCAAGCTTTTGATAAACAGCTGGTTTAGCTTAGAGAAACCCCAAGGCATTTTTGAACAGCTCATGATCTGGTTTAGATAAACTTGGAACTGGGAAGCAGCAGCCAGCTCCATTGTTGCCCTTCTACCTTATAGCTGCAACTGGTAGATGTAGGGTACTGCTAAAAATGCCCTGGGAGTCGTTGCTTATCCCCACCAGTGATGCAGGAGACTGTGCTCTGCATACTGCTCTCTCCACACACAGCTTCCAAGGAGGTGCTCCCTCCCTCTGTAATGTAAAAATGAATTCCCGCCTGCCTGTCTGAGGGGCAAAAAAATATCTAGGTGCTCATCTGCAATGGTCTGGGTCTGGGGAAGCAACGAGTGGTGTCTCCCAAAACACTGAACAGCACATTAAGTCCACACTCTTCTAGGAGTAGTGGTGTTGTGGATTTGTGCCTCAAATTTGAATGGTAAGGGCTGCACTCACATTTTAGCCTTTTCGTCTCTAATGGGGCAAGCATTCTCAATCTTATTTATCCAGCCTTTACTTTCACAAAATTTTGTGACTGCTGCATATTTTAAATTGTTCAATGAATTTAAAAGTTATTGGGAGAGACATAAATGTGTGTGCTCACTCCCCTGCATACAGTAGATAACTATAGTTTCTTTATGACACTAAAATAAAAAGTACAAACAAGAAATGTTTTGGTCACATTCTTAATTCTGAATTTATATCAGTGTGACAACAGTAATGTCCATCATGCATGAAGATAAGACAGCACTGAAGGTTTACCATTTTTTGGCACCCCTGTTACCAATTATACCAGGGGAAGGTGAGTTTAAACTGCTATCAGTTGAAAATAGTAGCGTTTTAAAATCACTTTGTCAGGTATATATCACTTCAGAAGGTTCTGAGCAACCATGAATCTAGCCTCAAGCCTCTTACCACATATTAGGAGAAGATCTAAATCTTCCCATCCTCTCAGTGAAGAACATAACTTTCACTTGAAGAGACACCATTAATTACAAWATGGATTTTTTTAAAAGGGATAAAAGGAATAATAATAAAAAATCTCTTAGTCACTTGACTTACAGATGCAACTAATTGATTGGAGGGTTGGTGGGGGAGGTCATGGCAGCTAGTTTGATGTAGTAATTAATGCAATCATCCTTCTTTGTTATTACTTAAATAAAGTAAACACTGTGCTAAAATAAACTCAAGCAGTTGTCTCACGCCAACAGTTTGCAGTTGTGGTGAGCAGTGTAATAACCTCACAATGTAAAACTTGGACAGGAAAGAATGAATTACATTAATCCCTTAAGGTTCTTACTGGAGACTTTTGAAGTTTCTGACTTTAAAGTTAAAGTGGAAAAGGTGATACAAAACTTGGCGCCTATTCATCCTGTGGGTCCTGAGAGAAAACAGTTTGTGTCTACTCGAGTACCCTGAATCCTGCTAATACAGACTTGAGATAAGCTCAGTTTCTGCAAATGCTTATGCTTGTACTTATCTTCACTAGCACAAATAGCCCCAGAGTAGTGAAAGTTAAGCACAGATATAAAAATCTGCACATGCACAGGTAGCTTCTATATGACACTGGAATAGCAGTGCAAAGAAAGAAGGCTTCAACTTTGTTTTAAACTAATGATTATTTTCAAAAGCAGTTTTCAGCAGAACCCACTTTCAGTAACACGATTCAAAGGGTCGGTTTGTCCGTTTTGGGCATCTGCCTCAAGTATTCATTCTACACAAAGATATTAAGAAGGATATCTGTGTTGTCTTGTTAAGAAGGATCTTTTCAACAAAAGGGAGTTGCCAGAATACACAGCAAAATGGAAAAAAAAAACAATTAGCCAGTGAATTTTATGACAAATTTTGACAATATTTGTCTGTAATTCTATTTACTTACAATATTTGAACTGTAAARTGCATTAAGCTTTTAGATTTTTTTCAGTTTTTTGAAAATTCTTTTGCATTCTAAACCCCTTGTTTTCAGTGGTTTTACCTGGAAACTAATAAATATTCAAAACTCAAAACTTGCTTGTGCTCAGAAAATAATTTAAAATCTAAGAAGATTTGGGTTTTGTCTCTCTTTCTGGTCTTCCCATTTATGCCTCAAACATCAATAATCCAAAAGATAATTTGCCAGATTTCCCTACGATATAGGTCCAAAGATGAATTAGATAGTTGGAAATGCATGAGTAACTATTGCAATAAATAATACCATTTTCTGGATAATCAGAGTAGTGTGTGTTGTACTGGGGTAGATTTATGGCATGAACGGGTGATAGGGGGTTATGGCCTCCTCATTAATGTCACCCAACATAATGTGCTCAGGGCATCATGGGCAAAACAGTCTCAACGTGGGGATTTTTTAGTTAATTATTTATTGTTAATTAACATAAACTTCTGATTGTTGATTAGGATATTGTAAAAACAAAACAAAAACAATTAAACACTTAAGTA
Organism: Rhea americana; assembly: GCF_003343005.1. Classification (NCBI taxonomy): domain Eukaryota; kingdom Metazoa; phylum Chordata; class Aves; order Rheiformes; family Rheidae; genus Rhea; species Rhea americana. Next base: position 4,230,044 of record NW_028186379.1, read on the forward strand.
AACACCTTTCCTCCCCTTTCCCAGTGTTTATGTCAAACATTTTTCCTACTGCTTCATAGTCTCAGCTTCCCTTATTTTTGAAGAGGGTTACACTCAGCCTGTCCCAAACCCTCTGGTGASGCCATGGGCAGTGCAGGAGGCTGGGCTTATGTGCCTAACGGTTTCCGTCTGCCAGGCTGCTCATGTTTCTTTCTGCTGCTCTGTGCTCCTTTACAGGTTTTCCTCTGCTGTTGTTCACTTCTTACATGGGTGACCCTTGAGGGTGTCCTGGCCCCAGCATGGGYGGCCCATGGCTGCGATCTCTTGGGAGTATCCCAGCCCCAGCATGGGTCACCCGTGGCCGCGGTTGAAGCCCCCACCCTTGCATGGAGCACCTGTCTCCAAGAGTGTCTCCAGCCGCCTTGTCAGCCCTGTCCTCTGCAGCACATCTCCAGCCCCATGTCTCCATGAGCGTCACCTGCCCCACCCCGCCACTTGCTTTCTTAAATATGTTTTGTCTTTTCTGACTGGCAGAAATTCTGGTGGACGGTAGGCTGTTTCCATCACTGTGATGGGCACAAGGTGGTTCATGGCCTCCTCCCTCGCAGGGCACCCTGCACCCCRAACAGTTTATGCCCAGTGCTTAGGGCCGCTCTGCAGGCTGTGCCATGCCCTGTGCAGAGCTGAGCTGGACGCAGCTGGTGCTTGTTGCTGTGGGTCACGATGCTGTACCCCATGGGCGTACCGCTATGCCAGCCGAGAGCTCCATGATGCTCATTTCACTTATTTCATACTTAGTGTTTTAACAGGAAACACTTCAGAAAGCTCAAGCACTGCCCTTGCTGTACAGCAGAGACATGTCTTGTTTAATTCCTCTGCTGTTTTGATTCTTTGGCTGAAGTTACGTAAATCACAGTGTTATTTCCACATGGGCACTAACGTGGGGAGTGGTGGGGTTGCCACCAAACCGGAGGATGCCCTTCCCTTTCCCAGCTGAGGCGCATAATGTTGCACCTCGCCTCACTTTTCCTCCACCTCTGCCTGGCTGGCCCCAAGGATTTCTRGACAGCGCTATTGCAGTTTATTTCCACCCACTGAGTTGAGACTGTGCTGGGAAAAACCCCATCCACCTTCCCGCCGCCTCCCTCCGCCCCGGGCCGCCCGCTGAGGGRGAACAGCGCGCCCGCGCGGGGCGCTGCCGCTTCCCGCCTCGCGCCGCCGCAGCCGTTGGGACCGTTAAGGACCGTTAAGGACCGTTAGGGGCCGGCGCTTCGGGGCACGGGGGCAACCGAATGCGGCCGCCTGCCGGCGGCGGCCTGAGCTTCCCGGGCGCGCCACAGGGGGGCACGGCCGGCCCGGCAACGCGGCCCAGCCGCGCCGAGCGGGCCCCCCCGCGCCCTGCCTGCCCGCCGCCCCCGGTGAACGCGGCTTGGCCTCGCGGCCCCSTATCGGGGCTCCCGCCAGGGCAGGGTCTCGGCCCCCAGGGAGATTTCCCGTCTTGTTGCTGCCATGCTCCAGATGCCCCGTAGCGAACAGGATGTCGCAATGCATGTGTCGCAGCTGGYGGTGCTGCCTGCTCCTCTTGGCCAAGACAACACATCTGCCTGAGACCTTGCAAAACTCAGAAGGCTCTTGGGGCTTGTCCCCTGCACCTGTGCAAGGCCCATCAAGGCCTGGTGGCCCCTGCATGGTGGGAGGTGAGTGGGGCCCTGTCACGCCACACTGTTGCCCCAGTCGAAGGGTACAGGTAGGGGAGCCGGTGGCAAAGCCCTTAGCAGTGTTTTGGGGTGACGCCACGAGATGTGTGGCAGGCGGAGGTGAGCCTCTCCTTCCCCAGAGAGGCAACTCTGGAGACAGGGCTGCCGYTAGTCTGCCGAGGAAGTTGGCTTGTTGCACATTGCTGTAAGATGATCCAGGGTGTTGAAAAGATTTGGTAAACATTTAATGTAAACCTCATTTCATATATGAACCCTGGTCTTCCTTCGTGCACATGAAGTGTATTCAGCTAGTTGTGTTAGGAGCATTTGCTTTTTTTGCTCCTTGGAAAGCAGTGAGAGAAACTAAAACGTAGGAATCAAGCCACTGTGGTGCAGTCGAGTACATGCTTTTCTGACACACTACTATGCCCATACTGTCACTCATGCCTGCCTGCCTGCAACTGCCTTGGCATACCTTGGGCTTGCAATCAAAAGAGTCATTGCCTCTCTGCTCTGCTGCCCAGGAGACTACAAACACAGGGGAAACTGGCTATCTGCAAAGCAGGCTTTTCTCTGATGACCAAAGCAAGCAGAGGCACATTTCCCCCTTCCCTGTAATTTCTTTCACTTGTTGTAGCGTATTGCATGGTTTTGCATGTGTTTAAGTGCATATGGAACTTAAGGCATTGACTTGCGTGGCCATGACTTTGGTGGGACAGTCCCTCTGCACACATATGCATGTATTTGCAGGATGAGGACCATCGATGTTTCCCCCCTGTTACTATAGGTGAGAGAGAAGTGCGGCCTTTTATAACCAAGTTTGGATCTGGGGGATTTTATGGTAAAGTGAATGGAAATCAGAGAGAAAACAGAAAGTTTTCAATACTTCTGAGGAGCGAAAGTAGAGAGGACACCGTGCCAACTATAATAATCAGTGTGACTAATATGGAACATTAAGAATACTGTTCCATTATATCATGAGACATTACATCGTTCTTGAAAAACAGTCTTTGATGACATGTGAAGGATTGGCAAGTGTATTTTAGGGAATCCTCTTTTATTTCTTAAAGGATTTCAACTCATGTTCATGATCTTAGGCATAATTTAACTTTCTCTGTGGTTAGGGTTAACTTACTAGTGTGGGTTCTACATATTCAACATTCAGGCTGGGGGGAACAGAAGAAGGTGTATGAATTTATTTTAAAAGTTACTCATTTATGATTCCTTAGAGGAATTAGAGGACTTTATGATAATTTGACCATGTGTTTCTAGACGTTGCACAATGTGCTATGATTTTGTGAAATAACAGATATTAACAAAACTCTGTTTGCATTTAGTATTATAGAAATAATAAATTTAAATTATTGTGATATTGACTCCCATATTTTTTGAACTTTTAATATTGCAAGTGTCAATCAGGAAGGAGATCATTGCCTTTATTACAACTAATATAGTATAGCAAAACAAAGAACTTTTTAGAAAATGAATGTGCTCTGGGGAAATTCAATAAATCTTTGTAGAAGAAAAAAGGTCTTACATATAAATATATAAAAGCTTGCTCTGTATTGTGCAAAAGTTGCTTACTGCTAAACGACTAATGCATTGTAAATCAACGGTGGGTCCCATAGCACATTATAGTATATTTTATTGGGTTTTTACCTTAAGGTAAGGACTTTTATTAAAAATATATAAGAGCACACTCTGCTGAATACCTTGTTTTTCACAGTACTCTATACATAATGTTTTTTTTATTTGCTTCATTAAACATTCCTGTAATTAATGCATTTAATGGGAATCCAGCAGTAAGAAATATAAAATTTAATGTGGTTTTTAAAAAAATCCACCCTCAGTTACTAGATTTTCCATTAGCAAATGCCAATGACTAAACTCCTCAAAATATTTCTGCACTTACCCCAGAAATCTGCTGCCAAAACAGGTGATGTTTTCGACTGTGTAATGGGAAAGAAATTCCACATAAATAATCCTTGTGAAGGAGTCAGTATAAACAAAGAGAGAGAAAGCACTGAAGAATATCTTTAAAATAATCCAAAAAAAAAAAAAAGGCATTTCAAGATTGATAAGAAGATGTCTGTATTAGCACTGGAGCTTGCAGGGTAACTTATTAGGTGTTGAAAGATACTGTCTAGGAAGTCTGACCCATCAGAATTTGAATGTAAAAGGCAAGTGACAACTGAATACATTAAATTCCTTAGAGCACAGTCTTGAAGCCCACTCTCCCTGCCTGAAAAGCCCATTTATGTTTAGATGAATAAGAGTTACAGAATTGGAACTTAAGAAAAAATAAATGGTATCCTTGGCCAGAGGAGTGCCTCCCTCCCACCCGTTTGATTATAACCAGGTGCAGGTTTGGATAATGAGACTGCAGAGGAAAGCCTCTTGCCTGTGTGTACGATTGCGGCATTTTATTTGAACACTGATATGGCTTCCCCTTCACGTGATATATCTTGCAAGCTCTTAGGCTGGACAAATAAGAAAGATATGTCAGTGCTGGAGMATCTTGTTACAGCATATAAAAATATCTTCATCTATTGCAAGAGGAAATCATAATGTGAAGAACATTGGTGTTTTAAAGGCCTGCTAATGAGGACAAGCTTGGTCAGGGCTTTGAAGAAGACAAATAGAAAGCAAAACAACTGAGCTCTGCTTAAGGGCAAGGATTGCAATTTCTAGAAAGGACTGAATTGATATGGCTTCAGCAGGTAAAACTGCCTGCCTGCAGTCTTCTGGCTAGGCTCTGATGTACAGACTGTGAGTAAGAGCAGGAAATGGGGGCAGGAAAGTAGGGGATGTGCTCACATTTTCTGGTTTCTGTTCCTCGTTCTGTCAGTCTATTCCTCTCTGTATGCTGTTGGGAAAATAAAGACAATTATATTTACCTAGCTCCCTGGATAATTGTGGCACTAAATTAAAGCCTGAGAAGCACTTGAAATTCTTTGATGAAAGACTCAGTACATGGACAGCACACTCATAATTTTGTGTGTCTGGGCCTCTCTAAGGTATTGGTGCTACACAGCAAATATTCCAGTACAGCCACAGATAGGTGAACACATCAAATTTAAAAGTCTTCATTACTCCCTTCTGACAGGCTTGGAAGTTTTCCTATTTAGTGGAAAGTTCCAAGGCCAGTGTCGATCCATTTAAAATTAATATTTTTCACTCGTCTCTATGCTGTTTGCATTTAAAAGCTGTCCTTGACTTTCTCTTATAACTGCTGCCTTAGAATAGCTGAATAGTGGCTGTAGGAGCTCCACTTTGTGACACTGATGGTATCCTACTGCTCTCCTGTAACATTAGGAGTAGAGCTTTCCTGGAAGGGTTACTGCCATATGCCTGCAATCTTCAGCGATTTCCGTGAGCTGATGAGGCTAGATTTCTGCTTGGATTAAATGGGCCTTTCTCATCTGGTTGCAAAGACAAGCTGTTAGAGCCAGGGTCTCCTTGAGTGTCCTGCTTCTTCCAGCAGGATCCTGCCTCAGCGGTTCCCAGCCCCCTGCGCTCCGTGCACTCAGCCTGGGTTTGCAAGGGAAGCCGTATGATTTTTCTTCAAGGCACCAAAATGTTACATCAGGACTGTGTGTTACACTGGCACTAATATTAGTGTGCTGCTGCTGCAAAAAGGACTTTGTACCATTCTCCTTGAGTGATATTCGACATCATACGACAGAGGAAATTGCCCTCATGAAGATAAGCCTGAAACTCTTTCCAAGTGCTTACAAATGTGGCTCTGCTCTGGAAAGCGACAATGAAAATAAAAATATAGATTGCTTTAATCGGCAGCTTTGTTTTCACTGTGTCTATAAAGTGAGGTTTGCTGACTTTTTAATGACAGAAAGAAGGTCTTGTTTGAAAGCTACTTTTGGCTTCATGGGCTTTGCAGGGGCAATGCAACTTTGGGTGAAACCTTGCCTGTGGGTCAGTAGCACAGCTGCCGGCAAGTGGTAAATCCCACAGAGACAGTGGGGTAGCACAGCCCTGGATGATGGCACATGCTATAGATACCATCTCACTGCAGTTTCCCTCCAGTTCCCCTGCCTGTAATGGAGCAGTTGATCTGCAGAGCTCTCCTTATCAGAGATGGCCTAAGGGAATGGCTTCATGAGCAACTCCTGGCCATCCCTGCTCTGTTGCCTTCTCCCTCTGTGCTCAGTCCCCACTCCCCACTTACTGGCACATGACTCCCCTCCTGCCCTCCCCAGGGCTCTGGTGCTTACGGTTAGCTGCATGATAAGACACATCAATTTGCTAATCTGGCAACTTGATAAGTGCATTTCCTGTGTGTTTTTCTCCACTTTTAGTCAAATTGACTCAAATTGACTTGAGGTACAGTCAGATGAACAGGTCTTATAATGCACCATCAGGTGAATGGGGAGGATTCAAGAGGGGGGAACTCAGACCTCTCACTGGTGGAAACTTGTTTTGGCTCAGGATATGTTGAGATCTGCACCCTCAATAGCGTCCCTGGTTGTTGTCACAGCAGGTTGTCTTGGTCTCACCTTGCAGAGCTGCTGCACTGAGGTCCGTCATTTGCGAGGTGAATATAGTTGCTAAGCAGCCAAGAGAGGCAGTGCTCATACCTACATGACTCTGTTCCTGCAAATGCCCTTTTTACACTGGGACCTTAGTTTAGCAGTGCAGGCAGTTGCTTGCAATGCTGGAGGGGAGCAGCCCAACTCAGCCCAACTCGGGGGACCCCAGCAAACCCCACTATCAGTATGGCAAGGGGGACAGGAACACAATTTCTGTAGTATATCTGTGTATTGGTGTGGAAAGGGCAATGCTCCAGGTGCCCCTGCAGGCCCTTCCCTCCAAAGAGGTAAGAAAAAAGAGGCAAAAAGAGGTAACAGCAAGGTATTTGTTCTGGGCTGACAGTCACTCGACTATTTTATGGGATGGACTTAATAAGATTGTGGTAATTAGATGCAAAGGTGAAGTCAATCATTGCAGTTTGCTTGTACTCAAGGTGAATGATAATATATAATAAATGTGCCTCTTAAGGCAAGCCAACATTTCGGCAAAACAAAAGTACAGCAATTACTTCCTTACCCTCCATGTTCAGCRTTCTGAAAACTGTGTCTTGAACTTTAATGATTTAATTTTTAGATCAAAGAACATGCAATAGCTAAAGGAAAACAACAGCAACAACAAAAAAGCCAAGCCAAAACAACAGCCCATGTTGTGATACAAAACACAATGCTGTGTAACCTGAATCCTTGAAGATGTCCTGCTGTGGACAGTTCCTTTTTCTCATAAACAGCTATACGTTGTCTTTTCAGCATAGCTTCTTGTAGCTAACAAAAAGCTTTTACTAGGCTGGAATTGGTTCTGCTGCTTTGTAACACAGAATGAGAATGATTAGTAAAACCAAAGAGAAAGTGAGGGGAGAGTAGAGTCCTTCCATGCAAATCTAGCTCTGTGCTTCCTTATGTGAACCATTATAACCCAGAGAGCCCCAGCTTTAAACCAGTGTGTTTCCGTCTTTATTTTTTTGCCTCAATTTCCTACATGAACTGACCAGTTATGTCAAGTATTTTTGTTTCTTTCACTTTGACTTGCTATCAGCTGAATGCAATGCCCTATGAAAACACCTGCTTGAACTGCTGCATACATGCACACCTCTATTTCTATTTCTATTTCTGTTTCTCCCTGGATGTGGATCTGGATCTGGTTCTGTATTTGTTTCCACAGTGGGCTTTACAGATTGTTAATCCCTCTATCTCCATCACCTGCAAAATATGCCCCCTCTCTTTTGGGGGACAGACAACTGCCCAGCTTGCTTCTGGTTCAGGCTGATCTAGATTGTTCTGCCAGCAAGTCCTTGGGGAATGGGCTGATCAGGTTCACTAATGGTCAGGCTCCTCATGGTATTTGCTTACCTAACACAATCAGAACACACGTCTTAAATATTTTATCAGCTTTGAGGGGTCATTTTGAAACATGGCATTGTGTTGCACTGGAGAATATAGCAGGCTGGAGGAAAAATGGTGATCAGGAGTGCTGCAGAAAGAGCATTTTAAGCAAATGACAAGCACCAATGCCTTGCTTATATATGRCTGAAACAAATGTTCCTATTGCAACAGGACAGGTAGAAACAACAAGAAGTTAGGCCACTTGCAATAGCAAGGCAGACCAAAGAATTCAACCCTCAAACCCTTGCTTGCTCTAATCTGAAGACTGATGGTATTTAACTTTAATCCTTCGTTTCCCATTCATCCTTTCTTAATAATTTGATGCTCTTTTAAGTAATTCTTAGGAAACTTTTTTTCCTCTTGTGATTGTTGCCTGTGGACCAAGCTCTCAAATGAGTGTGACTAAAACCTTTCCGTAAAGAAAATGGGTGCAGTGTGGTAATTCTGGGGATAGTCCAAAGGCTGGAGTCTCCYATACTGGGGCGCTGTAGCCAGTAGCTATTGTCATGAGGAAAGCTTGTTTTCCCTCTGAATTGACCCATTACCTTTGCACTGCCCTTTGCTGGGCAGCCTGGGCTTTAGGATAGACAGGAAGAGACAAAAGCTGGGTCTCAACTACAGTGCTTGGCTAGAGCTGTGCATGGCTGGGGTTGGTGCCAGGGACAGCATAACTGATTCAACCATTTTGYAGCCTGTCCCAGCTCTTGTGTGCAGGAGGGTTGCCCAGGAAGGAACAACRGGCTGGCTTTGGCCCTTTTATGCTGTCTGAAGGTTGACATGCTATTGGAGCTCTTTGCATCCTGAAGGGTATTCAGCATTGCCTCTACCCCATGCCTGCTGCTCACCTTTACTGAAAYGAGGCTAGAAATGTAAGACAGGGAGTGGCTTCACAAGGCAGCTCTAAACTTACCCAAGCAGCTCAGGTAGTGCAGCACCAGTTTAATATAATCCATTTCTGGGTCCAGCTGAGGCCTTTCTCTAGCTCATACTCCTCCTCTCAAGCCAAGTAGCACCATGGGCCTGAGCTGATGTTAATCATGCTGTGTCATCATAGCTTTAGATGTTGTAGCACAGTGTTAAGACAAAAGAAATCAGCCTCAAACCCAACAAAATACTCTAATTTCTGTTTGCTTCTTCGTCTTCCTGCTGAAAGGACTRTCTAGCACAAGTCTCCTTGCAGTTTCTCAGCTCTTGCTTCTGTTTATCTCTAGATTCCTTTGGGCTCAGCTCCCCCACCATACACGCCACTTTTTTGAGGAGTTTTCTCCAAGTTGCTGTTGTTGATCTTGTGTATGCTGCCAGTGTATTTGGATATGCAGAGTGCCCTCTGTGCAAGCTGATCATCTCCCCCCAAACTCCCTGCAGTGTGTTACCATTAGTCTTGTGTCTCCTTAGAGCAAGTAGCTGAGAATTCAGCCTAGGTTTGGGAGAAAGCTAGGGGCATGCTGAGAGGCAGGGAGGGTCCAGCCAAAGCACAAGGGGGCTGATTTGGCAGGGGGAAAGAGTCTTTCTACAGCACTGGTCTGACTGGTGTAAATGAGAGCAACCTTCTGGCAGATCCAGTGTGCTCTCAGTTCAGCGTAGTTCTGTCTGCTTCCCCGCAAAGGACAGAGGAAGGAGCATGCGCTCACACTGACTAATTTTTTCTCTAATAATAACTTTGTTATGATGTCTGCTGTCCAGAACTGCCCTGTGAGAGCAATAGTAGCAGTGCATTGCTTGGAAGAGGAACAAATATTGCAATCAGGTTTGGGAAACCATGAATCAGCTGTTAAGGGCAGTGTTACCTCAGCATGAATACATGTTGCTTAGCTCATGCTGTCAGGTGTAAATATAACTGTGTGGACAATAAAAACAGTCTTGTGATATGGCTTCGTGAGAGGAATCTATTTTTATAGATATGATGATCCTTTTTCAGTATTTGGTCATAGAATGAGAGCCCTGCTATATAAATACAGGCTAAGCTGCAGCATGACAGCCTTACTTTAAAGGCAATAYGGAAGAAATATCCTGCCTCAGAAATGGCTCCAGCCTGGGCAAATGGCTGCAGAATCCCCTTAAAAAGGGAGCCATATATATCTGCTACCCCATCTCCCAACTTTTACAAAAGGAGAGTGGGAGCACTTGCATGGCTCTGCCTTTTTCCTACCCTTTTTAGGAGGGTGAACGCTCTTGGCCACATTTGGCCTTCTGCAAAGCAGGGAGAGAGCAGCAGAAACTGTGCCCATGCCAGGGCCTCCAAGGGAGAAACAGTGTCGTGCCACCCAGGGCTGCCTCCTGCAGTGTGACACAGGGCCTGAGCTCTTGCAGGCGTGCTTGTCCCTGTAGGAAAAGTTGCACTTTTCAGGTCTTGAATACGGTCAGGTCAGGCAACCACTCTGTGACTGTCAGCAAGGTCATAAAGCTGCATTAATCTAAAGCTGGCTTTCCTGCTGGAGAGATGGGCTCATCCTGACTAACTTTAGATTACAGTTTACACATTATTGTGCCAAGGTCTGCATTGGACCAATTTATAGTGAGAAATGAGGTTGGCAAGATAACAGGGGCATCACAATTAGAGCTAATTAGCCCAGCAGGAAATCCATTTCCAGGCAGCTTTTGGCAAGAGGCAAGGTTGGCGGGATAACAAGCATAGAGTGTATTTTGATATAAGCACTCTCCAGCTGCAAGGAAAACCAAAGTAACAGCTTGTCTCATCCCTGCGCAGAGGCCTCATGTTTGACTCCATGGCATAAGTCCTTTTTTGAGGTCTTGCAGCCTCCACACTTGGAAAACATCCAGATAACTTGTTCCTGCAAAGCGCTAAGTTTCCTCAGCTTCTGGAGGGCACATTCTCGCCCCGTGCGAAGGTGGTGTGCAAGGTCCATACAGCCCCTCAGTCTTAACAGCCAAACAGGCCTGTACCCAGCAGTGTATTCCTCCATCGATTCTGGGGGAAGATGAGAGGATTTCACTCCTTCCACGGCCAGCTAAGCACAAAGTAGCTATGAGCTCTCAGGTACATCTGCCTTGGAGAGCGAGCTGAGAATATCAATCTCAAAAGAGCAGCTTGGTCTACTTGAATGAATTATTTGTACCGTAAAATGTCTAGGGTATAGGCACAGTCAGACTACTGGAATTATTTATATTTGAGTGCTTTATTATATTGGAATTGCAGTGATATTATTAACATTTGTACAAATGCACAAAAATCCTGTCTCTTCTAGCTAGAAAGAGATGTAAAAATCTGACCTAGTTGAACAGTTTCAATGAACTCATTGTCCATTTGTAACAATAATGGATTCACGATGCAACAAAAAGCTTAACATAAAATTAAACATATTAAATGCTGCAGCAAGTATTTACACTTATGTACCAAAAAAAAAAAAAAAAATCATCTCCCTCCAGTAAGGAAGGTGGTTGCTTTACAGAATAAAACAAATAGACAAACAAACACAAAACCTTTGCATACAATACAAACAACCTCAAGCCCAAAACTTACTGTGACAGCACCTTTTTTAATATAATATATATATTTATATATATAAACTTCGATAGTTTAGGCTTACTCCAAGCAGTGCTAAAACTTCCTTAAAACCAGGACAATGACAATACTCCAAATAAGCAACTTTGGTGATTGCAACCCAGTGTTTAAATCGAGCTGTTACAGAGAAAAGTACAGAGCTCACAAACATGGGCTTGGAAACACTTGAGTCCCAATTCTAAAGTCCGTGGCAAAACTCTCAGTGGTAATTCTTCTTCTGAAGGGTGAATACACCTTTCGTGCAAAATATTTTGTCTTTTGGAAACATGCTAAAGGTCATCTCTGACAGGGATATTATAGCAATTTCAGCTCCTGGGGAGTGGGGAAAAAAATGTCTCTGGAATTTCCTAGATTCCAGCAAGGAAAACAGTTCCCTTCAAATGCCCTATCAGCCCTCTCTCCCCCTTGTTTCCTGACACTGCTGCGCTTTCTGTAAAGTGAGAATGAGATTTCAGTCTTCATTCAGAAGCCTGTTTGAAAGATATTAGTTGAAAAGAGGTTTGCATCTTAAAACATAAGACGGCATGCTATTACAGCAGGGTTCGGAAACAATTCCACCAAGTGAAACTTTACATAAATAACATTTAATTTGCATAAATATAGAACTGGAGATCCTGAATACCAGGTATTACACATTGGTCTAAATATAGCCAGTTGTAATTATTGATTCCAGTCCAAGGAGAGCCTGGGAAAGGATCAGATTTCCACTTAGAGAATCAATCTTTTTTGTGTGTGCATAGACACTGACATTTTTGGCCTCACACAGTTTTAACATTTGCTATAAAGTTGTTTTGAAAGCTATGGAAAAAAACAATACTGTAAGCAATTTAGCTCTAAATGTAAAGCCACTGATAAAACTGAGATAACAGTAAGCTCTGAAAAAAGACGTAACAGATGTAAACTGTCTCYTTTGTCTTTGCAATAACATGACTATTTTACATGATGAAAAACTGAACAGTTTTTTTTTTTGTGTGTTCAGTTCACTTGAGATTTTATTGCTTTTGTTTGTCCTTAGAAGTTTTTAGTCTCTTATTTTTTTTTTAAAGGTGCTGTCCCTAGTCAAGTTATAGGCAACACATTTTATTGATTTAGAAGTCTAATACATTGTATGGCCACTGTTACCACTGCAGCTTCACAGCTACTGTGGGTTGGACAACAGTCAAAAGTGCATTATAATGCACAACACAGCCAGTCTCCTGACCTACGATATACAGGACACTTTGGTTCTCAGGATGAGAGATTATAAATGTAGCTTAGATGCTGCCTCACACACTTTGCATAATAAAACATTTATATGCTATCATGAAGAGGGTGTAAAGTCCAAGTCACACTGCAGACTGGCTGTTCTCAGCTTCTCCGTTTGGGTAGGTGTGAGAGACAAGTTGTAGATATGCCACCAGTGAAAGCATATAAATGTATCTGGTGCAAACGTTTTACAAGAGTATTATAAATGATTCAACAAGGGAGAGCAAGAAAAAGTGAGAGCTAAAGTGCAATTTTAAAAAAACATAAATAATTGAAATGTAGAAATAAGATACTAATTAGTTGTAACTGGTTTTGTTTATAGGCACAGTTTAGTTTTCATGTCTACAGATCAATCTTTTTTTCTTCTTCCCTCTCCAGTAATTTTATCTGATGTATAATGGAGTTTCAATGGTCTAAATCTAAGGAACACTCTTAGTAAAAGGACAGAAGAGGCAATGATAAGGCAGTATAGTGCAACTCACTATGTGATATTAGAAAAGAAACAAGGATGGAGTTAGATCTTCCATGGTGATGTATATAATCAACCTTAAAAAAAAAGGAAAAAAATAAAAAAAAAGACAGACTTTCCAGTTATATGTTGACTTGTGCTTTCTAAAATGAGAAAGCACTTTTTCCAATAAAAAAGAAACAACGGAAGGTTTATAATTTGTTTTGTTGCTACCAAAAAAAAAAAAAAAAAAGCAGATGCTGCTTTAAGGAAAACATTTAATTCTAGGAATTTCTATACAACTGACCTCAGCAAACTTTTCCATCTTAGATGGATGGCTTCTGCTTGAGACCCTGAAAGATTAAGATGCACACACACCTAGAGTAGTTTATTGCAAAACTAATATTGTAACTTAAAAAACAAACAAACAGATTCTGTACAAGAATACTGTTCAAATGGAATGTGTTAAAATAACATTTATTAATAAATACTTTATAAAATTCTATGTGAATACTAAATTAATAGATTCCTGTTTTAAAATTGCTTTGGTCCTCATGAATTTTCATAAATTCACTCTATATGCTTTTTTTTAAAAAAGGTATTAGCTGCTAAAAAGCACATTTTGCCTAAACTAAAAGGCTAGTTTTAAACGCTAAATATTGTTGCTTAAAAAAATATGAATCCTCAAAAGTTGGGCATTTAACAACAGTTATGGCTGGCTTGTTAGTTAACAGGACAGAGTCAGTTAACACACTGAATCCACACGTACTGAGGCACTGAACCATTGACTTTCCACTATTCAGAACATGGGCAGCAAACATTTAGTTTCGTAGCAGGAATTAACTCAAAACAGCATGAAATTCTCCATAAATCACCATCGTCGTCCTTATAAAACACACCATGATAGCACACAAACTACTTGTCTCCCACAGGCAGTGTTAGGAATATGGCTTGCATAAATTGAGTCAGGGGAAGGGGGGTGGGAAAGAAAGAACTGAATCACAGCATAGTTTCTTTGCGATAAAAGTATTGCAATTGTCTGTGGCTGAGATTTCCAACGTACTTCCGATGTTGCACAACGAGAGATGCTGTCCACAGAAATACCTTAAACATTTGCAGGCTTCCTTCTGAATAAGAAGTGCGCGGAGACTCGCCGCCCTGTTAACCCTGGGGAAGGCGAAAGAGGGAAGTTGTCCAAATAGTCCACGCCAGCCATGAGATGGGTACAGAGACCGGCAAGCGTTGCAATGGGCTGAATTCCAAAGGCAGGAGAAAAGCGTGTCAGTCTCCACTAGTAGCTGATGAAAAAGCGGGATTTCTCCTTGAATGCAAGAGCATGGTAAGTGCATTTCGAATGATGTGCTTAGAAGGAGACCACTTCCACCGAAACCGTAACCGAACAGCACAGAGACGGTGGGGCTCTTCCTGCAGCCCTTACTCAGACAGCCTCCGGTGTATGGAGGCACTAGCAACATAAAGTGAGGGCTGCAAGACCAGTCCTTCAGAAAACAAGCATATTTTAATGTGGAAGTGAATCTGATGAATAATATAAGGTGCCTGATTATGGTTGGTCCTTTTACCAATATAGCTAATATAAATATGCTGCATGTTGTCTTGGCCTGTGAACCTGCGACAGAGTTACAAGAAGCAATAGCAAATAGCTTTTCATCCTTTACTTATTTCCACATCACTAGCAATGATTATACCTAAAGGCCAATAGTATAGAGAGGAGACATTTCATTGTAATTACACATTTAGGCCAACATGTGTGGTTGGCTTGCCTAGTTAGCATTAAAAAAAGAAATAATTGAGCTATATATAATACACATCAGTCAAACTGTCAAGTTGCTGAATTTAACAAAACTTAGGCAAGGTTTTTGTATTTTTTTTTTTTTTTTTGCTTTTTTTCTTTTAATGTAGAGGCTTTCAGTTTAACAGCTAAATATTTTAATTGAGGAGACTGAATAAAAATGAAGCTAAACCTTAATTCTAGTGCACTGTAGCACAACTGGGTAATCTAATATTACCAACAACTTTGATTTTATTTTAAATGCATTTAAGTGCTACCCATATAGAGGGAAAGTTTTTAAATTAATCCTATGATGACATTTTATTTTTCATGGTGAATAATGAAATTCAGGGAAATGCTTTTTGTTTATACATTGTGGATACTCAACTGGAACATTTTGCTCAACTGCAAATTTGAAAAAAGTTCCCTTGGGAGCCATGATGAAGCAAAACCATTTAGGTATTACAACCGGAGGTTAAAAAAAATTATAGATTCAGTATTTAAAACATTTTAAAAGTATATGTTTGTCTAAAATATAATAGAAAATCCTTTACATTTGTATTTTTTCGTAATTTTTTTTGGTTCTTAGACTATATAATCAAGTCAAGATTTACACTGTACATTAAAAATTTTTTTCTTTTGAATGTATTTGCATAAATGGAAAGACAGCTGTTAAAGAATACTGATAAAAAGTTAGTTACCAATATATGAACTAATTCAGAAATGAATGATCCTCAGAATTTTACTTTTCCTTCCAAACGGGCTCTGCTCATTACAGTGCCTCATGCTTTATTTGTTTAACTCTCCCTCCCCACACTGAGAAGAGTCACCCTTTTAAAACTACTACTCCTCYCATACCAAAGAAACAGCCTTTGAGAGCAAGAACTTAGCTTCAGAACAAAGTATGTGCAGGACTACAGTATTTGCCAGGAATAACATTAATTAGCTTTTGTTATTAAAAATGCAGTTCAGAATGTTTGAACATTTATCACCAGCTCAGAGCCTGATCCTGCTCCCATGGGAACCAGCAGAAGGTTTTGCCACTGACAGACTTGAGAGCAAAATCAGGTCCCAGTATGCTGAAAGGTAACATAATTAACTGGCATCATCTTCGTCTGATTTTCCCATCAATCACTGGTACTACTCTGGGATGCAAATCAGTAGTGCTGATGGGCTGGCACATAGTCCAAACAAAAACCTTAATTGTGCCATAAGGCCCTTTTATAGACCCTCTTTGCAGGACTGAGTTTCAACCAGAGAGTGTAGTGGAATTTGCCATTCTTGCAGTACTTTCTAGCAGCTGCATTCTTCTTTTTTATTTTTTTAGTGTCATAATGAGACAGACCTGTGGTAAACTGGCATAAGTGCCATTAAAGTCAGTGAAGCTACACCAATGTCTGCCAGCTAAAGATCCAGTCCATGTATGTTTAAAGAAATGCCTGCAAAGAACAAGTCTTTCCCTGGTAATTAAAAATGGCATTTTTCCAACTGGTCAGAATAGTTAGACTGATTTATTTTTCATTTATAGCCTGTGAAATCCAAGGCTGTTAGCATTTGATGATAAAACAATGTAACCAGGTTAAGGAACAGAACTTTTCTGAATTATTATATACTACATGGATTTTCTATGTCAGTGACTGGCAGCGCAAAAAAATTGCTGTAATTCTCAGGTGTTATTTGCTATGCCTGTACCGTGCCACAGACATTTACCTTACAAGCTTATATGGCTGCTAGCATCAACACAGCTGGCTCTCAATCGTGCTTCACCTGTGACTACACTGCTTTCACCTTTCACTGTTTATTAAAAACACTAAATCAGGAGCTTTTCTATTTTTTAAAACACAAATGCTCAGTGCAGCGTAGCTGTGGGTGAAGAGCTAGTGAAAGGAGCAACCGTGCCAACAGTTTTAGGTGGGCTTGAAGTCTTTGCTTCTTCATCACTGTTCTTAGAAAGGGAGTAAAAAGAAGTGAGAAATTCTTGGAATGAAAAAAGAGCAGAAAGAAGCTTGGAGAAGAAAAGGGTAGAGGGTTTGGAAAGGGAAAAGGAAGATGTAAGAATGACTGAAGGACAAAAAGGACAGGGGCGATAGAGAGCTGAAGGAGGAAAGCTAGACAAAAGAGCACATTATTTGGGGTTTTGTTCTGATAGCCACGTATTATATAACCACTTTGAAAGAGGCTCTGAATACAAGATGGGGTTCTGGTGATAGCACAACGCTAACTCATTTTTTATTATGCTGTCAGCAGATGCCCTCTCTCTATATTTATAGCCTAATTAATCCTAGTTACCTACATATGACTCTGTTTAATACTTTTCATGCCTCATGTCAGCTAACAAGCTGCAGTTTAACACAACTCCGTATTTCTGAGGCTTCAGGCTAGATTGGTGAGAAGGAAACATGACTATGTACAGAAACAGTTAGGTTTATAAACAAGTAACTGGTACCAAAAAAAAAACTGGAGAAAGCACCAAAGCATTTCTCAAGCTGATAGCATATTAATTGCATAACTCCCTTTTATGTAACTAAGTATAAAAGACATTTTAATAACTATAAAAATGCAAGCCAGAGTCTTTCAAGGACTGAGGAATCTTCCAGGCTTGAGTTACTGTTGAAAATGTCCTTAGCACAGAGGACGCTTTGATACACTACCACACTCCCACAGCAGTTTCTGATCAGTCAGTCTTAAAGGATTGGGTTGATGTCTGTTCTGTGGCTGGCAAGCTGGGTGAGAGTGGAGCTCCCCACGACGTCGCTGACGGAGGACGAAGTGGTAATGGTGTTGTGCTGGATGACTTGCTGCTGGGAGCAAGCTGGGACAGGGCTTGCAGGAGGACTGCTCTCAGGACCTAGGAAGGGGGTGAGGGGAAAAAGACAGCAGGCGTTAAATTATCCCTCAGTGAAGAAACCCTCAGCTGGGTTATAGTACTGGTAAAGGGATGTACTGCTAAGGCAGCAATGCTAACAACTTGAGATACTAAGAAGTCCTAGGATTTCAAAACTTATAGTTGTCATATAGTTTTTGTCTTTTGATTTGGGGGATTTTTCTTTTTTTCTTAAATTACTTTCTCTGATATTAAGCTGACTTCAGGAGCTAGGATCTTGAAAAGAGTCTAATATCTTAAAGTGTAGAAAAACCAATGTGGGGATGCTTAAATGCTTTATTTGCTCCAGCAGAAATCTAAATTGCAATGCAGTGCACTGCAGTACAGAAAATTTAATTCAAGCAACAGTTGATAGGCATGTAATTCAATTATATATTTTTTATTTGAGTAACTGTTAAAGAGCCAGATGCATAGTGATGCAGAGGAGATAGAAATGGGCTCTATTTTAAGAGAATGCCTCAATCTAGCTAAGATTAACCCAGCCCTGAGGTTCTTCTGAGCTGTTCTAGAGCCAAGCAAAGAATTTGTCCGTAAATTACCATTCTTGCAAAATGCATTAACTAGACAGAATCGATTCAATGTCTCCATTAGATGTTTTTTTTTTTAATGATAGAGAAGAGTTAAAAAAGGACAAACCTTGAAAACCCGTGCCACGTCTGAGTCAGAGCACAGTACCATTTTCGTTGGAGAGAACTGTAATTCTTTCCTTTTTAACTTTCCTTTCGTTTCAAGAGTTATTTTAATGTACTGGCAGCACTGTGCCCAGGAGTACTCTTGCAGGGTTGGAGTCTGAGTTCAACGGGGATCCTCCACATGGGAGCAAGCGTCCATCCAGGTGCATCTCCTTGCAGAATGGAGGGGTGGGGAAAGCTAGCTGGGTTTTGTTTGAGGTAAACCGTGGCTTTTTTTTTGAGCGGGGCTGGTTAAATAAGGGCAGGAGATTGGGTGGCTCAGATGATGTTTGAGACGGCAGGTTCAAGCGATAGTAAGAACAACAAGGGGTTCTGGAGGGAAGAATTAGAAACTCTGTCGTTCTTGTGACTAGTGTGGAGACAGTGCAAACATACCAGCTACTTACTTAGATATCCTTGTGATTCTTTCTGCATAGCTGTTATCGGACAGTCTTTATGTGTTAGCAATAACTGTTTCAGCTGTGCTACCTCATTTTTCAGCATGGAAACCTCGTTCTAGAAAAGAAATAGTGGATTTAGTTTGCCACAACACTGAAAGCACACCGTTCTGCGATGTTTAATCTAAGAACACAAACTGCTCTACGCAGCTCGGCTAAAATGCAGCTGTAAAAGGCACTGGCAGATTCGGCGTTTGTATGCTGGGTTTACGTTGACGTTTGTCTATGACATTATTTTATAACTGTTTCTCTGAAGGCAATTTGGCTTCTGGATTTCCTGACAGAAACCGCCCTGTCAAGTGACTGTTCGCTGCTATCAGCAGAGATACTTCAGTCAGTGTTTTAATGCCCTGAGGAAACACTCTGGCTTTCTGCATCAGCACCAGAGGCCACAACCCTGGGGGCAAAGCGCAGCCTGCAGAGCTCCGCGGCGCAGCGGAGYGGCTGCCAGCACCGCGGACATGCCGGCGGGCGGGCGGCTGGCCGGCGCCGCACCGGGTAACGCACGGCTCTGGGGTTCGGGGGCGCGCGGTCATGCAAATGGCAGCACGCGAGCGCATCTCGTGACCAGTCCCAAGTGCTGTGCCCGGTGTAAAAGCAGCACCGTTCCCACTGCCTGCGCTTTTATCGTCGTGTGCAGACCATTTACATGCCTCTGCTCCCCTTCGCTCCCTCACCGAGAGGCCATTCTGTTTATGCTCCTCTTTATGCTTCTCTCTCACCGGCTTTGAATCAGGGTTGAGCTACAGGCCCTGTTCTGAAGAAGCCTTTTATAGCTAAGTTAATGACACTTCCAAAAAGTGACAAAAGAAAATAAATACAACTCAGTCCAGCAAAGGCTTCAAAATCCCAGGAYTGCTTTTTCCTGGCTTATCCTGCTACAATTATTATTTTTTTTTAATTGAGCCACATACATCTGGATTAATCAGCTTTGCCTGCAGTCTCGTTATGAAGCTAGCGCGTGGCGGTAGCATCGAAGGCGACAGGGGACCGGTGGCACCGCGAAGCGCTGCCAGCACAAGAGCGCCTCCGTGCCCTCGGGGAGGCCGGCAGGAGCTCGCACCTGAAGCTGCATGTTTGTCTGGGTGAGTTCTTCTGCTTTCTTTTCCAGTGACATCACCCAGACCTTCCTCTTCTGTCGGCAGCGCGTGGCAGCGGCTCGGTTCCTCTCCAGAAATTTCCGCCTCCTCTCGTCRGGGTCTTCGTCCACCACCCTTCGCCGGCGCCCGCCGGTCGGCTGCGGCGGCTGTATTGTCTGAGTGGGCTGCATCTGCTGGGCTGCTGGTGAAACCTTGCGGGGGGGAAAATGCAACACGGAGGGTGAGGGAGGCTGGGCGAGGAGAGGAACAGTTACACGCGGCGAGGCYGAAAGGGCAAGAGGAAGCTCACAAACTCGCGGTGTGGGGCTGCAGGCTTTCTGGCAAAGCCTGAAGAGGGCATGAGTTGAAAGGCTTCACCAGGTGCCACTTCAATTAGTTGCTGGCAAAGAGCTGCCATGGTCAAAGGGGACATTTTTTGAAATGATTCTCTGAATATTAGCAGGGAAAATATTTTTTCCTTTGCAGCTATTAAAAATATAAAAACATTTTGCTGAGGTACTTTCTGTGCTGCCGCTTATTTCAAACTGAAATGTCAAGTTTCCCACAGCAACTGTTTTAATCAAGGCAGAAGACTGTAGAGGCCTTCTTTCAGTCTTCTTTTTTTTTTTAATTGCTTCCAAAATTTTACGATATTTCTACCCATCTGCSTTCTCAGGCTTTACAGCCTTTGGAGCTGTGAGCTGCAGTGCCCTTACTGCCCGTGCAGACCCCGGAAAGCACAGGCTGAGATTATGAGAGGCAGGAAGGCTCTCCGGTTAAAAGCCAGCAAATCCCAGTGCCCACAAGAAGATTCAATAAAAGAGGATTTTTAAGGGTACTTAGCCCCAAGCTTGCATTTTGGAAGGGAGGCTGGTATCCTGGCACTGCATGGAGACACTACGACAGTCCCCTTTCCCAAGTGCTCTCGTTCGCCCTCTTTTTGACCGCCGTGACCGCTGTCCTCCCTTCTATCCAGCAGCCTGGCTTCAATGGCAAAGGGGYGCCATACCCAGCCTCTTTGCTGTGATATTACGGAAAGACACGGATCGATGCCTTCCCAAGTGACGGCGAGTACCCATCCCGCTCCTGGGAGGAGCTGTCCTCGGCCAGCACAGAAAAGGCAGGTGGTGGCAGCAGCCCCACGTAGTGAAACCCTGTCACAGATGTGTATTTGCCTTAAAGTCCAGTGGTTGTCAGGCAATCCGTGCAGCCGGGGACAGCCCGCTTGGGGACTGCTTTTCTGCCTCTCCGGCTGCCTCGGCCGGGTGACCCTGGCCCCTGGGGTTTCTGCCTTTTGGGACTCAAAGCCGCAGGCTGGGCTGGCGTTGCTCCCACTGCCGCAGCCCCAGCACGGGCGGGAACGATCTGGAAACCTCAGTTGTTGACTCAAAATTAACCCCGCCGTCCTGGCGAGGGCCCAAGCCTCCAAGGTGCTTCCTTTTGACTTCAGGGAGGGGACGTGCTCGGCACTGTGTCAGACCGAGCCCTGAATTTCAAGCCTGGCGATTAACATGTTTGCCTAATACATCTGCTTGTCTCAACTAAACCGATACTAGCGTCTTGCAAGGTGGATTTCCTGTCTCGAATCGGGCCACAGACTGTGAGGAGTAGTTTGCTCCCTCCCCCAGCTGACTTCAGTCCACCACAGCGGCAATCCTGTGTGCAACTCTAGCGTGCAACTGCAAACGCCTTTCGTACAAAGCCAAGCGGATTCCCAGCTTTATGTGGCACAGTCAGAGAGTGTCACTGGTAGGAACAGAAAAAATACTAAAAAAAAAACCAAAAAAACAACTAAAAATAAAGAAGCTGCCCCACACTATCTGAATGATGTTTAACACTGCAATTTGTAGGAAGTCCTTATGCTCGCTGGCAGAAGCGSCTGTCCCGGGCCCAGGCTATGCAGTGCCGTGGCCCAGGGAGCCCGGGGCCCGGAGGCAGCCACTGCCAGTGCCCGGGCTGTGCAGACGCGTGGCTGCCTGCACGGCCCCAACCCCGGCCCCAGGAAATGTCTGCTGGGGGCCGCCAGCTGCTCCCAGCTGCTGTGGCCCCTTCGGCAGCACGTCGGAGCGACAGGGCATCAGCAATCCCCTTCAATGCCAACATCTCATCAACAGCTCTTCATTTTCTTGCATATGACACCTTCTAAGACTTCATAGAGTTCTGTTATTTACATTTCTGGACACCAAAAGCTTTCCTTATCTTAGTTTTCTCCTTTTCATTCCAGCATAAAAAGTTACTCTTTCTCTTAAATCTTCCAGTCAGGCCTGCTGCACAGACAGATGAAGGTAACTATACCATCCTCTTTCTTTTTTTTTTTTTTTTTTACCCTCTTTCCTTCCCCTCATATGGTCATTTTCTCCTGAATAAATAGTGAGTCATTTTGTTTTCAGAATGTACTAGTCAGTGTTTGGGCAGTTAGAGCATATTTTCGGAACAAGAAGAAAATCTTCCCTCCATCTCTGGCAGATATTAATTATAAAGGCTATTATTAACATTACTAATAATGTCACATGGGATAATTCACTGAATCTTACTAAATAGCACTGAACTCTGAAATCTGTTAGGTTGTATCTTGATAACTGTCTAAGCAACATTTTCTAGCATGATTTTCCAGTCCTGCCTATGTAAGTACATGCTCAGTTAAGAAAAAAATATATATTTATRCTAAAAACATGGTTAATTTGCTTTCATAGAATGCTTATTGCATATCTATAATCAACACAAACTTACTTAGRAGAGCTAATAGAAGGAAATAACATTCAAACCCCATCTTTGCTTAAGCTATCACTCTGGTAAATTTGATATGAAGAAATGATAATATGACAAACACAGCAATAACAGCATCCTTCTGCAGTAACAGCTACAACCTGGTAAAACATCTGTCTGAGAAAGATACGCATTACAAGGTGAATTCTGCTTTGATCCTTGATCCAACACTTTTCTCTGTTCTTTGTAATGCTAACTACAAAATTAATTCCCATTCATTCATTCTAGCAAAACATAATTCATTAGGCTCATGTGTATCAAAATGGTAGCTGAAAAGCATGAAATGAATTCTGACATTACAGAAGGGTGAAGTGTAGAGTAACAAAAATTATGGCATGGGAGCACACAGCTCACAGCAATGTGGATCATGCTGTCCCTTGGCAGGTGGCTTGGAACTGAGGAATCTGGCTCAGAAGAATAAGGAGGTTAATAATTAGTAAAATGCACCATAAAATTAATGTCTGCTGAAGCAATCTGACCCCCAAAGAGGACAATGCCACGGGGACTATGGATGGGTTTAGAAAGTAATAACCATGTGTTTATTACTCAGCAAACCTTTCTTTTCTGCCCATTAGGGCATCTTTTCAGAAATCCCTATTGTCTTTGCATCATGGGAGCAGACAGGCAGCAACAGCGCTGCCGTCCAGGAAAGCAGCTGACCTGAGGAACTCTGCTTAAACTCATCTTCCATTACCCGCCAGTCCCAGCCTCTTGGTGACACTTATACCCACTGTCAACATGAAGACCTCCTTGATCCCTGATGAGGCTCATTGCTTCCAGTGACACTCTGTGCACTTGAAAGCTCATGTTACCCTGCAGGCCCATCTCCAAGGACTGTGTGATGCTGGGATTCTGAAAAAATCTGATCCAGCTTTGGGGCTGCCAGTCCAGTCTGCCACCTTGTTGCCTGTATTTCTTGCTGGCTACCTGCAAATCTTTAGGGGTTCCTCACTGATAAGTAATAGAAAGCATAAGAACTTCAGGCTGTCCTAACTGATATGAATAAAAAGGGCTTCAGCAGCACATCACCCAAGGGAAAAAARGCAGCTGTAGCTCACTAACTCACTGGCTGGCATCTTAGCCTTAAAATTGGTGGGTTTATTTTCTTTTGTAGCCATATTCTCTCCTCACCTATTAAAAGCGATAACATGGAAGTTTTGCAGTGGTGCCCAGTACTGAGGTTTCTGACTGCCTCATGTGCCTTGACATGTTTACCCTCCCAACCTCCTTGGTGAGGGGTGTCAAAAYTATTACCATCATTTTAAAAGTCTCAGGGAGGTTAAGTGACTTCCTCCATCACATGTATGGAGTCCTCAGTCTGCTAAGCACCAGCTTCATCCTTACTCTCTCACAAATTTCCAGGAYACCCATCAGGTTGCTTTTGCTTTCTCTGTTATGAGATAATGTCTTTTTATTGGAGTTTTTAAACAACTTCAAGGAAAATTACTCATTAACAGATGGGAAAATAATTGAATTCTCAAAGTAAAAACTGAACTAAACTTATGAAAGCTCTGGGCATCTTCTCACAGGGGAGTCTGCGTCTCTCTTATTTAGRCTGTTTCTCTAAAGCTGACAATTCATTTTACATTAGCAAATGCTTTAGGGAAATCCCATGTGCTTGCTGCCCCTGCAATAATAAAGCTAGATGTTAGTAAATAGTTAATGTTGTGGGACACTGGGATGTCAGCCAAATCCTCTCATTTTCTTTAATGTTTTCTAAGAGCTTCTCTGAAAGGTATTTGCAAGCAATACAATACTTCACAGATTGAACTTCTTATGGCTGGCACTTCTCTTTGTCTTCTGTGCTCTACACACTTGTCCTCCTTAAATTTGTTCCCCAGATCTGACACGTTGCAGTCACTGGCTCCAGAGCATTCTTTTTCTCCTGAGCCCTCCCTGGTGCATAAGCCTATCACCTTAAAACATAAATATAATTCTTCTTAAAAATGACTACACTAAAATCCTTGCTCATTAGTTTTGTTCAAGAAACATTTTCCTAAATCCTTATGCTTTAAATATGAGATCATCCAAATTGCTGAAGTCAATGTTTCTGGTCCAAAAATTGAGATCTTCATCTCATATTGCTTTGATTGAATTCTCATTGTCTGAATCCAGTTCCAAGTTCTCTTCCTGGCTGAAAAGTCTCCTCATGGACTGGCTTCATCTTCTCTTGACCAACTATTACCTTCATTCTCACCGAATCTTGGCCTTCTCCTATACTGCACAGCTGGAGGCTACCAGCCCGTTTGCATGCAATGTCTCACACCTTCTTCTTTTCCTGTAAGCTAGTGTTTTTATCTTAAAACTATCTCTAGTCTTGACAGAAAACAGATAAATCATTGAGTTCTATCTTCACACACAGATCCAATTCCGACACATACATAGACATACAGATCCAATTCTTCCTTTGAGTATGTGTACACAATGTCATTTTACTTCACTAAAGATTGTGCTATGTGTTTCTGAACTTAAAACACATACTGCATACAGTCTTGGCCTGAGAGGTTTAGGTTCAAGCCTATTAAGCAGTATATATAATATTCCAGCCTCCTTCATATGCCTCTTCCATAAAAGAATAYGTGGCAATTTGCAGAGATCAGAGCACAGAAAAGCCTTGGAGCTTCTTATTAAGTAAGATATTACAAATGTCTAGCAAATTAAGCAACAAAACAAGTTGTTGCTTCATTGTTTTCTGCACAAAGTTTGCACTTAGCCACCAGCAGCAGGCATTTAAGAGTAGCCAGAGGGGCTTGATTCTAGTAAGACATAATGCAAGACAAAACAATACAGGCATGAGGCTTCAATGCCACATAAAAACAAAACTCAGCGATGCAGCATGGCATGACGCTCTACCTGTGCTTGTCCGCCTGAATGCAGRGGAGGGTGCGGCGAAGTCTGGTGATGTGCCGGGTGTGCATGAAGGTGCGAGTGGGAGTGGTGATGAGGATGGTTCTGCTGGTGATGAGGCTGAGGATGGGGATGGTGCGCCGGATGCTGGTGCTGATGTGGGTATGAATGATGAGGCGGCAGGGTCTGGTGCTGATGAGGATGTGAGTGCATGTGATGGTGTGGCGTCTGGTCCTGTCGCGAACTCATCATTTCCATCATGTGGCCCATGGTGTTCATATTTCCATTTGACATGGCGGCAGGATGATGAGTGAGCGCTGCCTTCAATCTCTGGAACAGAACAAAGAAGAGAATCTAACATTAATACATGAAGTCCTGAGCATTCAGTATAAGATCTTCACTTTTGTAGAAACTGTGTCTTGCCCTGTGTTTTGGGACTTATCTAGCCTTTTTGTTGTTGTTGTTGTTCCCTTGATATAAAGCATCTTATTTCAGTCTGAGGAAGAACATATCCTTGGGCTCTGATCTAGTTTTTTGCTGTGAATATGTAAAGATGTAAACATCTGAATTGAAATTCAACAGTTTAGCATTTCCTATTGTGCTTCTGAGGAAAAATAACTGGCTCTCGTCTTTCTCTACTGGGTCAGCTCAGTAGCTTTAGTTTCATACAAACTTCATCCAAACTTGTATTCTTTTAATTTTAGAAAAGAATGTTTGATTAAAATAAAGGTGGAGCATACATAGTTCCCCTCTTCTTTCTATTACTGGCATTATTTAAAGGGCACAGTGATAATACATTGCACTGACATGAACCTTTCAAATTTCAAAGCTCAGAAATACTTTACAGTTATATTAGCAACTAACCTGTTTTTTCACMAGAAAGATATAAAAGTAATGAGGGTGGTCTCAACCTGAAACCCTTTTTCTTTGCTGTAAAGTTCAAGCACCTGCTGTGTTTTTACTGCATGCTAATTCCTCGCTCTGTTCTCGTCATGTTTTTGACTGTCACTGCATAGGGTCATGCAGTCCAGACTTGGGCAAAACTGTCCTTAGTGTCACTGGGATCCTTCTGGTTTCCCCCAAACAACAACAACAACAGCAAAAGAGGATGATGAAAGGGCTGCTAGATTTTGAACTGCAGGATAGGCCCCTCATGTATTAATTGGTTAGCTGAAATATATGTAAAGAAAGGTTCCTCTTTAGCACAATTACAGGGTCATCCCAGAGCTGTAAGCTATACTGGAATACAGCAACTTTGTTGATGCAGTCCTGGACTGAACAACTCTTAAAGAAAAAAAAAAAGATGCTTTTGTAAAACATATTAGTGCCTTATTTTCATTAAAGAAAGAGTAGTGACTTCAAGAAATCTCTTTAGAGAAAACCTGTAAAATTATTATCACAGTACAGCATGGGTCACAAACTGACAGTCATCTCAAAAAAAGATCAATGCAACTATAGCAGCCAGGTTAAATACCTCCCACCCCTCGTGTTGTGTACTTACCTCTAAAGTTAGAACTGAGCTCARTTTAACACTGATGGCAATAACCTGTCCTGGGTTTAAAATGGAGGACTTGAGCAGCTGCCATCCTTAACATTTCTGAATTCAAGTGCTACCCTGGTTATTGCAAGCAGCTCTTTGCAATGCTCAAAATAAGTGGTGTTACCCAGGAGGTATTGGGAAAAACAGGGGAAAAGCCACATGAATAAGATAAGTCATTCTGCATGTCATTCTTATTCAAAACTCGCGAAGATCTTTTTCATGGGGCTGAGCCACTACACAGCTCTAAGCCAAAGCATCAACAAAAGCTGTCGTAATTGTGCTTTCTCAATCAAAATGCAAAAAACGAAACTCTCATTAGCTCGCACTTTTATAAATGATGAATCCCTAACAAAATCTACCAATGTTGTATTTGTCAAAAAACTCAGAAACTGAGCTACAGCATGTCTCATTCTAAACTGCATACTTTCAAAGCCAAAGGAAAAAAAAAGGAGGGAAAAACTTAACGTGTGAATAAACTTTTTTTTTTTCAGCTGTAAAAACTGTGGCTTATTAGTGTGGCGCGACTTCAAGGGGAATAAATTATTTTGTTTTCTTTCCATAGTCCCTTCTACCACATCCATTTATTTGAGATAGCAAATCAAGAGAGACAGCGAGAGGTCTGACATGCAGCTGGTTTCAGTCAATAGGGGTCATTTCCATTTGGTCTGTGTATTTTACAAGCTCCTTGTTCACTGTTCCCAACGGGAGGGTGGGCCAGCTGCCCTGGATCTGAGTCCTGGTACGAAACCAGCTCTCTACCTCATCGGGTCCCAGCGCAGCAACRGCGAGCGCCCAGCCCTCGCGTCTCTTTAACTTCATGCTTAGATCAGCTCTGCATCAGCAAGAGCCCTGTATGCACACGCACCCAGGGCGACATTTATCTTTCATTAATGAGTCACTGCTGCCAATCAGAAACATTTGGGGAACTGTAAACATCTTTTTCTTTCGGTCTTCAGCGAGATCAATTGTTTTCGATGTTTTAGTTAGGGCGCAGGGGGAAGAAAATAACCAGAGCTTAGTGAACTCTTTGCATTGTATATGTGCAGAGCGGGAAGTGAAGACTGCATTTTTGTTATTGTTCTTTTTATGTGCGCTAATTGCAAACAGCTGTTTTATTTTAGTGTCAAACAAAATATGATGGCATCAAAATTGAGCTTTCTGGAGTGACTTCATTAGCAAAGCAACTCTAGCATGGAATTATGAAAAAGGACCTAATCCTGAGGCCATTCAGTTTTCCACAGACTACATCACTGATTTCACTGGAAGCTGTAGATACTTTGCAATTCTCAAAATAGGGCTAAAACAGACAACTTCAGTCATACCTGCTCTCACGAAAAATCAAAAATTCTGCTAACTTCAGTGACAGGTTTTAGAGCACAATCCCTCTTACCTCCTTTTTATAGCACAGTTCTCAAAAAAATCCACAGCAACCTAGAGTCCCCACTCAACAGGAACTGCAGGTGCTCACTGCTTCTGGTTTTTGGCCTAACTGTTCTTTTTTTTCCCAGTTGATCAAACTGACATACTAACCAACACTGATTATAACTGATTTCCACTTGATTGTGACATTTGCATTAATGGTTGTCAGTAAGACAGACAACAGTAGAAATTATTTCACCAAATACCATCTGCTTTGCCTCTGATGAAGTGAATAAAGAAAGGTCTCTCTTGATCCTACAGGAAGCCAAAAGCACATAAACTTTCATGTTTGATGGTTAGGAGGAAATAGAGGCAACAGATATTAGTGCTCCACAGGCAGGAGTATTGCGTTCCCTGTACTATTCCTCACAATTATACGCTGAACTGTCACATTTACTTTGAAGCCATCCAACTGCATGTCACAGGGGGAAAACACCTCAAATAAGCTATTATTGTACCTGGATTATTGTTTTCTGGAAACAGACAGTTTTCATAGTCTTTCCTCCATCTAAGGCCTGACATCATGACATAGTGAATTGTTTGATGTTTCTTTACATCAACCTAGACCACAATTTATTCTTTGAGCATCTTTGGGCAAATGCTAAGCATGTCAGAAATAAGCTGCAAGCATCTCAGATCAGGAGAAAAAAGAATATCAGCTCCCTGTACACTTCCACAATCTGGGTGGGAACTTGCTGTTTTGCCATTTTTCTCCATCGTGAGACATAATTCAAGGGTGGATTTTTTGGATTTTTTTCCCCTTTCTTTCTCCAAAATTGCTAATGAAAAATAGCTAGAATTTTTTTCCAGTTTGTTAGAATTAAAACAAGGTAAATAAGACCGTCATTTTAGAGGTCGCTTTTCCCAGCACTAAAAACTCTAATCACTTTTGTTTTATTAAATATATGTGGGTATATATGTATGTGTGTATATATGCATATGTGTGTATATATATATATATATATATATAAATATAAAAATATACTCTAATACATAACTAAAAATAAACTAACATTTTCTCATTTTTTTTATAGTGGAAAAATGAAAAATCTTCTCCGAATGTACAGATGTTATTACCTGAGTGATCTGTCACTGTATCAAACAATAAGTTATTATATTATCCAGCTGTGTTTTAGGTTGGGAGAGCCATGCAGTTCTGGTTTTGAATAGGACTGCATTGTTCTGAATAAGCATGTATTACAGCACTTGAAAAATCTCACTTCCCCTTCTGGCCTGCATGCCCAAATCCCACTAAATGAGAGAAGAAACAAGACCAGCTTAATGTCTGGTACATTCTTATCTGGAGATTGTATCAGGCCTCTGCAGGCAGATGGAATATGATCTCAAAGACATTTCTTGCTCTAGTGACTGTGATCCTAGTTCCTATTACACAGAGATGTAAAAAGTTCCCTGCAGGGAGAGAAGAGACTACAGAGGGAAGAGACAGCAGAAAAATACAGACATCAAACATCCCTACATGTCTGTAATTTGGTAGCAACCCTGGGTAAAAATTTTGATTACTCAAATTTCATTACACGCATACCATGGACTTCAGTAGAACTAATACTATTTTCTCATCTGTGATCAAATTTTCTTTTTGTACTAGTGACCATCTAACCAGCATGCCCAAGGTGAATACAGAGTTAACAAGCCTGTTGCAACCAGAGCTGAGAACGGAACTTCACCCAGCATACGTTAAGGCATCACACTGAGTTTTATTGTTGCCTCAAACTACTACTACGATGAGAGAATTTAAGCATAAATGTCACTGAGGTCTTTTATAGCTGGCTGCTTACAAGCATTTCATAGTGTAAATAACAGAAATGACAGTTAGCAAATGTTCCACTCACATTCATAAAAGCAAATTGGAGGTGATTCATCTCCACCCAATAAGTGAGCTGCAGATACTTATGACCGCATTTCAGAGACTGGTGATTAGAAAGCCTCTGACGTTGCATTAGGTGCTTGCTCCTACACTTCTCATGCAGCAAAATTGCATATTGACTGAAGGAGGAGTAAGAGGTGTGTGAAGCACATGAAACCCAGAACCTAAGTGACACATTACACAAATGTAAAGAGAAAAGGGGGATGCATTTAATTCACTACTTGCCAGTAAACAGTGCCAAACTGCTAATCTTCTAATTATTCCCAGGCTGTTTGGCAAATCTGAATTATATTCTTGCTTTCCTTTGTGCTTTCTTGCCTGCTTAGCAGGATTTTGTAACAACACTAACAATAGATCGTCATCAAGCCTTCAGCTCAGCTTAGCTTCTAATAAAAACAGCAAATTTGTTCCCTTGTCCTCCCAAACACAAACTGAATTAATCTTCAGCTGAAAGCAGTGAGAATCAACTGAAAACAATCAAAGCAGCAATAAAACTAATAGACATCATGCTGCTCAAGGACGGGCCAGCCGCAATAGCTGCTCCAATATCTCTCAACTCCGGAGCACCGAGAAGCTCTGAGCGGCCTCACTTCCCGTTGACATCAGTAGAAGTGACACCTCTGCGGATTACTGCCAGCTTTAAGTAATACAATGCAGGTTGCTGCCAGGGTGGCCCACGGATACTTTGCCAGAACGAGCATCTTCTGGTGACGACAGTTCAGTGAGAACGGTCACGGTTCCAGGAACCACAGAAAACTCCACTGAGTTTACATCTCAACTCCATTTAGCAATTTCCTTCTGTTCCTCTCAAAGCAGCTTACAAAGGAGGTAAGCATCATTATCCTTGGGCATCTTCTTAATGATTAGAAACAGAAAAATAGTAAATACTCTGTTCCTATTCTACATACACTTTTAATAAATAAAAAGATTAAAATCAAGACAGAAAATAAACTGAAACCCAGCTTGTGCTTCTCAGTGCATACTATTTCTTGCATGACTTACTTCTTAAYGCAGTGTTAAATAACTGGGTTTGATTTGCAAGAGTCAGGAATCGTAAATTCAGCTTCCTGCAAATCTCTAAGTCCCACAAAGTCGAAGTCAATCCTTGCCTGTGTATCCATGACAAGTGCTATTTAATTATTTAATCACATATTCGACAGTAAAACGATTTATTGCTAGCATAGCGGGTCATACAATTYCAACATACAATACCAATGGAAGGATCCAAAAAATACTAGCAACTTCTGCCTGATTTCCCTTCTACGTGCTGAAGTCAAAGCTGCTGCTTAGCTGTTACCTACCCCTGGAGAGCCAAGTTTTGGGCAGGAGAGTGCCCAGCTCTTTGGGGGCCCAGTCTGTGCCTGCTGTCRGTGGGCACACTTACCTCTGTTCTGATTCTCCAAATAGACAGTCTCTTGCTTAGTTATTCTGCCAGATTTATCTATGGAACATGCCCATATCATGCCTGCCTGGTTGTTGCCCATGGAAAACACAGCAAAGAGGGGGCAGCAATAAATCTGTTAATAGCACCCTGGAAGGAGAGGGGAAAATCTGGGCTCCACTGCCTTTATTTTCTTGAGGGAACCTGAATCTGTATTGCCCATCTCCTAGATATACTCTTTAAAACTCAGATTACAGCCTATTCCAGAGCTGAGAGAGCACAGTGTCTTTCTACACATTTGACATAAAATATTTCAGCAAAGTCTCTCATTAGGAATTGCAGCTCAGGTCTCCCTCACTCCTCAAGCAAACRCTGTAACTAGGCTTCTCAAATCATGTTCTCCTCTTCTAGTACAATGAAAGTGGGAAGTGCTTGAACAGTGCTGGTATTGCTAATATATATATATCTTGCTTGAGCGCATAATGAATACTGTATTAAATAAGAACAAGTGGGAATTGATTTCAGAGGGAGTTTGGGATTTGCCTATACAAGCCAGATATGGAGCTAATGCTTAAATCACAGTACTCTTTAACATTGAAAAGAAGGTTGTGGGTTTTGGTACTTTAATCTGTACTTAAAGATCAGATTGGATTAGCGCAGTAAAAATTTCTTGCTACAGATTACTGCTCTGAAGCCTCAAGAGGTCTCAAAGACTGACTGGATGCTAGTTCTTTCTTTTTCCCTCTCACAGTCATAATATACTCACCAAGGAAACAAGAAATGCAGGTTAAAATCCCTTCTCTGTTTGAAGACACCTGAACTTTCATCGCCCACCTCTCACTAAGGCTGCTTATGATTAAGTCATTCATATCCAAAGAAAAATGTCATCCAAGTATATAAAACTTTTTTTTTTCCCCTTCAYTAGTGTGATTTTGAAAACTCGTTTTTCCTGGATAAAACCCAGCACATTTAAAGGGCTACTAGCAGGCCAAAAATGGGATACATGCACTTAAAAGTGCTTTGATTTCATCCCAGATGTGCAGTGCTGAAGGATGTACACACACACACACACATATATCCACTGACTGTGTATACTGGATACGATCTGATCTGTAGATTTGGTTTCAAGATTATACCAACCAGACTCTGAAACGTAAAACCAAAGCCCTGACCACTTACAGCCATTAGGGATCCCAGGGCTCTTTGTGAAGGAGTATTGATGTTCATTAGCCTATTGGCCTGACTGAAGAATTCAATGCAGGTAATTAGACTTTGTCTCATTACCATGTAGTTTCAGGTGAAGTTATTTTTCTCTGTCATTTCTAATGTTAAGTGGTTTCTGAAACATTTTTAAAGCATTCATGGATTTTTCTGAACAAAAGACTGGAATTTAAGGTACAGTAGAGGTACATATAGAATGAGAATATTCTTACGTGCTCCTTCACATTTTTTAAAGCCAAATTCCAGCATTTGACAGAAAAATGAAAATAACATTTTAACTCAGCAGACAGCTTTCAGTTATCTGCCTATGACAGTYTAGTGACTGGTGACTTTTTAAATGCATGCACACACATACAACACATAGTCCCTATATATAAACTGTAAGGAGTGTGAGCCAATTCATTGTGTGTTAATTTATAAAAGAAAATAATTTATAAAAATTATATTATTATATTTTATAAAAGATATAATGTTATAAAGTAAACAGAACCTATGCTGATATTTATCTGCACGAATAATTATCAGATTCAGATTATGAATAATCTGCGTTGGTATGTACTGTCCTTTTACATCCTCATGCAAGGTCTCTCWTGCCACCTTTCCCAATAGTCTTCCTCTGACTTCATCCATCCTGTTGCAACCTTTCAGCGGGTCTCCTTCATTCCTCACCTGCAGTGCTGCCCCCCTTCATCCAGACACAGCTCAAGCTGCTACCTTGTTTCTCACCACCCCACACGTATCAGCTGTGTTTAAACAGCTTTAKGTTGGGTCAGATGCACAGAATTTCAATGCTACTTGAGGATCCAGGAACAGCAACGTCTCAACAGTCAGCCACAGAGCCGCCGGCTACCCCATCAATTCAACGGGGTTTCTTAATATGCTTTTAGATGGCTGAAGTGTGAAAGAAGAGAGAGCAAGAAAAAAAAGAAACTGGAAATATTCTTTCATATTGGAAAAAGGAAAGCATCATAGCGATTTATGCTGATAGGCTTTACCTTGTGTTTGAAGGAGCTAGGAATGCATCCCATTGCACACCGTGGCTCGACTAACGCGCAATGGCTTCCGAAATGCAGTACTTCAGCTGCCCCCTTGTTCGACGTGGCACGCTTACTCTTTGCTCGTGCTGCTTTGCAGAAGAGCATGTCAGGGCAAACCGAAAAGCACCTTCCGCGGGGAAGGGAAGGATGTGGTCTGCATGGWAAGCCATTGACTCATCCCGCCAGCTCTGGAGAGCCGGCGCTGGCCTTCCTACAGCCCCTAGCCACAGAACGGCCGAGCACGGGTCAGGGGCCTGCCTGGGCGCGCAGGTGTGGGGCCGACACGTGTCGAGGATTTCCTCTGCAGCGCGGAGCGCATCCTGCCCCACTCGGCTGCGGCGCTCGGTCCCGGTCCCCGTCCCTCCCGCCCCAGGGAGAGAGGGCAGAACCGAGCACGGCGCCTCGGGGCAGGCGGCTGCTGGCGGCGCCGCGGCGGGCAGCAGAAGGCCTCCGCAGGGCCCCACGCGCCTGCGAGGAGCAGCGGGCAGGGTCGGCGCCGGACCGGCCGGCGGGGCTGCACACCTGGACAGACGGCCGCGACCCGACCCAGCACAGCCTGGTCTTTAGAAAAGCGCTTCCGGACCCGGCTGCTCTTGCTCTTGCCCTGCCTTCCTTTTTTTTTTTTTTTTTTTTAATTCCTCGTGTACTTTTAATGAGCACGGCAGAAAGCCACGAACGCCGTCTTGTTTTGGTGCTTTAACCCATCTTCCTGTCTCGTCCGCCAGCCTTGCCGACAGCATTATCCATCTTCCTGACACCACCGCTGTCTGATTCGTTTGACATACGCGCTAGGACGACATGTCATGTCCCGAGCACGGCCGCGGCGCTGTGATCTCACTCGCGCCTCGGTCTCCTCGCTGACCGCGCTGCACGGCACCCCCYGCCCGGAGGCAGAGAGAAAGGCCAGGCCGCGGAAGGAACAAGAGCACCTACACGCGGGATGCTGGAAATCAAGGTGATGCAACAGAAACGACACCCAGCTGCATCCTGCCCGCTGGAAGTTTGGAGCAGGGAAATCTTTCTTGCCTGCCGCTGCGGGGGGCAGCTGGGGGACCCTGCGCAGATGCTACCTCCGGAAGGGGGCCAGCGCTCTGAGGGACCACGGCAGGGGCAGGAGTCACGACTGCACGGCGCAAACCTTCGAGCCGTCCTGCCCCGTCATTGCCGTCACCGCGGAGGGCTCCCCCGCGGCCGGCGCGCCTGCGGGCAGAGCCCGGGCACAGCCTGGCCGCCCCGGCTTGCGGCCGGCCGGCGGGGGGCTCACGCATCCGAACCCGAGCCCGTTTCCAAGCCGGACAAGGCTGCCGAGAGGGTCACCCATGAGGTGGGACGGGGATGCGGGATGCTGCTGCTCCCCTCCCCTTTCCCACGGAGCAGCCGGCGCTGGGAGCAGCCCACCGCTCACGGCTCCTTCGCTCTGGAAAAACGCCAAGGYGCAAGAGCCGAGGGGAGAGGAGGGCGAGAGCAGACCAAGGCAGGGGTGCACCGCGGAGGGCAGCGGGGAGGGCGGCCAGCCAGGAAAGGTGGAGGCAGCTAATTTTCCCATTTCTTTCCCTGCGGTTACGGCATTGACAGATAATTTATCACGCATTTGGATGGTGCTCCAGCTGGCAGGGAAAAGAGCTATCTGTTTATTAATTCAATTAGCCTGCTTATTTATCAGCGGAGGGCTCAAAGGTGCAGCCACAGGCCAAACTGTGCCAGCTTCAGCTTGCCTGCCGTCAGGCCRAGCGGATGACCGTGACGGGGGCCATCCCACCCCGACCGCTCCGACTAGCACGCCGATCACTGCATCAGCTCATGTCTCCCGAGGTAAGAAAAGAGAAAAAAATAAATAAAATACCCGATTTAACAACACGTGCTTTGCGCAGCAGCGAACGTGCACAAGGCAGGCTTAAAACTGGAGCAGCATCGCTTCGCTGCCGCCAGTTCGCTGCTCTGCAAGTATTTCTGACACCTGACAGTCTGCCCAGAGCCAATCTTCTTAATTCATTAAAACTGACGAGTGCACTTTGAATGTTGAGTTCGAGGGGGAAGTGCTCAAACCAACAGGTTAATATAGCACCGAGCTGATGGAGGGGGTTGGAAAGGGAAAGGAGGGGGTATTCCCAGACATGCCCTAATGCTTGTTATCTGTAAAAAGGGGACATTTGTGAGGGAGGAAGAAAACTGAAGGAAAAAAGAGCTGGCCTTGGAAGAGCACGGAAATGCTCTRAGGCAGGAAAGCRTTTTGGAGGGTCTGAGTAGCAGCGRGGYTGCAGCAGGGCAGCTCCTGCTCTCACCTGAAGAGTTACCAGGGCTAGTACTAGCCTGGTTTTGGCCAGTGCCAGGTACTGCAGGAAGGATCCTCTGACTCTTCTTCAGCCTGCCTGCTTCACCCACTCCGCGCTCCTCTGCCTGATGAGGTTGCCCRTCTCAGGCTGTTAGGTTTTTTTCCCTGTTTGCTGAAAAGTGCAAGACTTCTAACTCTGCTGATTCAAAACTGGAAAATGTCGTGCAAAAAGCTGCTTAGAACTACCTGAGCTGATGTGTTTCTAACGCAAAGTATCCGAGAAATCCATGATGCTGCACTGCAACTCCCCTAAATCCAACCCCCTCGCCCCCACCCTGGGCACTGTAGACTGTAATTTCTATGTGACTTCAGTGCTGCCATAAACAGTATTTCTTCTTCTCTTGTTGCTTCTAAAATGCATCAAGCTTCCTTCTCCATCACACATAACCACACTTAAAATATATATGTACTAGGTGCCCATTCAGCTCTTACAAAGACACAGGGCAACTCCCGTTCATACAAATGAGTCCTGTGATGCTTTGACTTAAAAATGAGGCCGCTCACAAGGATAASGGTTCTCCTTGGAGAAAAGGTAGGACACACATGCTCTCAAAAGCTGCTGTTGTTACTTTCCTCATCATGTTCCTCCACTACCTGTTATTTAAAGAGAGGGGTTTTTCTGAAGTTTCTTTAGYCACATTCCATTGTTCTGAAACTCTAAAATCTTACAGGATGTTTTGAACTAGGACACAATATCAAATTAGGATGGCAGTGAATGTTTCCACTGCAGATGAGCTTGCTGGAGCCTTTAACAAAAGGTTCCCTAGACATGTATTCCCTCTCCCCCTGCTCCACGGCCAAGTTTGCCTTTCAGCCTCTCATGTCAGATGATTAGTTTAATATTCTGAACTGAGATCCCACTTGACAGATGATTCCACTACCACTGATAGTTTAGGCCACATATCAACATTTTATAAATTCTTAATTTTCTCACTGCAGCCATATTGAACAGTTTTGTGCAAATGAGGCTTATAATTACCTAGATAAATCAGTCCAATGCAGTATTTCTTAGGATCTTTCTCAATTTTCTCCCTGGAGGATGGGATCCCATCTGCTTCGCTACATTCAGGCTAATTGAAGGGCACTGACTTTTCCAAATGGATTCATTAATTACTCTAGCCAGATTCTCTGTGGGATTCTTCATTCAAYGGGTGACACTTCAGCTGTACTATACCATCCACCCATGTTTAGCAATGTTGCTCTGATTCTCAGCTAGGAGCTAAAACATTTGCAGATGCGTTGGCAGGAACGGCTCTGGCCTTAACAGTACACTGTTACAAAATGCATGTAATTCTGTTCCTCCTTTGCTTCTAATTTAATATGCATTCAGAATCTATAAATATTGTAACCAAGACTATTTCAATATGTTTTACTCCTTGCCATCATACATATAAGCAACAGCCGCAAAGAAGAAGCGTAAGTTTACAGGTATCACATTGCCAACAGCAAAAAAGAATAGAACTAATGCATTTACTGTCATGTTGCAGAAAATCTGACGTGTGGCAGCATAACATGAAATTACGATTAAACTTAAATGGAAAGCGGTCCTGTTCTGGACCTGTGATGATTTATTTAATACAGCAGCAGTCTGGGTTTTGAATAAACTCACATGTAATCATATTGCTCAGTCAAACCTCATGCAGTCAACAAGGAAAAAGAGCTAACTTATGTGAGGAGGCAGCGGTGGTAGTCTTCAGATATGAACATTTTCTTTTGTAACAGGCAAACAGGAACTTCTCTTTAGTCTCAGAGTCTGACTCTGTTGGAAGGTTTACCAGCTATCCCCAATAGTAGGCACAATTTTACGCTACTTAAAGTATTTTATATTCTGAGTACTTGGCTTGTTAATTCACATCTATGAGGCAGCTGGCATGGGAATCAGTGACACAATCTGTTGTGATTGAACAACAATACTTGGTGCTTTCTAGGAATCCCCAAGCATTTTGTAAACATTGGACCAAACTGTGGAAGTTCCCTAGTTTCTCCGTATGCGCCCAGGCTGCAGCACCCTGGGCCAGTTTAATGACGAAACCCCAGGCGGTTCATGCAATGCCACTAAATGTGGTGTCAGACCCAGTTACAGGTGGTGAAATAAAAACCTGAGATTGCCCCAGTATCGTATAAAGTGTCAGATCCAGAAGCAAAATCCAAGAGCTGACTCGCTTACAGAGAGAGAAGGCTTTGCCTCCCTATAACCCTTTCCTGCCTGCAGCATTGTGAGCGCCCAGGATGCAGCTATTTCTCAYGCTTTATTAGAGGCAATAACTCTACATATACCAACAGGCAACAGAAARAAACATTTGTATTTTAGCTCTAACTGTGTAGTTGTTTTTGGAAGTTAATGTAAAACAAAAAATCTAATGACACAAATCATCTAATAAACCAGATATTATGTAATTCTTCTCACAAATACTGTCCCACTGCCCTAAAGAAATTACTCATACAAGTAGCTCTTGTGCAGAGGGATGTACTATGCTCTCCAGTCTGATACAGGATTTCTTTTCCCTCCTATGCTTTCCTTCTCCGCTCGGCGGTTGTGATGGCCCAAAGCTCTGACTAGGRTGGACGTGATAAGGAGCTTCTTTCTTGGGACAGGAAAGAAATCTCTCACATCTCTTCCTCGTGATCACTAGTTTATCTCTTCTAAGTGAGGCCTCCCAGCTTTCTCAGCAGCTAATAAATTCACTCCTTCACTGGCCAGCGCAGCAAGCTAAGCACCTTCAAAGGGAAAGTCTGAGGCAAGTCTGTCATCACATGGCAAGACAGAGTTATTCTGAATTTGAGTAGTCGGCTATTGGATCTTTTTTTTTCCCCCCTCCTCTTCATTTTTGTTTCTCTCTCATCTCTCCCYGGTTTATAAACAACCGTTCAGCAGTCAAACAGCAGTTCATAAATTGTGTGCAGAGAAAAGGAAAGCTAAGCGAGGCGCCCGTATCTTTTGCTGCTTATTTGTTTTCGTCTCCCGAGCGGGCGCTGGCAGACGGATGCCGGCAGGCGGGGAGGGAGGCAGGGAGGGAGGCAGGGAGGGAGGCCGGGAGGGAGGCAGGGAGGGAGGCAGCCGGCCGGGCGAGCGCCTGGCCCCGCTGGCTCGCCTGCCCTGCCAGCACCACTGCCCAGCAAAGCACCCGGTTGCGCTCGCGTCCTCCGAAGCCGGCCGCAGACACTGATGTTTAGCTTAACGCGTTTTATCACCTCCGYGGCGGTGAGAACCTGCAGCTCGAGCGCGCCAGTTCCCAGCGCGGGTGCGCGGGACCTATGAACCAYGGGGAACCTTCTGCAGCGAGAGGGGCCGTCCGTGTGTTTTGCAACGTAAGAAATCGGTCGAGGCACTACCAGCTGTTAAAAAACAATACCGAAAGTAACTCACTACAACTTCAGTTATTAAAAAGAAATTTCAAAAGTAAGTCCACGTGCTCAAATGCACTTGATCAGGCGCCAAAGCCAGTGAGCTAGTCTCAGCCTGAGCTACACTTCTATAYGCCAGAGCTGAAGAATATGACATACTATACACACCAGTGAATTGTAAAGTCGTTAATTTTCTGTGCAGCTGATAGGAGTGATGGACTGCTCTCTCCCCTCACCTCGCTCCCTCGCCTTCGCCCTTGCCCCCTTCCTCCCCGTCCCGCTCCTCTCCTGCGGCACCAGCCGCGGATCAGACCTCACATGCACCAAGGTAATTTTAGCAAAGCGCGGTGCCTCCCGCTTCACAGGGCGGCACACGTGGCTCCCCCGCCGCTCCGCACTCGGGTGCCGAGGCTGGTTTCGCCCACGCTGTAATATTATGTCCCATCTCAAGCCTCCTCTATTACAGCCATTTGAAGAACTGCATTATTATTTTGTTCCACATTAAATCTGAGGTGTAGTGGAAAACTTAACAGGATTCAGTGGCAGCTAAAATTGCCTGCAAGTTTTTAAAATTTTCCTTATTTTTTTCTTGTTCCTTTTACTGGCATTTCTTTTTCCCTGTAATAATAGCATCTGTAATATTTTAATAAGATTCTGAGAAGACCTCACTCACTTGTTAAACATCTTCAATTTTTAAGAGAGTACAACACTATTTCACTGTTCTTCAAAGTCCATACTTCCAAAAGACTCTTTTTTACACTATCTTGTTCTGACTGCAAATTACTGGGGCACAAATGAATGTGGCATTTTGAACCGTATAATCCCCACAGTTTGGAGTGAGAAGTAATATTGCCAAGAGTAACACACATYTAACAGGATTTGCTCACAAAAGAAATGATGATGATTTATTTTAAAACTGTTTCAGAATCAATKTAGTTAAACTGGATACGCTTGTGTAGCTCCACTTAAATTAGGCATTTACTAGTTTAACCAGATTCAGACAAACAGCAGCAGCTGCTTCCAGAGATTATCGTTATTAGTGAGGTTCATTAAAAAATGAAACACACCTTTGTCCATACACTAGACGTGATTTTTGTTGTCTTTTCCCCCTTTTGATTCTGGAGGTTTAAATTAATGGAAAAGAAGCAYGAATGCAATTTCAAGTAACGAAATCTTTGCCCATAACGTCAAAGTAGGTAGCTAATGAGTCCAGCCTAGGCGAAGTACAGTATTTGACATGAATCCTACCTTTTTCAACATTTGTTTCCCTCACACTGAGGTAAAACGGGATAAATTAAATATACCACAGCAGAGATATTGGAAGAATTCATTTCATGTATGAAGTTGTTGCCCTGCGACAGCTGAGTAAACAGCTTGCAAAAGTCTGTTTGAAGACTGCCAGCTAGTTACACCCATAATTTCATCTCTATTAACAAAAACAACTCAAACTGTCGCAATGCCTCGAGTTGATTACCCAGCATCTAAATTATAGAGTGTTGCTTAACTAACCTTCTGCAGCAGTGCGGGCTATATTTTGATATCCATTCAGTACTTCCCATCTTGCTGATTAATAGAATATCCATCAAAATCAGCAAATGTGCACAAAAGATATAGAGAGGTTTTGGCAATATGATCACATGACTGACCGAAAAATAGTTGTGTAATGCCAGCTACATGAGTCAGAATAACAAGTCTTACAAATATGTCCTTTTGAGCTGGACATAGAAGGATTTGGGAAAACTGAGAGTGGACTTATTAAAAAACAACCACAGCAACCGCTTTTACAAGTAATGCCACTTTCATGTTCAAATAGCTGCAGCTTCTGACGCTGTGTTCAACAGCAGACCCTCAACATTTATGCCTGCTCAGACTTGTGTGGGCTTTATAGACTTTTCGTATTTCAGTTTATTTTCTATGCTTCCTTTTAATCTTAATTAAKTAAACAAAGCTAAAAAAGCTTGTGTGATGGCTACACAGATTCACACCATGTTCCAAACTTAGCCTATTGAATCCCCTTGAGGAGAAATGCAGCCTGTGCTATTGCAACTTAACACAGAGTCATAGAATCAGAAGTCATTTAAGCCAAGGATTTCCAAATGCTGTTTGTGGAAACAATACAATGAGTATCAGGCAATGCAGCAAAACACACTTGCACTAAAATACACTAAAATATATACCCATATATTGCACTACAATRCATTTATATTCACTGCTGTGAATGTATTAAGTCATTCTAAAGTAAGGTGAAAAGTTACGGGAGTGCTAGTAGCATGTGAGCTGTATGTTGGGAACAGTATAAGTAATCTACATTTCAACAAAATTTGAATGACTACTGTTCTCAATATTTGTAGCAATCTCCAGTTCTTTTGAAGATTCTATTGATTTTGATTGTTTTTTACTGCAGAAGGTCTAACAAGATGAATGAAGATTTTAGACAAAGACTTAAAAAATTATGTATTCAAAGAAACATGCTCCCTCCTGTTCAAATTTGTCTTTCCACATTGTCTTAACATATTAAGAAATCTTAGCACATTAAATAGAAATTGTGCAATAATTTTAGAAATTAATGGCAAGAGTGAGAGAAGACAATGACTTTTCCTTCAGAAATTATCTGGAGGCACTTTGCCTCCAGCCTCCAATTAAAAAGACACCACAGAACACCTTTTATCTTCCCCTATTTCAATTTCTTCCTCAAAATACTGTGCTAATGCAGTATCCTGGACCAAGAAACAGCAATGATCTAGATAACAAGAGCAAACTGGGTAATAGGCTTTACATAGTCCACAGGCGTCTAGCATGATTATGCTTATTTCACAAATATTATGTCTRTGTACCTAACACTTTATATTATACAGACTATGTGCAAGAGGTGTGGTAAACTGCATGCAGTTACAGTGCGCCTGAAGGTGTGCCATTCCCATGAAAAAACACCTTCTCGCCTAAGAAATGTTTCTCTAATAACAGAGATGCCTCATGCAAGGCCAAGCTCAGCCCTAACTGTCAGCAAGCACCATAGAAATTCAACTTGTTTATCCTAATACTATATCGTAATATACTGTATCACAGAGTTTATAAGTATTTTGCAAGCCACCTTGCACGTTGTTCTGATGTAGTTTTGCATTAGCATTGGAAGAACGTCGAGATCTGGTACTGGATTGCAAATCAAGGTTGCAGCATTGAGGACAGTGAAGGTGGRTGGGTGATTTGTGTTGTCAGTGACAGCGCACAGAGATTAGAGGTGAATTCTTGTGTATGTGTCTGACCGGACACATTCTTTGTATCCTTCTGTACAACATGCCTGTAAAGCCATCCTGTGATCCCCTCTCCATTCCCTATCAAAACCAGCGGCAGCCCCGCGGGGCTCCCTGCATCTCGCTCTGCAGCCGCTGTAGAGCACGGCAAGGTCACTAGGTGGACAGTAGGCCGCAAGCACAGTGTTGTTGCTACCATGGCAGGTCAAATGGAAACATCTGTGAGGTTCTTCACAAGCCTGGATTTTCCACAAGGCTTCATTTCCAACCAAATACAGAGTATACGCATGGAGTATGAAAACAACGGGGGCAYTTGGTAATGTTTATAGTTGTTGTGAAGGC
The DNA here is from genome assembly GCF_003343005.1 of Rhea americana. Taxonomy (NCBI): domain Eukaryota; kingdom Metazoa; phylum Chordata; class Aves; order Rheiformes; family Rheidae; genus Rhea; species Rhea americana. The sequence continues at coordinate 4,273,110 of NW_028186379.1, forward strand.
AGCAGCTGAGAGAGAGCTCAAAGAGTTGGCACAGGCTCTCCTTCAGCATAGCAAAGACAAGACATTTCAGAAGCGGGGGGAGAAGGCAGAGATCTACCACTGTGGAGGATCTCAGTGCTGCAAGAGTTATGAACATGCCGCCCTGAACATGCCGCCCATCAAGGGTCGGACTCTGCTGCTGGACACAGAGACTACAGCCAGTGAAATGATTAACCAAAATTACAAAATAAGGAAAATAAGGCACCAAAAAGCAGAGACTCACCCACTCAAACACATATGTGAAGCTATAAATCAAACACTAACCACCCAGCAAATTGGCGCTGGCACTGTGAAGTTACATGCAGCGCCAGCCAAAGGCTGCCTTATATGATTTGGGTTGACTTTGTTTTTCAAGGTCTTTGACAGAAAAGAAAATCCTTAAAAATATATGTACCTGCAGCTCAACTCGGGAGAAGAGAAGCAGCCCATTAAAGAAACTCTTACAGACATAACACCAACTTCAGCCTACCTTCGATCAGCTTCCACTGCTACCTTCCTATAAATCCCTGGTGAAGAAACTAAAGAGGATTAAATTCAAAGTTTCTGCCAATCTGTCATTTTCAACAGGAAGCAGTTACAGCCATACAGTAATAAATGTTTCATGCTGGCAAATTCACTTTTTTACCACCTCTAGCATCTCAGTAGGACTGGCGACAGACAACTTCACCAAACCTTAAAACTAGCCTTTTATAACATCTACATAGTGTGTTCTATTGTGACAGTATTAAAAAAAAAAAAAAAAAGGCAAATCTTTTAAGTTTTCTCTTTTCTAGTGCCATTAGTGAACTTCAATGAGATTCATGGTCCAAAAGTCGAGTTTTGTTCTGAATTTCCTACTGAATATGTTGGCAACACAAGAGCTGCTGTACAGTGCTAAGACTGTCTCCTTCCCACCCCCTGCTTTTGGCACAGCTCAGTTCAATGTGTTGATTCATATGTAGGAGAAGGGGAAAGCACTGGACCCACTGGATGTAGAGCGTAGGAAGGAGTTGCGTCTGCCAGCAAATCTCTAGACTTTGATCACTCCTACTTATTTGCCGCTGTCTCCCTGCTGCACTCATTTTGCCTACAGTCATCCCACCTTGGCAAGGATGTTTGCAAAAGCTCATAAGCCAAGCAGAGTCAAGCCTAGTTAGTATATAGATGGGAAATCTCCAAGGAAAACCTAGCTACCGCAGGAATACATCCAGCTGGCATGCTTATTTCTCTTTTAGCGAAAAACAGTACCCCGGCATTGCRCTGAGGGTGAGGGAGGCAGGAATTTTGTGGTGGAAAGCACCTTTTCTTTTCTTCATTTAAACCAAAGCCTAGATTATTTATAATCAGTGAAGAACCATAAGAATTTRCCTACAACAATCACATGAAAATTCAGGTCAAATTCTGATTTAAATTGTACACAACCTCCTTAAAATTATGCCTGCTAATCCAAATTTAATATCCTCCCCCTTTCCAGTTTTAAGCCATTGAGTGGAATTGATACTCTTTGTAAGAAGCCACAACATTTCACCTCAACAGCTTTCAGGAGACTGTCACTAAAGGCTTTGGCATGAAACCCARCAAGTCTAACTCTCTCTGTGTCTCATGTAGTCATTGGAGCTGTGTAAAATGCAATGTTCTGCCATCTTAGCAATGAAGATTTCATTTTACTAWGTGTAAAAAGCCAGTGCCAGATGCCCATAGAATTAGGATCTAGTATAGCCTGGAGCRATGTGACTTCACCTGTGGTCTGCAAGACATCAGACGTGGTCCTGGAAAAGTGTACACATGTTCCTGTGAGGATGACAAGTTGGTGCCCTATAGTTAGGGCCTTAACTGGGAGCCTGTGCCTGATTGGTATTAATAACTAAGTAAMATTTTGTAATTAGAAGAGAAAAACTATAAATCCACAAAACAATTTCATTTACAATAAATGCTGCATATYGCACTTATCACACCACCACCACCTCTGCCCTCCTCTGCCCAAAAGCTGAACAGCTGTGGGATACAACACTGTCCATGGAGTTTGCTCATAAAGGTTAAATGCCTTTTCAGTTTAAAGTGCAAGAATCACTGTTCTAAAACATTTTTGGGATGCTCTGGTAAGGGTTTGGGTTACTGGTTCATCCTGCCAGCATGAATATCTCCCATTGCCTGAGATTCGCACCTCTGGATTTCTGTTCTACCACCCACAGTCACTGCAATTCCCTATTACTTCAGCATCCACCCGCAAGTTCTCTGAACAGTATACGGGGCTCTTCAGGCACTGTGGCAATCCTGATACACAATAATTACATTATACAATACATTTTAATATTCAACCTGCCTTCTCCAGCAAGTCYGGAGCTGGGGCAGCATCAGCTTTTAGCTCTCCCCAGAGAGTTGCACCACGACCAACAGAGGATGCTGCTTTGCTCCTGGTGGTGCACAGGGGACGCCGGTATGGCCCAACCCAGCACCGTTATGACCACGTACATTTTCATTTCCACTAATGAAATGGGGGAAAATGTTTTGTTTTCAACAGAGCATGACTCAGAAGCCCACTTCTCAATAGAAAGGAGTCTTTAATTTTGTTTTTCTCTAATCAAAACCATGAAACAGTTACATTTTGCCCAATCTACTCAATATCATGTGAAAGTGCTTGCAACTCTGTAGGCAGGGCATTAAAAGTATCATGAAGATTAGCAAGAGAAAGATGGGAACAGCCTGGCAGGATGGTGGCAAACAGCCGACGTTTATTAGGACTGGATGGAGCAGTAAGTTAATCAAATCTGCCACTTCAGAACAACCAAACAAGTCCTCAGGAGCAGAATCCAAATTGCGAAGGGGAGAGGGTGGCAAAGCAGGCAACCCCTCCCTGCAACCACWCTGATGGCTTTTGCTTTGGGATACAGCAAATCTTAGCACAAAATATACCAGAGCTTCATTATTGAAAACATCACATCTTGCTGAGAGCATGAGCGCTTACAAAGTTTACAGTAACTTTCTATTCCTGAAGACTTTTCCAAAAATTGACTATAGGCCTTGCATTGTAGACATATTGCAAATTGACTACATTTTTAATTTGCCAGGGCCCCTAAGACAACCCARTCCCCTTCATTCTAATATAAAGAAATGCTAAGCTTGGGAATTACCATGATATTATCACTGTGGCTGTGTAGTAACRGGGGAAAATACTGACTTTAAGTGATCTTAGAGTGTTAAAAATCTGAACGTAATTAAAATTAATGTGGAAATTTCTGCTAGACTCAGGACTGTTTAAGAAATAAAGAAGCTCCTTGCTAGCACTGCTGACTCCGATGATAAGTTAAAAAATTTGCTGAGGACATCAGACCATGAGAAAAAAGAGAAGAAAAAATAAAGAAAAAGCCTTTTTCAGTGACACYGGGACAGCCTATCATAGGCACTATTGTCTTTTAGGGGCTAAAAGAGTCACTTGATCATTTTAAAATAACCACAGCTAAAATACCTAATTAGAGAGCAAATCATTGTTCATAATATGCAGTAAAATGAATGGAAGAAAAATTTTCCCTGAATGACACTATGAGGTTATTAAAAAAATTCTGGTAAACTTTGCTGGTTTTAGCAAAATCCCCTGTTATGAAGAAATTAGAGATAAAATGTAATGGTAATATTTTACTCTGATCACTCTACATGAACAAGAATTACCAACAAAAATGAATGCTGGCCTTTCATAGTAGGGTTTATCCTCATGAAAATGATTTGATCTAATTTTTAATTTTGGATTAATTCATTTGGAAACAGTGACCTGTTTCTGCTTCCATCCAATCAAGGAAAAAAAAATCCTAGTAGGGCAAGGGTTGAACCATTTTACTTTTAAGTTTATTTTTCCTTGTTGTATTTAATGTTCTAACCAGACGTCCTACAAAATAAACTACAACAAGCTTGTCTGGACATTTAATAAGGGCCAGATTCAGCAAACATCAGCTAGTAAATTTAGCATTTAATGGGCACAATTCCTTGGCCCTATTTTGTAAAAAGAAAGACTCATATTCAGGGAAGGATRTAACATGCAGAGCTATCTCACAGAGTGGTAGCTAAAGTGTACATCAATTTATACTGCTTCATTCTTAAATGCAGTATTTCATCATGTGCAGATTTTGCACCATTTCAACTTAACAACAAATATGTTTGAATATTTCCAAATACATAATCTCCATAGACTTGCTCCTGTATAAYATTTTAAAAGTTTGAGAGTGCCCATCCACTGCCTTTTTGCTTTTTGTCTACAGGGGTCAAAGCAAGATGTGGTAAAAAAGGAAAGTGCGCATTTCCCTTCTGAAYGTCATTAGATAATTTTTATACTTTATAATACTTAAACAATTAATCATTATGAGGATTCATTTCTTCATTATTAGCAATATTAATCTATCTTCATTGGTCAAAACAGCCAAGCCAAAGGAGATAAAAGGAAAYCTAGCTAATATTAAAAGATTATTTTTCACTATTTTTGTTCCATGCTTTGTGGAACAACAGCTTTACAACTGGCCATGAAAGCATGCAATTAATGTGGCATTGAGGACCTGATCCCACTCCCAGTACAGTCAGTGGAAAGACTTCAGCAGTGCTTGGACTTAAGTCTGTAATGTGAGGTGAATGAGTAATAAGAATAACACACAGAATGATTCACATTTAATAGGACTATTGTCAAAATACAATGGAAGCAGCAGTTTCAAATCCCTTGAATGTTTGTCAGTGCATGGTTTTTTGCCTGATAGTTTCTCTTYATTTGTTACTGCAAACCAGATGGCAAAGTAATATCAAGAACCTGGCTCAAACCTCCACTGATCACCAGCAAAGTGACAGAACATACTGAATTGYGGACAGTTCTCCATCGTTAGCTCAAGCTGTGTTTGGCAGAGCCAGGGAGTAGGGGGACAGAAGGGGGTTGAGCAGGAACAGGACACGAGACTTTGCCTATATGGCTCTCTGGTGCAATGTAGTCCCGCTCACACACAGAGAAGCCTCTTGGGGGGGGCATCTGTCCAGAAGCAGCTCCCAGGTCAGGGGCAGCCTTATATTGGCACACCCCCAGCACCACATCAGGCCACCCTCAGGCCTCTGGTTATCAGGCTGGCTTTGAGAAGGGATTTTAAAGAAAATTATATAATCAGTTAATATCTGCAGTGGTCCCAACATCACCTCAAAACAGGTCTTGATCTACTGTGCTGGGCAAGCAGAGAGCGTGCCTACCTCCTTGGCTGGGATCCACAGCTGTATTTGGGTGCTTAACTCAGATCCTTCAGTCTAGTGTTGGGAACACGWCGGGAATGATAAAGTTCCTAGTTACTAATAAAGAGGAATATCAAAATCCCTGCAGCTGCCTGCCAGCAGAGGGGACTTTCTGAAAGTCTAAATGAGACTTTCTCTCATTTAGGCATATTATAAAAGGGTAAGAAAAGAGAGATCACTTACATCTCATCACTTACATTTAAAGGAAAAAGAAGAATAAAATAGAAGAATATAATCAACTGCACTGCAGTGGAATTTAACAAAGACATTCAGAAAATGACCACACATACTGCAACCTATTATATTGTTTTGATTTTTAAAATGCAATTTTGACAATGCAATTGCTTTAACTGTCTCTAATGATATCAAGTGCCTATTATCATTGCCAGTATTACAGCAAGAGCCCTTTTAACATCTGAAAACAATAAATGGAGCACTGAAATGCAACCTATGCTTACAGCTCGTTTTGATTTAACAACTCCAAACAGCACTCCAATGAGTAATACTGGAATAGCAAAAACCTGACATTATCTCATGCTGTTGCCATTGTCTAAATGAATAGTCTTTTCTGAATTTTATRAAGAGAGTATGAATAGTAACATACTATATAAAATATTTATCTATGAGAGAAAAGATAAAAGCCACATGATACACAAATGGGTAATGGTGATTTATACAATGCTCACTGAGTGTAAATGACCCCACTAAATCTCATTATCGTAAGTATAGATATAAATTCCTAGGTGACAACTGAAATGTGGAACTAGCAGGGGCATTATAGATCTCCAGTCTGCAATTACTCCAGATAAAGTATGAAAGATTTTTTTATTAAATGACAAAAGCATCAGAGAAAATCGCAAGTAATATGGTAGGTAAAGACTTTATAATCTACTGCTTTGAACTCCTTTTCATATTAACAAGAAGTGAAAGCTGGGTCTGAACTCCACATAATAAACTCGACTTTATTCCCATTTACATCAACTAGAGTTTTGCCTCTAACCTCAGCAGGAATGGAGTAAGTCAAATAACACTTGGAATAAATTACTGTAAATATGTATTTACCGATTGTTATTGTTATTTAACACAGCCTTTTTGAGGTGCTGAGAAGTGCTAACAGATTTACTGTTTCAAGTCTTTTAAGAGCCAGAATGACTCTTAAGAATGTGTATTACAATGTGTATGTGTGTATTACGACGTGTGTATGTACACACGCACAAACACACACACACACACACACAAAAAAAAGCCAAATTTTTAATGGAAAGATACAACATTCACTGAGTGAAGTCTAAACTTGGAGACAGAYGCAATACCTAGAACTAGGATGAACATTAATGGGCGATCAAATCATACCCCTTAACACAGACTCAGGCAGAAATCATCTCCTGCAGACACCTTGCATATTAACACTTAGTCTGCACAGGTGTAAAATGTACCAGTTGGGCCCGTTTTATTCAGCAGGAGTCACTGATAACTGGGATTTATCTTACTTGGCTTCCACAACAGAAAACATCATCTCAACCTGTCACCTAAGCACCCTTTACAGCCCATGGCAGAGWGTGGCACTTCCAGAGCCTGACTCATCCCACCTCGTCCTGACATATCTTTCATCCCATCGTGCTTTGGACACCTGCACTTGAAATGCAGCAGGTGACAAAGTGTGCCTGGTCCTGCAGGAGCTGCCTGGGTACCAAGGGCTGAGGGTACCAAGGAGGAGGAACTGGCAACTCCTGCCCTCTGCTCTAACTTGCCTGCCCTCGTAAGCACACAAGCCTGRTCTGTGCAGGGCTTCTGTGCTGGTGTCTGGCCTGATCCATTTTCTTCTAGTCTTGTAAGCATCTAAATTTCCCCAGAGGTTGATAAATTAAGAGAAAAAGAAAACATGTTTATCAAAAGATGGCAGCAGGCATGGTTTGGGTATTTCTGTAGTATAAACTACAGAGGAATAACACCACTGAGCTTCAGTCCGCACTGAGCCCAATATTAGTCTTCCCTCTCTCCCTCCCCCCCAATAAAGAAACCAGTGATATTTTCATCTCAGTTTATGTCCCAGAATCTGAATTTTTACAGACGGCAGAACAAACCCAGAAGAACCGCAGCAACGCTGCCACCGTGTAAAACCAGGGTGAGACCAAGTTTTGGCTGAGCATACGCACGTSGGGGTGTAATCAGCCTCTGTATTACCCACGAAGCTAAAATGCAAGACACAGCTGCCTAACAGGTGCCCTTATCAACCTTAACCTACTTCACACGTGGCCGCCTGAGTCGATCTGTCAAGATCACGTATCCCYGAGAACGCCGCTTCCAGCTAACGCGCCCAACAAGCTCTCCCAGGCGGCTTTGAGACAGGCACAGAAGTCACTCTTACATGGGGGTAATTACGCTCTCTTCCTAGCCCCCGGCAATCTGTAYCCTTACGGCAGAAAGTCTGGGGCGCAGGGAACCGACCGCCCCGCTGAGCGGCAGCTCACGCCGCGATCTCGTCGAGGCGCGGGTACGCCCGCCTCGCCGCGCGTAACAAACCGCATGCTGGCTGCCGAGCTCCCTCTGAGTCAYGGCACTACCGTCCGTCAAGCGATGAGGAATGTGCTATTCTCCAGCCAGGGCTTGCTCTAAATTCTCAGAATACTGTTGCAGGTATCTGCCAACGGAGCTAGAGGCCAAGTCCCGCTCAGTTTACGCCCCATCACTCGCAGACTTTCGCCTCACCAGTCTGACTTTCCCTCGAACCTCGTTCCCCCCCTCCCACCCCGGGGAGGCCTGAGGTACGAACGGTCCCGCCTGAGATGGCGCAGGGTTTGAAGGGAAGGGCCCACTAAGGATTTGTCCCCAGTCAGCGCTTCTAGCTGCTCCCTCCCCAAAAGCATGCTGCCACTGGCACAGTCCCCACCATGACGGCACAGCAGCAGGCCCAGGAGAYGCCTGCCGCTTCAAGACCTCCTCAAGGCATTCAGAAAACACCAGCAGGGTCACAGGGAGAGGATGTCCCCGTCGCCCCACTTTCCTGCCACTACCCTCGAAGCTCAGTGTGTTAAGCACTAAGCTGACACACGTCCTGGAGCTCCTGCAAKGGGGAAGGGGCTGTCACGGGACCACTGGATCTCCCACCATCTGTGCATCCCCCTCAGGGAGAGCTAACGATCATGGAAACACAGAGGATGACCACGGGCTCTGTTTTTAATAACGCAGAACTCTTGCTTAAGAGGAAATCATTTTATGGACCATCTAGGCCTGGTCTTGAAACCTTGGCAACGCAGCGTTGTAGACCAACTTTCCTAACTTAAACCTTTCGCCAACACGGAGATGTTTCCATGAAACAAAAGGAAAAAAACACACCTCATGCATAGTTTAAAGTCACTTGTAAAGGGAATGTTTTTGGCTCCTCTCCCAGTTACTCMATATGTGAGCTCTATGACTTGATCAGAGAGAAGAAATAAGGGAGAAAAGGGCGATGTATTGTAGTTACATTCCTGCTTTTGCCTTTTGGGGCTGTAAGAAAGAACAATTCATAATTGTTCCAAATAACTGTTGTCAAAATACTTTCCTTTTTTTGGCAATGTAGACATTAATTAATTACATCTGTGTGATTCAGGGGGTATCTCTCACTTGCCTGTAATACCTTAGTTATTTAAACTAAGCATTGTTAGAAAGACACCAGTCCCTGTAATTTGATTTCTATACTGGTGTTGTATATTTATTCAGTAGCTCTGCAAATAGACTTGAATTCCTTTATGTTGGAAATATTATTTATGTACTACCTTGTAAGGAAACAGTTTGAAATGATGTATGCAGAAATGTGTCAAGTTAACAGACCTGGAGACCAAAACCCTTTGGTTGAAAAATAAATTAAGTGGCTGGTGACATCTGCGTAAGTTTCCTGTTTCTCACCTTGTCTAAGCTCTCATCTGAAAAATTCTGATRTATTTACTAGGCTAGATACCTAGCATAAATCAGAAAGTCACAAAGATCTCCCAAGTCCCACTCTCAGTCTCCTCACTGGGAGTGCAAATGAGGCACTGTCCCGTTAYGGCAGAGGCCTACGGAGAGGCCAGTGCTCTCCTCGTGCCTTTAAGACAGCCTTGCTAATAGGTTTGCGATGAGAAAGAAACCAGTAAAAAAGAAACTGGAGTTAAACATTTCTTAAATGGCAGCAAACACCCATTAGAGAGTAGCATCTCTTGCTCACAGCGGTCAGAATTAATCTAAAATTAGGGACAGCAGTCTAAAATGCATACCTAGATTATTTCTACACAGGGCAAACCATCCTGTTCCTTGGCGATGAATTATCCTCTGGAAATGATTACTGATTTTAGGTGGAGTCCAGTCCAGGCTGGACTAAACAGCTAATGCGAATTGACAAGAGTCACACCTTTAAAAGCTCCGCTGGGTTTGACCCTCTGACTTGGCAGTGACAAGCTCCATGTCCCACTACCCCAAATTACACGGTCAGCAGGCCTGGGCCATTTTAAGAGACATGCACGCTGTAAAATCTAACCTGACATCAGCACAAATAGCAGTGAGCTGACTTGCTGTTGTGCCTTAGCATACCGGCGGACTGACATGCTTTAAGGCTTTATACGGCCAAAATAACACAGTAGCTTTATTAGTAAAGCTAATGCCAATTCATGACAAAGAACATTGGAACTATTATCCATACTTAGATGAACCCCTAGGGAAAATATCTGAACTGTTATAGTAATTAACTGCTATGTACATAATGCAAATCTATAACAAAGTCCAGGAAGGCTTGCATAAGAAATCACCCTTGAAATAAACTTCTCCTAAGGAGGTATGTTTGTTGTTCAAAATGCATTTTCCACAAATAAAATCAAAACAAACCCAGAAGTTCTGCGTGGGAGGGGAGGAAAAGGGAGGGGAAACATATCTGGCATTTATGCATTGAAGCCCATCAAATAATGGATGAGGAATCAGAGTTGACATCATGGCACAACCAACAGTCTGGGACCTATTTGCATGTGGTTAGGAACTAAATTCTCCTCTGCTGCTGATGTCATTTGACAAACTTGCATTAGTGATGTGGATTGGCAGGATTTCCTCTTTTTCCACATAATAAACACCCATGGCATACCGCAGGCCTACAAGAACCTGGGCATGTCAGGATGACTGAAAGGATGCACAGTATTTGAAAGCAGAACAATTCCTGTGCCAGGACTGCACATGCACAGGCAAGAAGTGATGACACCCACTGCCACCGGCCGAAAYCCGGTACTTATCGGCAAACATATTCAGCCCACATTTCAGCTGCAGCAAACGGCAAGGTATTTGCAGTTAAAGTATTTGGTAAGCAAATACTACAGTTAGTATGCGAAAGGAACAAACAAGGTGATGTTGCTTCCTATGCAATTAAAAAACAATCTTCTAAGTAAAAAATTCAACTCCAAAGTAATATTGATTCTTACTGTTTCCCATTTATTTTTATTTTTTTAATGTATATGTACACAGTGTCTATGTATGTGTTTTCTAATTTATCTAACACGTTAGAATTATACATGGGAAGTTTTAAAACATCCCGACTGTTCCAGCTTCACTGTACCATGACAGAGAAAAGTTATATAATTAATCATGCTAATTCAAATGAGAATTACTTTTTGGTTGAATCAGTTTGTTATTACAATTGCCTCCAGACTGCATGCTTTTCATTAATACTATTAGTGCTGTAAAATTACTTATCCCTCCTTTTGTATATGCTTTTCTGTAAGTCAGCTAACAAAGCTAATTAGTAGCTATGAAAGACTATATTGATAAAATAAAGATATATAAAACAGTTCAGAGAATTCTCAGGGTAAACCCTATATATCATGGAGTTCTGCTTAGTACTCCAGGCCCTTTTCCCTAATATAAACAAACTTATATAAAATTGAAGGTTTTTTAAAAGACCATATACTTCCTGAAAGAACCATTTTTAAATTATACATAAACACATGTAATCAATCTTTACTATGCAGCTAGGAATTTAGCATAACATTTGAGGGTTACTGTTTTTATTTTTAAAGCAGGCACTTGGCACTTATGGATGAAAATATACAATTAACAAGAATAACTCGGACAAAGACAAATAGCAAATTTTGCAATATCTTGCAATGACAGCACTGCTGTAATAGTTAAATAATCCAACAACAGCAGCTGGACCCGGTAAAGCCTAGAGAGAATTTGGATTAACAGCTTCTCAAAAGCAGCACAAAAGTGGGGAAAWTTTTGTGCATTTGTTTTTGCTGTTGCAAAGATTATGGGGCAGCACCACAGCTGGAGTAAGTGGACAAAAGTGCACTGAAGTCAACTGAACAGCATCAATTTATATTTGCCTTGAGAATATAAAAGCACATACGATTTTCAAGAGGGGCTGAAGATCCTGAGCACATCACCCGCGATGTTTGCGAGAGCGCCTGGTCTCTGTAACGCCCCAATGCGGCTCCTTCCACACCGTGGGCTGCTTAAGCACGGCCCTAAGCGAGCGCTTCGCGCTCCTTTGGCAGACATGGAGCGCTGCGTCTGCTCCAGGCAAAGCCGAGCACCTTCAGCAGAACGAGGTCACCACTCGTTAACCATCTCCCATACAAGATGGGGATGGGGTGTTCGCTCAGGGTCATTTTTGCCAAATTTGTTTCAAGCCTGGCTGGGGAGGAAAGACCTGTGCGTCATGGCCGGGGGAATCGGCTGTGCTCCTCCCGGGTGCCCACCTGGAGCAGATACGTGGGCTGCCGACCAGCTATCTTTGGCACATGGAGGTTGGAGCAGGAGTGGGACAGGAGGAATAGCAGCAACCAGGCAATCTGCCCCACGAAAAGCCACCTTATTTCTCAGCAACGGCCAAGCACCCTCTCCCCATGTATGATGAGCGTGTCTGGAGCACGTCATCACACGACTCCGTGCTTGCACACCCGCCGCCATCACGCACCGACACAAGGCAGCCACGTGGACCCGGCTGCCAGGGCTACAGAGCCTGCCTAAACACCAAAGCAAACAAGAAGGGGGATGGATTCAAATATACCTATTTAAAATACGATTTCTCCAGCCTTCAGTAATGCATGAAGAAGTGCTACGGAGCTGTATCCTCTGGAAGCTGCTACTATGCAGGTGGAAACAGATAGATGGTGCAGGAACACTGCAAACCGAGACACAATCCTGCCTCGAATCCAATTCCCCCGACCCCGTCCTAGCCTGAGGGTCATTACACAGAGGACACGAAGGYAGCTTGCCTGGGAGAGCCTGGTCAACCAAAAACATTTAAATGCCACAGTCTGGAGGCCCAAGGACAGGGGCTGCTTCCCTTAACACCAGTTTATCCGTCTCCAAAAACGGAGCTTTTCCTCGAGCTGCCTCTTCGTGAATTTAATTCTGTATTTCTAATACTTTAGTTTCCTCAAAGTTTCATTACTTCAAGGTAAAAACACATGGGCGCAAAGGTGGGGGGGAACCTTCTTAAAAGTGAAATCAAAGCGGCAGGAACAGCTCTCAAAGCCGAATTTCGGTGTTTACTTACTGAGCTGGTACAACAGAGACAGCAGCAGCCCTCGCCCGCCCTCGCCACCTCGCCAGYCTGCTTTAACGCCGCCTCAGCGGACCACCCAGGAGAGGGTCTCGCCGGCTCAGGGCCCCTTCGGGCTCCGGCCTTGCTTCCGAAGCTGCCAGCAAAGATGCCAATTAGAGGTGGCAGCGATCTGGCCACCTGTCCGCTGCGCCCGGGAAGGAGACCACCAACTACCGCGTCACCCGCGGGCTCCGGAGCAGCTCTCGCTYTCCAGCTCCACTTCTGTGGGCTCTATGTGAACTGCCGACCTGGAAGCAAAAGGCTCATTTGTGCTCAGGCTTCAAAACCTGCTGGATCTCCCCCACCCCCATCTTCCCTCTCCGCTCTCCAACTCCCACCCCTTCCAAAAACCGGACAAAGACGAGACACAGAAATTGGGGGGAAAAAAGCAACAGCCACCAGAAAAAAAAATAAATAAAGCATAAAAAGGCTGGGCTTTAAAATGCACACAAACACAAAGGGAGGTTTTGGAGCGACTGAGGATGACTGCGGTGGGGTGAGGGGAAGTTGACAGGTGGCCAAGGCAGGAAGAGGAAGAAAGAGAGGGAGGGAAAACAGAGCACCCACTCTTTCCGTCAGTCCTGCAAGTTTCCTCTTTCTTCTGCCCCATAACCTTTTCTTTCCTAGAATAAAGTCAGACACAAGTTACAGCAAAGGACAGACTTGGAAAGAAGTACGAGCCTTTACTCTTCTGCGTCGCTTTTACAGTTTTCTCCCAATAAAAAGATCTTACTCTGCAYGTCCAGCTCCAGATATTGAATGTAGCTATTCCAAGTACTACCTGGATACGTGTTTTTCTCCCCAATCTTAATGGACACCCWTTCCCTTTTTGGGCTCTTTTACATTTTTTTTCTTCTCTAGTTTCTGCTTCACTTATTGCTTTGCTTCTAGGTATTTTTCATTCCACCATCTCTCTCACTCGCCGTCACCCTGGTTCGTCTCCCGCCCTCCCTCTCCTCGCCCGCTAGGACAATCCCCAGCTCCCAGCCGGGGCAGCGAGGGAGAGGAGAGGCACAGATGTTCGCCAGACCACACTGGACTGGGTCAGCAGCAGCTTTCTAGCAGCAATGAGGCTGAGCTGCTCCGAGCCTCCCGTGTGCAGCTGTCCCACAGCCAGATTTTCCGACTCTGTATGGACCTGAAACTACATATGTGATGGCTCCAAGGCTTTTAAGTAAGCCTCAGGCACTGTAGGGGCAGAGAAAACAGAAGTGGTTTTGGTATTTGTGGGATACAAGGAACAGAGATAAATGAGAATCTCCTAGCACCTATTTCTTTCTACAGAGGACCTGGCAGTCCTGCCTGGTATCTCAGGCTGAACRAGGTTTTGACTCAGGTAACCACAAAACAGCTAGTTTTTTCAGGCAGAGGGCTTTCCAAATTTCTCAGTGTCTGCCTCATCAGCTCCTACCTGGTTTTCTTGTGCTGGCAAAGGTAAGGGCACCTAATGAGCCACAAGCTCTTTCTAAAACTTAYGATTTTACTTTAAAAACATTTTTTAAGTGGCTCAACTCACTGCCTGTGAGATGAGAAAAGCAAAAAGACAAAAAAAGAAAAGCCAGAATGGGTGAGCAAACCCTGGTGTAGGCTCAATCAGAAACCTTCTGCAGCAGAGAAACATGGTTGTAATTCTCTATCAGTCAGACCTATAGGCATCGGGGCTGCCTGAAGGAAAGCGTTTGATATGCGAGAAACAGGCTACTTCTAACAAGCCTGGGTCAAGAAGAAGGATGGGTTTGGTGTCACTCAAAGTGGCAGGGGAGATCATGAGCAAGAAGTTACTTCTGTTTCAGACAAATTCATTGGGAAGTCATGGAGGCGCAGTGGGATGCCGAAGCGGCGACAGGCAGCGTGGGATGAAAACAGAGCCCCTTTGGCTCCGGCGCCGGGTGGTGAGGCTGGGATGGACAGTCTTGTTTGAAATAGCAGCTGCTCAAAGTCTACCCAGGTTTGTGAGCTTGGAGAGACTTGTGGAAAAAGGGCGAGAAGAGCTTGCTCACTTGGCAGGTTTTTCTGAGTTCTCAGAGCTCTAATTATGATGGTGGGTGAGGAGCGGCGATTTGCCAGTGTACCCTTGGCAACCTGTTTTTATGGCCTTTAAAGTTAATACAAGGAATAGGTAAAATATGAACTGACATATGGATTTAACAAATCTCACACTCCTTCAAAAGCGGCTCTGCTATGTCACCCTTCCATTGCCCAACTTGCAGACGCGCACACCAGGATATGCCATACTGTATGTTTGTAAGAGTTCCCACTAGGTGCAAAGGTGATGCCAATAGGAAGCCATCGGTCTTTATATAAAGTTGAGTCATTTCTTTTTAAAAGAGCGAGGGGGAAGAAAGCCTTTGATGGGCCAAACTCTGCTCCCCCGATGCTGGCATAAATCCTGAATGTCGGTGAATATTACAAAGGGACAGTTCAGGATTTACGCCACATAAGTCAGATCAGAATGAGGCCCAGTAACTGTTTATTTTTTTTAATGAAGGCTTTAAAATAAACCATATGAATTTTCACTTATATTAGATGTGTAAAGAGGTCTCCGAAGAGCAGTTTGTAAAAGCAGAGGAAACCATATACTGTGCATCAGACCATAGAGTACGGTCAGGAATGCATCTCGAGCCCTGCGAGGGGTGTTCGGCTCTGCAGGCAGTGCCCACGGCGACGTTGGCTCAAGCCACAGCGCTGTATTCCTTTAAGCACAGGCTGGTGCAGCATGTAGCAGAGACGCTGTAGATTCAGCTGTGTTCTTACCTCACTTTCCCTTCTGCAGTGACCTCATCCTGTTACAATGCTACTATTCATGCGGATGGGGTGGAAGGCTGCATACAAAAGTTTCATTTAGGCACACAAACATGAATATTTAGCCTGGTTGATTATAAATGAAAGCTAAATACTTCTACTTTTCACAGTCTTGGGRGGAGACATTTTTATTTTAAATAATCCTGATTTTACAGGCCAGCACTGAAAAACAATGTAATGAAACACATGTAATGGTTCTCTGATAACCATTTTGTTTTTATTTTAATATTCTTGTGTTTGCTGATCCCACAGCAACTTCTCTGGATTAAAAATATTGGAAAGAGATGGAAAGAGAGCACCATGCAAACATGCACTGAGAGAAGATTAAAGCTCCGCTAGAAAAACCCATGAGTCTGATTCTCAGCAGGTGTAAACCAGTGTCACTGACGTCAACACGGCTCCATAGATAGATCCATTCCCTGCTGAAGCTCTAACCCCAAACCTCTAGTAATACCTATGCTATTTTACTAAACAGCTACTGTGGCCCTCCCTGTTGACTCGTAGGGTTTTTAACCATGCATAACCATAGCGTAGAATACAGAATATTCCAGCATTAAACCGTCTGAAGCAAGAGGAAATATTCACACCTCTCGTACCAGTCACCTAGCTGGGAAGCCTCGGCTGCCCCTGATCCTATAGTGTCACCAGAAAGTGATTTGGAGAACCTGATGTTAGGCAATTATTAGCTCTTAAGTGCTCTATTAACTCTATGAGGCGCTTTGGCTCCCGATTTAGGCAGGTGTCTCAAATCGGGTTATGTAAATAAACAACGGATAGYTTACACTGCTAGACCTGACACCCCATCAATTCCAAATGAAGATGATGAGCAATTAAATCATTTTGCATTCTATTTCCTCTGCTCAGTCCTTCTGAGCCTTAGCCACCTCCCTGCCATGTCAACATCTCAATGTTGATCCTGCACAACTCCACAGAATATAGTCATTTGCACTGATTATATCTTCATGCTTTTGGGTGATTACTACTGCAGGGCTTAGGGGGTCTTACTGATTACGTTGTGCATGGTTCTGCCTGCAGTTTTGTACAGGCATCTAGTAACACAACACGTTCGGATAAACAGATCCCAATTTACACACGCAGCGCATTCACCATACAAGCTGCTCATATGTGGCCTAATCACAAACACATAGAACGAACCGTTTAATTTGACTGTGGAAGTCGCAGTGGTTGTTGTCATCACTGATACATAATTTTCTTTGGCCCTCTTCAAGTAAGCCCTAATGCCTTTCTGTGTTCACCCCTCCTTGATGCACTGTATGTTTCTTTACAAATTTCCATCCTCCTTGAAAATTCCCATTTCTGCGCATAACTGAGGTTGCTCCCAAGTTTCTTCCTCCCCCTTCAAATGTTTCTTTGTTCTACCTCCTTCTTCGACAGTCATTCTCCTTGATTGTTAATAGAGAAGTGAGCTACATTTCTGTCCTGAAGGCAGTTAGGGAACAGACACAGCTGACCCTTCTGTAGTCAGACTGTCCACCACAACTTGGGAACTGAGGTCTGTCAACACTTTAGGTGTTGCTGGCCAACACTCACTAGGGAATCAGCAAAGTATTTTGCTGCTCCTCCCTGCTCTCCAGCCATGTTAATCTTTCACTCTCTTCCTGGCTACAGACTCTTGCATCCATTTCTTTCCCTGGACAGTCCCATCAACATCTGGAAAATCCCCCATCCTTTGCAGCTGAATCCCAATTTGCTGACCCTCCTCAAGTTCGTGAGAATAGTGACCATGTCACGAAAACAATATATGATCAAGATAGTGGTTAGCCCCCAAATGGGACTTTGACATCCATGCAGAATAGAACCCAAAGCCTATTTAATCTAACAATGGGCAAGCACTGATATATACTATCAAGTAAAAATTATCTCTTCTGATTCACATGGTAAATTACAGCTCCTATATCTTGCACTTCCTGCGTTTGCAGTTTTTCCACTTACTGTCAAGGAGGAACATGGTTATGATGAGAGAGGGGAATAGCAGAGTTGGACTCTGCAGAGCATATCTGAGAGGAGATTTTTGCTATAAATTTGATAGCCAGTTAATTAAACACATCTTTACATGGATCTGAGTAGCTATTAATCTCAAACCAATGATGTTTAGAATTTTACAAGCAATTTAGTTCAATAATTTACACAGACTCCTTCAGCTGTCTTGCTGAGGCAAGTCCACCAGTAGTAGTTACGAATTCACGTTGCGTTCTGGATCACTCTTTGGAGCAGTGAAAAGTGTCACAAATTCTGCAAAGTAAATAGTCCCATTTCACCGCAATTTGCTCCCACCATCTGTGTTGTGTGGTCATTCATACAGAGTCACATGTGATAATAACTCTTCTATTGCACAGATATACAGTCACAAAAAACTCTGCTTCATGTTTGTCACCGCATGCTCAGTCGCTGAGGGACAACTAAGCATGTGGTGTGCCTTGCAAACAAGCTTCCCTTCTTTGCTGGTGAGGGGGGAACATGTACTTGGTCCCTACATACATTCTGGCATCTGGGAAAGGTTTAAGAATTCCTCATCTTCCACACACAGAATCATCTTTCAAATCAAGATGAATTCTCCGAAGATGACAACTCTGACCTAAGAAGCATTTCAAATGCTGCAGTTGCAGAAAACTGATTGTTGCAAGATTCCACTCTGATGATTAAACAAATGTTTGGGATGACCCTGAAAACTGCAGAAAAGAAAAATGTGGAGTTGTTATTCCAAGTAAATTCATCCCTGACAGATTAGATTTTACCCAGTGGCACTTTCAATTACATGCCTCAAATAAGGATTTAATTTAGATTTAATAAGACAGTTATTGCATGCTAATTAAATACTAATGGATTATTAAAAACATATTTTCTTCAGGTTTAACAATCCTGTAGTAAGCACATCTATCTAAACCTGAAGACACATGGTTTTAATCAGTCATTGGAACTACGTTAAAACATAATTGCTGAAAGTTGAAGTATGTCATTGGATTCAAAAGACAATTACAGTATGTCTATTACACAAACATGGATTTGATGGAAGGATTAATAGGTAGTAATTATATTTATCTGTTAAATAACRGCATTGGTCTAAAAGTATTCATATGTCACGCATTAACTGTATTTAAATAAAAAGGATATATAAGAACAAATACATAGCATTAGGCAGGCTTACACACAGGACTGGTCAGAAAATTGCTTTTCTTTTAAAATGATTCTCAAGTAAAAGTCATTGCATTACTCTTAAACACACATTTTCAGCTTAGACGTAGTATAGTGCACTTTTTATATAGTGTCCGTTAACAAAAATATATCTTTATCAGTTGCCAAGAATGATGTCACTTTTTCAGTCTTTGGCCAATTCCTTAGCCAATTGGATTCTACTTCTGAAGCATGTAAAACTATTTATCTTTCAAAAAATCTGGCAATCTCATTGAACACTTCTACACATATTGATGTATTAGGTAYCCTTAGCAACCCAGTAAATAGAAAATAACCTTGAGGATTACCTTAATTAATGAGATAATTTAATAAYTGCAAGCATTTTAATTAGCATCGGTAAAGAGATCATTAAGAAATAGATTGTTTAATGACCAGCCATACTCTATTGCTGCGTATCATAGAGGTTACAGGAACAGGCTGCCCCACTGCAGTCCCTCACAGTGTCTGACTCCCTGCCTAGAGAATACAGAAACAGGATGAAACCCTCATTATGATACTTTTAATTAATACTGTAGACTGTAAACTGTACACTAATGACAGTTATTGARGCAAACTATATGCAGTGAAACTACTACCAGCCTTCCAGGAGATTCTTACCTTTCTCTGCACTATAGACACAAACCTCTCAATATAAAGCAATCAAGTCCATCTTTCTGCAACGCAAAAATTGCCAGCATTTGTTCGTCTATTCGTCCTTTCTGCTTCTGGCAGTTTCCCCTCAAAGTATTCCCTAGAATGCTCAACTTGGGAAGGGAATAATACCCTTTTAGTTCCACTAATGCAAAAATGGAAATAGGGACTTTCACAGCAGGATCCCCTGTTAAATACTTTGGCACAMCAGATGCCAACATAGCGGTCAAATACTCATCGTGTCAAAGAGGAAAATTAATTTGGTGGTCTCACTGCAYATGCCAGTTTTGAATACTTTAAAGCTGCTCTCCAGTTCTGTGCTACAGCGGCAGGACAAATGCTGGAAAAAAAAAGGTGTTGCAAGCCAGACTAGAGGTACTTTGGCAGGCTGTGTGGGTGAGCTTGTATCGCTGCTGCCAGCGCTACAATTATTAGATCCTATCATCCCCTTGCATTCACTAGTACATGCAAACTTATAAAACAAACAAGCAAACCAACCACACAATGAAGTAATGGGCTGTTTTGCATCTATCCTGGCACAGATACAACCTCATTCATCTGATAGCCATGCTACTGAAACCAAAGCACAGAAAACTCAAAATAAAACAAATGAAAACGCATAGACTTATTCTTCTACTCACTCTCCCAGACAGCGCAGGAAAGGAGAGACAATACAGAACATTTGCAGCAGTATCTATGGGATGACAAGCACTTAAAACAATTCTGCTGCACAAGCTCAGAGCTAGCACTTGTGCCAAGTTTCAATGACATGCTTCAGTAACACGAGTTGCTTACTGTTGGGCTTCATTTAACCATGCTGTTTCTAGCAGTTCGCTGAACTATGGATTCTTCTCCCCCAGAATACAAAAGCACAAGGTATGAGTTCATTGCTAAAGAACGAAAGCATCTCGGCAGCCGAGGCTGCCTGGTGATTTGCTGATCTCYGCTGCGCCAGTTGTGAGTTTTCTTTTAATTTAACTGTTAAGGTTTAAGCCACTTTGTTAACTGCTGCATGTATGCAAGCAWGATTGTAATCCAAGCCAGGAACATCTCTTTGCTAAGATTTTTTTTTTTTAATTAAGGAAAAGTAGTGCTCCTAAAACACTTTAATTCTCTATAGTTTGGAATAAAGTGTTTGGAATAAAGGCTGAGGTTTTCCGGGATTTGTAGAAATGCTGTGAGTGCTCTCAGCTTCAGAAGAGTTGTAACTACAGCAGCTTTTTAGCTTTTAATCAGTTGTTAGAAGGGCAACAGGCTTTTTCCTACAGAGAGCCACGGCAGTGCGTTTGCCTCAGCACTCCAAAGCAATCTGTAAAACCTGCCTCTATACCAGACTAATTATTATGGTTAGGCAAATGTTTTCTTAATGCTCATATCTGAAGCTATCAGACAAACTATAATTTGTGACCAGCCTTTGTATTTAGTGGTAGCCTAACATGTGGAGTCGAAATCCATTCATTAGCTCTGGCAGGCAGCTCCAGCTTTCTGGGTAAGGAGCAAAGATTAATGCGAACATTGTACTCGGGGCGGCCCTCATACTGYGATCCCAATGGTTTCAGCTTCATTTACAAATCCAGAAATCTTTTTCTTTTCTCAAGAGCAAAACTGTTAGAGAATTAAAGTGGTAGCACTTGTAAAGAAAGTTACCATGTAAGACATCGCTGATTTTTGTGGTATTTACACATCAACTGGGATATTCCTCTTACTTATTTTAAATAGCATGCCATCAGCTGTTCCTCACGCCTAAAAGTGCACTGGGACAAACTTTTGATCAGAATGTTACTAACAGGGATAGGATGGGAGAAGAAGCATCGCAATTCTGTACTGAGCAATAACACCTAAACACAAAATAGCAGCAGATCCTCAACAACAAAGAACTGGACAAATTTATGTATCTTCCTTGTTCTCTGTTCTGTGAAATAGGAAACTCTGTAGGAAGACCTTTTGTACTCAATCTTTACATTTCCATTTTGCTCTGCTTTGTGTTGTAYAGCCAACAGTCTGTTCCTGGCTTTTTTGAGGTGATTTAATTTATGCCATATTTTCATCCTAAGTATTTCTTCCTCATTGTAAATATATCTTTTGACACTGAAACTCATGTTGATAAGTACCTATGATTTAATTTTCTAAGTAAAGGCTTCATTCCCTTAACTACTTGAGCATCTGCTTAATTATATGCAGAAATCACACCATAAAGCACAAAGACCCACAGTGTAACTGTGAACTGGAATGTTTATTGTCTGGGTTGTCTATGTTGTGATTTCACTGTATACCTGCCATCTATTACCCTGGTACAATATGTAAACGTAACTAAACATTATCTAATTTGAACCATAAAGAAGCACACAGTTATTCTGAATTAGAGTTTAGTATAGCACATAAGATATTCTGAGAATACACTGCTTAAACTATYCATGCATTTAAAATATATTCATTTAGCTTAAAAGCTTAAAAGCAAAACAGAGATAACAGATCTCTTGTACAGCTCATCAATGACACCAGACAGATTTTCCAATCTGTCTTCAGTTAGCATCTTGTTTTTCTGAAACAAAAGCACTGAAGTTATTCAATACCCCTCCTATTCCTATATCAAAAATATATTCAAAAATGCACATCATTTGAAAGGAAATTGTCAGGAAATTATGAGTTTGTTCATAATTCTTTATAATATACATTTGTTCATGATCYCTTTTGTGTGGAACTGATAGGAGAGTTATGCTAGTTTAATAAATTTACTTCTCTGCTTTCTTCAAAGCAAAGTAAGTTAAATCTTAGCCCCAGCTCTGGCTTCAGGGAATCTAGGATTTCACTAACACAATAGCAGTAAATTTCTATGCTTCAAGACACCCCAGGAAAGCTGTGGATAAATTTCAGAATATCCTGTTTCTCCACTGTGTATGGTTCTCTATCTCATAGTAGCCTTATTTTAAGTAAAAATCGTTTATGGTTTCTCCATTTATTTGAACTCAGTTTGCACACCTAAAAGTGTATCTCTAAGTGTTCTGGAGTCTTCTCTGGTTGTACTACTCTTGACAACTCCCAGACCCTGCAAATTAAGACCCATCCTAAACAGCCTGCCTCAAAGACAAGGAATCTTTCCATCGCTCAGGGCAGAATTAATCTTTCAAACCTGTTTGGGAGGCCACAAATTAATGCACACCTTAGGGYTATCCAAGAATAATGCCTAAAAAAGTAACAGTTGTGTCCCCCTGGACACACAAAATGACAGTATGTGTCCTTCCAGACCCTAAGCAGTGGGTTCCCCCAGGCTAGTGGATTCAAGGGTCTTCCTGATTTGAACATATGCATGATTTCTGCCATCTAAACATCATGAAAGCCCTTAACCATGACTTCATGGTACACACAAGGAAGAGAGGGAAACAGAAATTACTGAACTAAWCTTTGAGGTGTCTTTTTCTCTTTCCAAATCTTTTTAAGGGAGGCAAGATGTTTCTTCAGCGCCTAAACCCCCACTGTTCTAGCAGTCACTGAACAGACTGTACATATACATACACACACATACTACAGCAAAAGGTAAAAGGCCTGCTCTAAGAAAGTCAGAAGTCCAGAAAGCTGAATCTTTAAGCAAATGAGGTGTCAATGCCTGCTCATTACACCCTCTTAGTACAGGCATGGAGAACGGGCCTGGCCAGAAATGAGAGAGGGACCAATATGAGCTAGGGAGGAACACAAGCCTGGTGGCATTGATAGTAAGACATCGGGCACTTCACATAGTATCAGTAATATACCTTTTGCCAGATACAATGAAGTCATGGCAAAGACGAGTGAGGAACTCAAGGCACAAACAAAAATGCACAGTCTCTGAAAAAGGAAGCAAAACCACTCTAGTCCATTTCAAGTTTAAAAGAATTACCAGCAAAATCAAAAGCAGGATCTGACAACTGGTTCCCCCCATTTAATTTTGACTGTGCTTCATTAGTTTTCAGCGATGGCTCTAGCAATGTTCAAAGGCCATCAGAGAAAAAAAGTTCAGAGCTCCCACTCTCAGACAAGCTATGGGTCATTTCTCCCATAAGGAAGCCTCTGAATATAGAACAGAAACACCCTCTATGAAGTTTCCAGCATGGAAAACAAAATATTTCCCTGAGGATATTTTTCCTGTACTGGGCTGGTAGGGCTGGTAACCTGATGTGCACCTTCTCTTGAACTTCCTGCTCTGGGTGGTGGCATGGGCCCAGCTTCTGGCATTGCTAACCCGGGAGAGGGTCTCAGAGCAGCAGGGCTGGCTACTGACCTCCRAAGGCCACTCAAGCCTGATCCATTCTACACTGTAACGGACCRGGAATGTGGACATGAGCTACCATATCTCAGCTGAGGATACAGTTCTGGCTGCTCAAACTCCATCCTAAAAGCCTATCTGACTGCCTTATGAGAGGACTCCACCACATCGTGTGGGTGAGCATGGTAAACCCGAGGCTCTGCGGGTACTGTTATTAGTAGCCGTAGAAATCGTTAGCCTCGCCAACGCTGTCGGGCCCTCTGGCCTCATGCTGCAAGATGGGTGTGGAGATGGCAGGCAATGCGGAAAGCAGTGGTCAGCACTGGGCGTTCTTCACCTCTTTAAGCGTTGCTAATTCTTCATGGCATTGCAAGTAAGGTCAAATATACGAAATAAAACGTTATTTCTTTGTGTTGGAGGGGGGCTTTTACAGTACCCAATTGAAAATCTCACCATTCATACTCGCTTGAAGAAAATAATACATATGCTAATAATAAATTAGAGTCATCAAAAAGTACTAGGATGTTAATATATCACAGTGACACATGTCTCAGTAAAGCTTTGKAGACAGAGACAGAGAGAAACACTAGCGGAAGACAGCAAGGTTTTATAGTGTTGGTGTCCCTAGGCCAAATCCATCCTTYGCAAAATTGTGCTGACACCATTAAAGATACCCCAAGGATGAATTAGACCCATTACATCTTACATTACATAATGAGATCTGTATATGGGAATTTCTTACAGTTTTACTGTTACAGTTTCTAGTGTTAAATAAGATTTGCACATCTCTACTTTAAAATTAAGTTTCCGAAGTATTTTAAGGCATACATCACATAAACTATGTAAAACTAATTTGTGAAGCAGGTTTCCAAAACATACATACATGCTTCCTTCCATGGCCCAGGCTGTTTCACAGCATTGCTATGCTCTGTTAAATTGCTGCCGTAGTCCCACTCAGGACAAGACTGCATTTCCCAACTGGAAGAAGTGAGACCTAATACGTAAGAATATAAAAAGCTGCTGACACCTTACAATCTCCAGAGAGTAAAAAGCAAAAAGTACCGTCCCTGCAGCTGACTACGAAACGAGCCGTTTACACTCTGGAAAACTCTTCCCAGTAAAGCTCTCTGAAGCCACCTCGTTTTAGGTAGTAGAGAAACAGAACGCAAGACACAGCACTTGTCTTTCAAACTGTGGGTTAATCCTGGGTARAACCGTGTACAGCCAGTGAACCTGAAGAAGAAGGTTAAGTAAGACTGCGTGTATGATTGCAAGCTCTGTGCTGTTTTCTAGCCTCCAGAATAGAGCTCAGCTTGACATTGAAAAGCTTTGTAGAGGTTGGTCATTCTTTCAAACTTGACACAGTCATAAATCCAAGGAACTGTGCAGCCAGGCACAGAGTTGTTTTTTTTTCCAGGATGAGAACACATCTGAAACAACATGCTCAGACACTATGGTATTATTTACTTACAGCTGAGCTTAGGAGATCGGGTAGCAGACTCAGAAATTATCCCAATTATTTGAAATTGCAGTTTATTGCAAGAATTCTGTCAGGAGAGAGGAGTACAAGAGATGGAGCCGTGTGAAAAATTAAGATGGCATTTTTTTAAATAAAGCAAAATGAATGAAGATATGCATTCAAAAATAAGTTACTAAAACACATTTTATAAACTAGCTTTAAAATCTCTTAATAGCATCAGCTTACCTTTTGTTGTGTCTGAAAAATATGTATGAACCAATAATGATCTCGTGAGATTTCATTACTGAAAAGGCTCATTAGAAAAGGCATTAAAATACTAATTACCTCATAAACTATTTAGTTGTGTACCCACTGGGATAGTACTTACGAGTGCTCAAGCTCTTCATAGATCCAGCTAATCAATTAATGCTCATTACAACCAGAAAGAGTATGCAGACTGCAGCATGCAGGAGAAATAAATAAGTCAGAGGTTAGCTAAGAAAGTGACTTGGCTGTAATAGAGCCTTCCTTTGTAACACAACTGCTGTCTGCTACAATTTAATTTTAATCAGCCTTTTTGGTACTTCTGGTAACGTGACTCTTCTCGTCTCAAGAATCTCAGCTATTGTTATTGCTCCTTTAAGTACATAATTTATTACAGGAGATACGTCAAATGGCATGTGGAGATTCAAGCGGACTGGTATAGTATGCACTGAGACCATGCAAACATTACCTATGGGGTGTGCAAATGAACTGGAGAGGGGCTGGGGGGATTGTTTTGTGTTTTGTGTTTTTTCCTTTTTTTTTTTTTTCCAAAGATGAGCTGCCACAGAAGCACAGATAGACTACAAGGTTTTCTGTACGTGTTTCCAGAGAAAATTGTCCAGTACCCGTGCCTTCCCTTCTCCAGAGCTGGGGAAGGGGCAGAACCAGTCTGCCAGTACGAGCTGGTCTCCTACAAGTGTTTCACAAAGAACAGCCCCAGGGGAGGGCCAAAGTCCTGCCTTATGCCTCGCCTGCTCACCCCATAGCTTCAGCAGTCCCAGGGCTGCGGACCCTCACTCTCCCTGTCCAGCACACGGCTGCCCAGTATCAACTTCAGGGGCACCTGGAGCCTGGATGGGAGCCYCTTGCCCACTGGGCTCCTCTCCTTGCCATTTGCATAGACCCCTGCRAGGGGGCTCCCAGAGCACTTGCTGTCATCGTTCATGTTTCATGGGTGTCAATCACGATGTTAAGGTCTCACTGAGAAATACAGGATAGCGATCGAACATCAGACAGCCTGAGTCATCAGGCAAATGACATTTCTCAACCATGTGCACACCTTGATGTCACCTGCCAGGTGGCCAGTGGCATATTTTTGAGAAAAGATGCCTTTGGAGATTCGGCCCTCAGCATGACCTAAGGCATCTCTGGTTAAAGACATTCAGGACTTAAACCTAGTTACTCATCATCCCCTTCACATACTCAAGTCAAGGGAGCCTCACTTCAGCTTGAGACCATAAAATTCCCTGCAGAAAGATCTTACATGCCCCGGAGAAATGTATGTTCCCACTCTCTGTTGTTTTTACTGTGGAAGGGATAAGCCAAGGACAAGGACTAGTAAAGTGAGGAAATGGCTACTTCATCGAGCTGGTCACTGCCTAGGTTGTGATGGTTGGGAGCCACAGGGTTGCCTTGGGAGGGGAGTACCTGCTGGACGGACACTCCAGTTATGGCTCCTTTAACTGGGCTTTTGTAGAGGGTATAAACTAGCTTCATATTTAGCAGCTTTCTAAGACTAGAGTAACCACATCTTGACTTTTCAGTACTGTAGAGAAGGAAGTGCTTACTTTCTAAAATCTTTAAAACAGGATCAATCTACCCTGTTCGCCGAAATTTTGGCATCACTGGAGAGCCCCGTAACTACAAATTTAACCAAGGGAAATTTATTCCTATATTAATTCTCAGTAGTGATCTAGTTATATACCAGTTTTTGCATAAACCCTAGATTCCCGGTGGGAACCCTTTATTCAACTAATTCAAACATTGCTTGGATCAAGTTTCCAATCAAACTAATCCACCACTAACATCATTTAGAAGACAAGCAGCCCTCTGCAAATTGATGTAGCAGAACAAATTTCTCATTATTCGTGCAAATGATAGTCAYCCTAAATAGATGTTAGTAACAGATTTGGGGTAATACACATGAATTTTCAGTTATTTATTGATCCTAAGCATTCTAAAGTATTTCAGAAACAGTAAGTGGTTTCTTTACAAAAGATAAGATAATGCACAAAAAAGTAGATGGGCAAATTTAGCCAGATAGGTGTATATGAGATTATGCATGCCTAGCAAAAATGTATGGAATGAAAAAGAAAAAAATGAAACATGGAAAGGAAAAAAGCCATACACATACACGGCATACATGCACACACCTGCAGACATTTGGCCAATAGAGTTTAAGAGTGGAGCTCTTAAAATCTCCTGCTACTTGTTTAAATGAAGTGTTCACAGCACACAGATTTCATACACATCCAGACAGACATTAAGGCTTTGGAAGGATTTTTTAGTTAAGAGAATTCCTAAAAGAATATTCACTCTAGCAATGAAGCTAGATTAACGTCTGCAACARAAAGTCTTAATACATTACTTTCCCTGAGACGCACGCATGCACGCGTGCACCCACACCCACATCCATRCACACCCCGTCCACCCACAGCACGCTTCAGAGCAGCTGTACACATCTACCAGACTGAAAGCAGATCAGGGCTTCACCCACCCTTATCCTGGGTATCTCCCGGCTGCGATGTTGGCAGCCGAAACAAAAGCTCATGCTAAATCTCATCCTAAAGCACATCTGTTAACAGTAGGGGAACACAGCTTATCCTCTTCCCATACATTTCCCCTGAACCACAAGCAGCACATAAAGCAGACTCTAGTCAAATTCAGTAATGATGCTAGGTATTTGGGGAAGAAAAAAAATAGGAAAGCAAGAAGTTGGCACAGTAAGGCAAATGTCATACTTTGGTATATAGTAGTGTTCTGTCAGAAGCCAGACATATTAAAAATATTTACATAATTTAAAATAATTTGTACAGGTCTAGTAAAGTCTATTTTTGGGTTTCAGGCTTTAATAAAAGTTAAAACATTTGCTAGATCCCATTAGACTTCATGTATAACCTTGGCATTTGAGGGCAGTATTGAGGTTATGCCATTACTAAACTTTTCATATTAGTAAGAGTGTGAACTGAAATACCATAATAGAAATATAACAATATTTCTTGCAACTTGAAAATAGCACTGGACTTTATATGTATTTCCAGATGGGAAACTAAAAATGTATTCTATGTTTGCACATACATACTCAGAGGTGGCATTCAGTCTAACTTAAACATTTCAGAATAATGTGGCCTAAATACAACATCATGMATCATCCATGGGTTTCAAAGAAGTATCTGGCAATTTTTGGATATGAATGACTAGGGACAGGTACCAATACCTGTCACTGACTGATCTTGAGAGTCAAAAACTCCCTATGATTGCTTGGCATGACAAATCAATTATCAAATCTCCTGATATTATTTTGGGGATTGTATGAAGTAATTTATCTTTAAATATTATGTAACAAACACCTGTAGGAAGCAAAGCTGAAAAATTAAGTCAGACAAAGTTCATATAAGATGCTGGAAGAGTTGGCAAAACACCAGCATGCAAAAAGACGAGACAAATACGTACTGTATTCTAAATAAAAGAATAACATTAAAACCAAAAGCCAAAACCAACAAAATGCTCAACTGGCAGTATCAAACTGTAGGAGGGACAGAGTTTGCCTAAAGGGAAATTCTGAGATTCAAAAGCATAAACTGGGTCCTCAGTTGATGCAAAAACCACACAGTTTCTTTGAAGTCAATGAGCTTACACTGGTTTAGAGCAGCTGAGGATCAGGACTATATTTTAAAAGTATTCTTTGACTATACCAATAACATTGCCTCTATTTTTTAGAACTAGAGGAATGCAAAAGCCTCACTGAAGCTGCTTACGGTGGCTGTTTTCTTTCTGAACATTCATTTGGGAAAATGAAAACAGACAAGTCAGGTTCTGTTTTTCTGTCAGAGAAGAAAAGAGTGAAGAGATAAAAGTAGTGCTTGAGCTGCAGGTAAAAGGTGCTTATTTCATTTTAAATCATTTCCAATGGACTGAAAAAATAAAACTACGGGAATCCTAGCTGCCGTTTTTCAATTTTGCAAAAGCTTGTTTTTAATACAACATTATATTAAAGCCAAGCATTCACGAGTGAAAATGTAATATAATGAAGCTAACAGTCCTAAATTTAAACTACTTCCACACGGATAATGTTACTAAACGAACTATGGGGTGCTATCTTAAAATAACATTTTCTGAATATTTTTCAATACAGTAATGAGTTGGTTTCAGTGTGACAATATACAAAGCAAGAGAAAAAAATCACATCCATTAACGAAAGAAGGTGTATTTACATAAATCAAATTCTATTCCTAAAAGACTTATTGCCTGTTAATCAAATCTTTAAAGTTCATCTTTCAACTGGTCAAAGCCCACGTTCCCCATGGCTCTGTAATACTAATAGAAAATTGCTGCAGTTGTATCTAGTACTTGCTATTATCTTTTGCAACAAAAAACACCTAGAATGGAGTAACTTATCTAAAGCAGAGTAACTTGGAGACGCCCACATTTTTGGAGAAATTGCAGTCGATCTCAGCACAGAGTAAAATGCCCCAAGTACAGTGAAGGGGCTGAGAGCCTGCTGTGGTCCCACCAGGSCCCCCACAAGCTAGGCTATGCAGGAGTTGTCGTAGAGGTGGGATGCAAAACACAGAGAACACAACCCCGCCACACGACGCTTTGCGCTGTCTGCCYACAGAGCACATTCGAGGAGATTATTCATGGCATTTCATACCCTAAAAACTCAGATAAACATTACAGGTCAACGATTTGCTAGTAAAAACAGCAAGTGGAGCTACATTTGCTACATAAGTGTTTCCAGGGTGGGAGACCCAGCCTGTCCCAGTTTTTTAAATTACCTCCTTGATTACTCTCAGAACATAAATAGAAAAGTTGCACTAATGAACATCTGGAAGACGGTATGCAACCCCCTYGCTGCTGAGAAGTGTCACTGGCCATATTTGACAGAAGCAAAACAACAAATGCTGTGAGCATGTCCTCAAACTGCACACAGCTTGCAGCAGTATTTCAAATATGCCTATGATCTTCTGATGAGCTCTACAGGGGTACTCGTTAGTCCTGGGTTGGATGTGGTTGACATTATGTGAAAGTAAGTGCTCTCCTGAGATTCCCGTGAAAGCCACAGTGCTAGTGAAGCTGATCTCACAAGACTTCCATCATCTCAGATGACAGAAGTCTCAAAAGATCAGTTAATTTTTGTCATTTTGAGCCAAAATCTCTTCAGTAAAGTCCATGAGATATCAGGGGCTTTTTTATTTTTCATTTTTATTTTGGCTTTTTTATAGCCAAATACAAAGCGTTCCCTTCATTTGAATTTGAATACTAAACTTGAATCTGCACCTATTTTAAAGGTGGCTATATAAGAAGCTCAGAGCTCCCTCATTCAGTAGGTCCTGAAAAACGTACTACATTTTGATAATTATAAGAATATCATCAATTTAATAATTAGTATTAGCTGCATTAATTACATATACATAAATTCCACTGGGAGAGAAGTTGTGCGGTCTGGAACTGGAAACCAGAGATGCTGCAGTGCTCATTTCAGTTCTTCCATTGACAAACTGTGTGGCCTCTAGCAAGTCATTTTACTTTTCTGTCTCAATTCTCCAACAGTCTAAAAATATTTATCTCACAGGAATATTATCACAATTAATCAACTGCTTCGTTAGTGACTGCACAGACTTGAGAAAAGGCCTTTTAAGCCCGTCCATAAAGAAGAGATTTATTGTCATTTTACTTCCAGCTCTTGTGTCCTTGGTGGCTAAAACACGGAGCTGGTAAAGTGCGTAATACCATCTCCTCCAGCCCAGAGCTCACGTTTGCAATAAGATGCACTTGTGCATCCCAAGCAAATGTCAAAGGGAGGCACAGCAGCCCCAAGCACAAAACAACTCCCGTTATTCATGGCTCTTGCGAAAATCTTGGAAACTGAAAGCTGTACAAACTCCAAGCAAAAGACTGCAATCTATCTATGTGAAGCAGAACTTCCCTGTAACACAGCCGTGTTTTTATTTTTGTAATTTCCTTTTTCCCTGGCTGCACTACCATAAGGACTTGCTTTTACTTGCACCAGCACACACTGACACACAAGTTTAGAGAAGCAAAACCTTTGCTGAAAGGGGCAGCTTAGCACCAAGTCACCCTCACATACACAGATGCATCTGATCTGAGTTTTAAAACCTTACAATAAATGTGCAAAACTCAGATCCAACAGCTGATGTGTTGGGCTAGATGATAGCTGCAGCAAGCAAATATTAGGATTGTATTTCACTTATTGCTATGGTTACAAAATCAGGGTGGACACCGGAGGAAAAAGGAGTAAGAGAAACAAATCTACCGAGAAAGTAAATCCTGTGGGAATAAAGAGGGTGGTGGAAAAACAGCAAGAAAGAGAAAGGGTGGACAGTTGGTGAAGGCTRTTGGGTGGGGGAGAGAGAGCAAGGTCATTTTAACACCCAGCTGAATAAAAGCAAACAAATTAATAAAAATCCAAGTTCTTCTAGGGAAATAGTGCTGATAAGATCACCACAGGATAAAGTGACACAAAAGAAGAAAAATGCAAAGAATTGTTACAACTTGTGGCTGCAACAAGCAAAGCAATTTGTATGCACTTGGTAGAAGYGAGATCAAATATTCAACACATATTCACAGCAGCTATGACTAACTGAACAGGCTCTCTTCTCTATTTCACTTATTCAGCCACTGACAGCTTAAGAAGAATTAGTTTCTACTGAGTTTCATTCTTAATCCAGCATTTAGGCATGACGGGGACAAGGTCGTGTTTCAGTAAACAAAACAAAATATGATTAGCTTCACCCACAACATTAATACCTTAATCCACAGCAAGGCATACTGTCTACARGCAAAGCTACTGCCTGGGGAGGATTTTCAAGCGTAGATCAGGAGCATACCGAAATGTTGGCTTTCAGGACTTTCAAACATAAAAGCGCAAACATAACAGGAGATACAATTTCAGAAGAGTGAGTTTTGTCAAAAGAAAGAAGCTTGCTGTTAACTATTTAATAATCTATTCCTTAAAAACATTTCTCAGTTACTGATACAAGAAATTTTGTCTCAACTCCTCTGGTTTTAAATTGTAAGGCTTCATTTTGCGCTTTTTTTCCCCCTCACGCTGCTTTCATTGCTTTATGGTGAAGGATAATACGAGGAATTGCTGTTGAAAGCTCCACAGAGCTGAGACATTTTTCTTTTGCTCCGTAGACCAGAATCAGTGCTAAGAAAAGTGTTCTGGCCCTGAGAGATGAGTATTGCTCTATTAAACTGATTCTTTTCCCAGTCAGTTCAATATAGAAGCACTGACTTCAGATCATTTATTATATTTAACAACATATTTTCAGTCATGAAATGCTAAGTAGGTAAATCTAGAACGCCGGTGGCTCTGATCCTGCTCTACTCCTTGCGTCAGAGTCTCCTGTCTGAAATCAATATCCAAAGCTCGCAGACCTGGGCCCAGCATTTGTAACCAGCTGAATTTCCGTTCCARGCAGTCTCCGAGGCTGCGAGTTGTCCCAAGATGCCACCGCTATTATAACGGAGCTCTTGTTTCCACATTCAACAGCTGCTAAAATGGCTCAAATGAGTATCGAACTGGGGCAGGAGAGTAAACTCCTGGAGTAAGAGCAAACGCCAGTATTTTCTCCCTTTACATCAGTCGCACCACCGCAGTTCACGGGCAGGGAAACAGAAGTTACTTGTAACCTATRAAGCAGTAGAAGACTCCACCCAAAAAAATAAACCAGCCTACCCCAGACGAAAGCTGACCACCTTTGTGGCTGAGCCTTTTCAGCTTAGTTGACATTTTACATTTACGGAGAAGGAGAACATTATGTATTTGACAGCTGTACAAAACGCTCCCAGGTTCCTTGAATTAGCCCGAGCATTCAGGGCCGACTGACACTTGTGCTGGGATTTTCAAAGCCACCAG
The DNA here is from genome assembly GCF_003343005.1 of Rhea americana. Taxonomy (NCBI): domain Eukaryota; kingdom Metazoa; phylum Chordata; class Aves; order Rheiformes; family Rheidae; genus Rhea; species Rhea americana. Next base: position 4,306,420 of record NW_028186379.1, read on the forward strand.
CGGGATCTYGACCCTTCTTTACCTCTCATTAATTAGAACAAAAAATAGTTCTGAYGACAACTGGCTAGCCACAAGCTGTTTCATCTTCCTCCTCCTCCTCCTTCTCCTCCAAAGCTATCCAGCATTTTCAGGTAAATTTTAAGGTTCGAGGAGTATGGACAGTTTTACCATTATAATTAGGAACATACTCGTTAGTGGTTTATTATTTTTCTTTCCGTATATGTTTTCACTCTTATATCTGATATACTTTTTCTCATGAACTTTCTTATCATTACTGTTCATACTAGTAATGCACACAGGGCATAAACACTATCACATAACTCAGTACTTATGAAAATGGCAATTCTTGTTTGAGTGATACTGATTCTGTCASGAAGGCAGGCACAGCCAAAGCACACATATTATGTTTTATTTMAATTTCATAAAACTATATATCTGATGAGAAGGGAGCAAAAGGGGGGGGGAATTAACAGTTCAAACTGAAACTTGTATTTTTCAGTCAGGTTATTTTCATTGCCAACTGGCTTTTGATACCGCCAAATGTATTGTGGATGTGTATTCTATAAACTTATATAGCTAAAGATCAGTGCTCTGTAAMAGGCAGATAGAGAGGCACCGGCTCTGCTGGGAAGAGCTGCGGTACCCAGCCTGGCAGGGCTTCAGTGCGGGCTATTTATCTTTCCCTCCAGGAATCCGCATGGCATTGCACTTCCAGGTAAAAGGACCTGAGTGCTATGGAACTGCAAACCAAACTGTATGTGCGCAGTGTACTAAGGCAAAGACACAGGCAACAACTCAAGAGTTCATAACAGCCTCAGCCTATTGAACCACATGTTAATAGGCTACACAGGAGGTATTCTGCCTCCTTTTAACTATGTACTTTTAAAGGTATATGTTTCCTCCAMTTTCCAATGCACTATATTTTAATACAAAATCAATGTGTGTTTCTGGTGGGCAGCCTAAAGGTTTTATCCTCTCAGCTCTGAATCTAAGCAGGAAGCAGTATTAAGATGTTCATTCTTTCATTTACTAAGACAGTTTTAAAGCATTAGGCGATACGCTAACTGAGCAGCACACGATGAAGGAAACTGAGATTGCTGTGATAAATCAAATCTGTTCTGGGACGTCATCTACAATACATTAATATTTGAAGTAATATTCTATAGAAAAAATTCAAAAAGTAAACAAGCACCTTGGGTGGCAGAGTTTTGCTTTTGATAAATGCCAGGGTGTATAAGCATAAATATATACATATATAAGTATGTATATATTATATATATACAACAAAATATAAACAAATTATTTGCATATTATAAAACCATAATATGAATGCAGTACATATTCTATATGTGTACAAGTGTGCATTTGTATGTGCATATATATACATATATATGAACTTGCTTCCATTTCCTGCTACACTGATTACAGACCAATCAAGGGGGTGAAAATTTCACCGTCTGTCTGCTCGCTCTGAAAAACCTGCCATCACACAGTAGCCACAGTGATATTATTTATTCATACTTATGTTACAGAAGCAAAGTAAGTCACATGGGTCACCAAATGGGGTTTCAACTGCTGCATACCAAATCCTGCTTGCATTGCTCAGGTGCATAATTTCATGTGCATAAGGCCAGAAGGATTTGGTACCACATCTGGGTCTCATATCTAGTCTGTCCTGCATTCTTTCATGTAGGTGCAAAGAAAATGCTGATCCATCTGCCATGGATTCGGATGGCAGATGAATCAGGTCCAAAGTCCCCCAAACTTCTCCAGTTACTGCCATCATTAGCTGCAAGCAGCGTGGATGACTTCTGTCTAGTACTCAACACATACATATACCTCGCAAAGTGCTGCCAGCCAAAGAGAACATATGCAGTACTGGATCCACCATCAGTAATAGCATTAGCAGAATCTGAAGAAATCTGAAATTCCTTCCTAATACAGAGCTCAATCCAGTAAGCTACTAAGCATTCGCATTTTCTTTCTTTTTTTTTTTTAACTCACCAGACTATGTAAAGTTTCATGCTTTGAGCATAAGGCTAAGTGCACTAGTTACCAATAAAAGAGCAAACAACACGACTGTAATACAGATAATTTAGATGATTTTTGAAATGATGAACTTAGATAAAAAAAAAATTTGCTCTGAACATTTCCTACATTTATTTGCTTTTTTATTCATGCAGAGTATTGTCAACAAATTCATTCTTCAAAACAGTGGCTAAATAAAGTAGTTTTTTATATTATTTATGTGTTCAAACAGAAATAAAATATWAAACTATATTATAGAATATTTTTAAAAATGCATTTGAAAAGAAGGAAGTTCCTGGAGCTCTGAATGATGCCTCTTACTTGTAAGACTTAATATGTGTGGATTTTTTTCTACCCCTTGAAGAGTGGCAGAAAGCCCCTTAGAAGCAAAGAAGCTGTTTGTTCACTCTAGTCTGTTTTTGAACTGATAGTAATTTACGTCTGAAAGGGCAATACATTTGTATGGTAGGTCTGAGGACAAAACTCCTTATCCAGATTAKAAAGTAATTTGCATTAATGTACGGTTTCAGATATTAAAGCACAGAATTCTCACCATCTGCACCAATAATTAAACCTTATTTTTAAGTAGCCTCACACTTCCATTAAAAAAAAGGAGGGTGGGGGGAGAAATAAACCGCAGAACCTTTAGTCCCCAAAACAGATGCCAGTTTTGGATTTATTCAGTCAAGTAGTATTTAGTTTGGCTCAGCCTAGCTCGAGTTGAAAAAACACTCACCCAGTCCAAAAAGATTTTAACAAGCTCTGCTGCAGACGCTGTTGCCATTTGGCTTGTCACCGTTACGTGTGGTGCAGCAGAGAGAGAACTCTTGACCACTGGTTTTCCTTGGCTGGGGAAGGCAGCATTTTTGGCTGTTGCCGTCCTCCTGGCCAACTGGCTGCATGTTTATGGAGTGCGGTTTTAGACGGGGTGTTAACAGAGGTTGGGTTAACAGCCTAACCCAAAGCAACAGAGAGGTGAAGGCACGACCTGTCCAAGCTAAGAAAAGAGACAGAATAAGCTTGCACAGTTTGCTGCTCCTAACCAAGGGTGTCCGGCGTGCACTACACCTGTAGGCAAGTTCACTGTCTCTATAGATGAGAAGGTATCTTTAATTGCCTCAGGGTAGATGACAACAACTTTAAAGCCGCACCAGTCATGCAAAAAAGAAATACATGAAAACATGCGGTTGCTTAATCTTTGTCGGCTTGGTTTCATTCTCTCRCTTGTGACAATTTTACGTTGGCATAAAGCCAGTGAAAGAAGTTCAGTGAAGTTACTCCTGTTTTCCACTGCAATGAGATATCCTGAAAGGATAAAAACCCTACAGAGTTAAACTGCAAACTGCCCTCATATTTATACTAACCAGCAAATGGCAGCTCTGAAACTGAAAAAGCCCAAGAATTTCAACACTGATGAACTCAGTTCCAGGATACTACTACCAAATCCCTCTGTGACAATACATATAAAGCTGGGGGAAACTCGCATACACACACTTGTAATTTAGTTATCTGCACTAATCCTGGATCAATACATACACTTGACAAGCCTTGACCTTATAAGACATACAACAACTTTAAAAAGGCTATGACACTTCACTGGTAAATTATTTTTATCCARATTCTGACACTTTTTTTTGACAGCAATAACTTTGTTGCACTCAAGCAAAAGAAAATATCCTGGTTTTAAATGCGTCATTCCGTCTGCTTTTCTAACACTGGCACTGCCCTGACACACCGTGCGCCTATCCGGAAAAAACAAAGACCGTGTACACTCCCTCCACCTCAGATACTTTTTACTACACTGTTTATTTACTGAGAAATTTTTTCTAAGCCACGTTGCAGTGCACAGATGCCATCACAGAAGCCGCCAGACCATTTGCTGAAATTCCACRAATCTACACCAAAAATCCTATAAAACACGGTATGGATCAGCTGGCCCACTCTTTAATTCAGTTTCTTTCAGCCAGAATAGGTAACATCTTGAAAGTTCACAGACTAAGCTGACACAAAGGCAATTTACAGCAGCATATTAAAAAGAGTATAACATATGACTAAGAATGAAGTAAGCAGTGTCTGGCTACATCCCCCACTGTCTGGCTAACCAGTATGTAAGAGCAATATAAGAACAAAATAAATTTTTGAATCGTTTCTTTTTACCATTTTGGCTTCTGAATGCATTGGGGGGACTTGAGGTGAAGCACACGGATTACTGAGGTTCGGCCCCTGCATTCCCATGATGTTGGAGTTCATTGACATTTGTCGCTCCATCTTTCAAAAGAAAGAGAAAAAATAGCTTCAGAACATCTAGAGACATTTGCAAGAATTTCTGCTCAGTTTCTATTTAAATGGATTCAGCTTTACTTCTTTGAGTCGGGATTGGAAAAATAACAGCCTGTTTCATGACTTGCGCGTGCGTATGCACACAGGCGTGTGTCCCATCAGAATCGTCCCTGAAACCTCACAGCCAATTATAAAGCAAACGATTCTTTACTAAACAAATGTATCAGCCACCCAGGTTTGTGCTTTTTTGTAATGATTTTCTCCCTTTTAATAAAACAACACTCTGAGTTAAGTGGTTTTGAAAGCATCACTGTATAAAGTTGTGGCTTCTCCTGTCAGTGCAGCCCAACTTAGCTTGTTAAAAACACAAATAAAAATCTACAATCTAGAGTATATGGAAAACAAATTGGCCTTTTTTCCTCCACTCGGACTGCTCAACTGAGAAGAGTTTTCCATATGTCTCGTTCGGGAAGCTTTCATGTACTGCTGATACAGCAAAAACAAAAGCAGAAGCCCTTCTGGCTATTCAGAGCACTTCTTGCAAGCTAACTCCCCGCGTAGTGAACTAGGGACACAATTTAGAAATGAAACCCAATGGCATTGAGGACTAGATAAAATACTTTTCTGCAGTGTTTTCTCTGAAAAGATACAAGCCCTGTTACACCCGAGTCATTGCTTAGAAGGGTCTAAGCAGGGTTATGGAGCAGGGCATCCCGCCCTGCTTTGGGCCAGCGCCCTGCGCCTTATCTCYACGCAGGACAGCAGCTCTGGGATCCTCCTGGGCTCTGTCAAGCAGGGGAACTACTCTGTGTGGTCAGGCAGTGACTCTCACCCCTCTACGAATGCAGCAAGGTTTGCTGGGCTGGGGGAGCGGGATATATCCTGCTCACCTCGGGCGAGACCCAGCACCACCCAGCCCCTGCGGGCTCTGCAGARCCCCTCACCGTGGGACCGCACAGCAGCGCCAGCAGCAGCTCCCACAGTCATCTTCTCCAGAGCTCTTTCGGGAGCGCTGTGGGGCCCGAGCTGCTGTTGGGGCAGCTGTAGGTGATAGGGTCCGTCTCACCTCCGCGCTCCCGTCTCCGGAGGCTCTCAGCTGGAGCGCGTGTGCTTGTCCAGCGCGCTCCACACGGCTCTCCAGCAGCACCTTGGGCCCTGAGCTTGGAGGAAGCTGCACTGAAGCAAGATGTCTGCAGCACTTCAGCTGCCTCCAGAGTCATGCCAGAGAAACTGTCCACAGCAACATTTCTTATATTTTCAGTCGAACTTCCTGGTCGATATTCCAGGAAAGCCTTACTGATAAGTTACTAATTAATAACTTATTAATGACTATTTAGAGAGCAGCCAAAGCTGAATTTTCTGAGCCCTGAATGTTCCTCTTGCTCCAGCAGAGCCAGAGCAAGCAGTACCTCCCTCCATACCATGTTTGCTTGCTCTCAGGTTGCCTTCCAAAGTGARTGTCGTGCAATGACACAGTAACAACTTCTTTCACGGTCCCCTCYTCCCCATGCCATCCTCACTCATTTCCACTCCTTGTCTGCCTAAATGTTTTATGTTGACAGGTTTGTTAAAAACATTTAATATTTTGAAGCTACAAGTGCAAAGTGCTCTGGGTCACTCAGAGGATGCTGAATATTCCCAACTCTGCAGAAACTAGTTGGAGTTGAACAGTGATCATGCAGGACTAAATTCTATCTTAGTGCAAGTAACTAGGCCTAAAAAGTAAGTCACTCTTCTTTCTTATTAGCTGATTGTCTCCAGAAGMAAGAGGGTTACTTTTAGAGTTCACKGGCATAATTTAGGTACATGACTCTTCCTGTATGTTCTGAGGCTGACTTCAAAAATATCTTTTTGTTCCAGACACACTAATCTCACCTACATGATCAAGAGTGAGAACTAGAAATTGTAGTCTCCTGTAAACTGCTTCAGATCACTCTCACGCTAATTAACATTCCTTTAATTGCAGCAGAAATACTCYTGTGTAAGAAATAGAGAAAAAGGTCTAGCTTCCCTACTTTAGCTCATTACGTTTTGATTTTTTTTTTTTTAGAAACTCCAACTAGATTTTCACCTCTGTATAGGTTGACTCAAGCAAGCAAGCAAGCAAACAGACTCTCCTCCTCTCCCGCTCCCCCCAAAACCCACCCCAAACTTACAGGCATTAGTACAGCAGAGGATCCAGGCATGGTAGGGTTGGGCAGGGTGCCAGGCATAGAGGCGGGCATGGGCTGTCTTTGTCGGTTGTGTAGGTGCAGTAGTGAAGACAGAGAACCTGGGACAGGCCTAGGAGAAAAGGAAAGAGCGCTGTCATGGGCTACGGAGACTAAAACAGTACCAGGGATTACGAGGCAYGGACAACTCTGGACAGGCAGGCACAGTTAAGCCAATCCAGCATTTGTCTTCTCCTGCATAAATCAGTAGAACAGAAAGTTTTCAAGAAACAGATGAATCACATTTCCTTTACTGTTTATTGGTTAAAGCACCAATATATTTCATATGACAGAACATGAATGCAAACATAACAGCCGTTCCGAGTCTACGCGCCCCAGCATCGTGCCGCGGCCAGTAACAGATTTCTGCAGAGTAGGAAACTCTCCCGACATGCTACATCAGTGCATTGCTGTAAATTCTCCCCTCGGGGGGGGGGGGGGGGGAATAACTAGATGGTAGGTTTTCAGATTATGACAGAAAATTAAGCATACTTAAATTAATTCTGAAGTTTTATTACCTGAAAATAAACTACTTTAAAATGAGCATTTCATCTGTGCTCATGATATTCTCTCCTGTAAAACTCTACTGGGCCTTTATTCCAAACTGAGGGTCCTAATTTTATTTGTTAGAATGTCAATGAGGCACAGGAAATGTGGGGAAAAAAAGGAAGAAAATCAGCAAAATTACATTCAGATTAAGTGGCTTGTAAAGGCAAATAGTAAGGACTATAAAAAAGCAGAGAGAGTTATTTTGGCAAAAGGAATTTTAAAGATTTAGAAGGATTTTTGTAACTGCAGCACAGGGAAAAGAAATAGTAGGCCTACTAACAAAGAAGAAGAATCATAAAATTGATGGATTAAAAGAAGCTGGGACTCCTCTTTGATAACAGTCTTTAAGAATGTGGTCTTGGGAGTTAGTTAAGTTAATCAGCCTTTTTTAAAAAAGTTTTTGAAGGAAGTATGACTTGCTTGGAGTTTGGAGTAAATATAACAAGTGTTATCTTTTCAAAAACCGGAAAAATAAGACAGCTATCACATACAGAGCCTCAACAAATATTGCCAGTATAAATTGGCACGTTGAAATCTCACAAAGCAGGACACTCTGCAGTATACTACAGCGTTTATTAGGCAAGAGATACTCTTGAAGGTACGGGAAGGGACTGGGAGAAGGGAACGCAGGGAACAGGAAGATTATGAGAAGAGCCTCTGCAGGGGGGCATAGAAAGAGTTAAAGACACGTGGAAACTCTAAACTCCAGGGTTGCTTCCTAGCCTTGGCAGAAGCACCTTTTGCTTTAGTGACGAATCGCAACCAGCCACCCAAGCCTCATAGCTGGGCTGGGCTGGTCAGARAACCACAGCCATAACCCCAGAGCTGGGAGGGGGAAGACAGTTCACTTTTCCTTCTGGGTCTCGACCAGTACACCACGGGATGGGGCACCTTTTTTTGCTCCTCCAGTTATAAGCCATGCTGGCAGTCATGAACACACACACCCCTTCTCACTCCCATTTATCTAAAAAGAAGAGGCCAAAGGCTATGAGCAATAGGATTGACAGAAATCCAGGATGGAAAACACCATGCCCAGGCTCCCAAACCAGAGAGGTCTGACTCATGGCAACATCAGCTTCTTTGGACCCAGAAGTATCTTTCTCTCCTGCCCAGAGTTCAAACCTCCTAACCCCACTTTCCCAAAGCTCCTCAGTATTTCCCAACCCTGAGTTTTCAATCCCGCAATGCTCATCCCTGCAAATCCATTCCCCCAGAGCCATTTCTGCTCCCACAAATCCCTCCTCTCCTTGCCTGTCTGCTTTCATGCATCCAGCATCTCCATCCCTCTGGCCTCAGCTGCCCTCTCTTAGGCAGCTGCAAGTGACTGAGCCCATCCTTTTGTCTTGGGCCTCCATGAAGAGAAAAAGCCTGTGTTCTGCAGGATGTTTAAAAAAACCTCCCAGACACATACAGTGTACTTATTCATAAAAAAAAAAAACACCCAAATATACCTCAGATATAGAGCTCTTCCTATGCCTCTCTCGTTATCTGCTGGTGGAGGAATATGCTGTATATCTTTCTAGTGCACAAAGAATCTCAAGACAATGTTTCCCAAATATATGGTATAATTCTGTGAGAGGGTCCAAGAAGCGCTGTGGGGGGAACATGAACTAGCTCCTGGGATAGCAGAGAGTATGGTCAAGTCAGCACAGCACTAATCCTGGGGAGGTGTGGAGGTGGCACAAGTGGAATGAACATAGTACAGGAAAAAAGAGCTCAGACAATATGCTTAAAGTACACAGCCCCTGACCTGACCTGCTTTCCACTTAAAATGGGGCTGCTCCAGGTACTCGTTCAAGCAAAAGGAATAGAGGGAGAATCATCAGGACAAAGTAAAAAAGCCAGAAGAGAAAGAGAAGAGAAAGTTCAGTGATCCTCTGAGGGAAAAAAAAAAAAAAAAAAAAAAAGGAGGAAAACATCAGGCTGAGTGAGGAAAAGCAGCAGCTCAGATTGGTTTTCAAAGGTTGTGGTCACCTCCCACAAGAAAAGTCCATTTCCTAGATGCACTAGACTACAGTCCTGCAGAGCAGCAAACACACTTGCTCTGAACTGACTTGCCTATCTCTTGCTTTTAAGGCAGTTTGACAGCCTCCAGACTGAGCGTTCGAGACCCGGGCTCCAGGCTGAGGAGCTGAACAGAGCGTGCCACAGCCCCCCCCCGGGGACGCCTGGCGGGTTTCCTCCCAGGGAAACGTAGGCAGAGCGGGGTCGAGGGGGGGGACCTCTCCCATCGGCCTGGGACAAGACTGAGGCACGTGCCCCCGTATCTGGCCGCCCTGAAACCCTCTAGCTTAGACGAGCCCATGTGAACCACACTGGCTAACAGAGGGAATGTATTCAGCAAAAATATCGCTTGAAGGTTTAATGCAACAGAAGTGAAACAAGTACCGTGACACCAGCCCCCCACCTCTAGTCACTCTGAGACTGTCCCACATACAGACCCTTTGTACAACCCACTAGCTTCATAATAACCTTAGGTGTTAGGCTGTTTGACAGAAACTTATTTTGGCCTGACCCATACAATTTGTGCAAGTGATTCTCAAGAGASTGCACGGTTTGAATTTTGCTTATATGTTCCAGAGTCCCCAAAATTTCTGAAATTGCTTTAATGAGCTTGGGAATATGGGACTTAGGCAAAAGGGAATTATTTGTATTTATTAAAATGGCAAAGAAGCTTCCTTGCTGTCCCCAATTTCACCTTTAATGCTGCTTTAGTTTGGTGGTCTGCATATGCTTTATGCTTGGTGGAAGAAAAAAAAAATCTTCAGTACTTTCAGGTATTTTTTTCTGCTAAAACTTTTGCTAGTCTATTCCCAAGTGTGCTTTTGCAGAGCAGCCAGAGAAACTTYGTGCTTCGAGGTTGACCCCGTTTGTCGAAAAGTCTGCACCACTCCTGCCACCAATAAAAGTGCTACATAATACACACCAGACTCAGCTCTCTATCAGGTAAGTCTGACATTGGCCAGTGCTCACAAACACTTCTATTGCTTCCACACTGAATACAGGTCATTGATTAACACGTGTTCACGGCCACTCGCACAAGATCTTGGGGAAGGTTTATGGCATCGAATCTTATAGGCCAAAATAATCAATTTGTCTAGCTCTAAGGCATTTATTCTTCTACTGAGGACATCAAAAACTCTTTGTTGTTGTGTTTTAACCTGCAGCAAATGGAAGTCAGTAAGACCTTATAATTACCATTTTTAATTTTGAATACGATGACTCTGCTCCTCTTTTTGTAAATGCTGAGGAGGTGCAGCCTTCAACCTGTTAGTGAATACTGCTGACCRAAGAATTTTAATTCCTTGACATCTGTGTTGCTAAATAAATATGGTTATTGGGCAAGCTGCCTGCAAATAAAGGACAGATAAAACAGAGAACTGGCAAGTGCTCAACCTCACTGAAAATCTGGCCATCTATGTTTTTTTTTTCCCAAGTTTAAGAATTTTCATCTTGTTCCAGCAGGAGCTTGCTGCTGGATACAATCAGATCTCAGTCAGGATTTGCACACTATCTCCTYGGGCATACACAGCCAGGATGGATAGCGTTACAGTAGCTCCGTAAAATGCCACATGTTAGCTGAATGTTAGTAAATGACCACATCAGCTCTCCTCCCTCCCCATGGTTGTGTTAACATCGTGAGTCATCATTAGTAACATTTAGGCAGATGGGTGGTACCCCACTAAGCCAGGGTGACTCTATCATGTTCCATCACATGACTCTACCCAATACTTAGAGATAACTCCACTAATTTAATCAAATATGCACAGTATATTCTTAACTAACTGCCTCCTTATTGAATATCAAATATTGTGTCTGCTATGATGCAGCAGCCATCTGCCCCACTTCCCCAGATTGTCTAATGACAACATACCACATTCATCTATTAAAAGCCTAGGCTTCCCTTAACTTGTAGCCTTCAAAGATAGTTTCCATAGGCAACAATTTCCTGCTAAAGTCTCGTGAGACCAAGTCCATACTGACCAACACCCTCTAGGCTTAGATGCAGAAGGACTGACACTAWGTAAAACATCACTGCAGTATGTTTTCTATTACAGCAAAACCACTCTAGATCAGTGTGTCTTATCGTGACATTTCTCCTGCTTCTTACTTGCCTGCCTGTACCACTGAGACTACCATGGGGTAGCCCCCAAGGATATCTACATCACAACTGAACTAGTTCTTCTTCAACTAGCTCTGATCTAGAAAAAGCAAAGCCACATGCACATGGAGTTGTGTTCKCACTAAAGAACTCATCTCTTTCTATGGCCTCCAGACCCAGCCAGCTAACATGGAAGTACCCACAAGTGGTTGGCTGTGCTGTGGCAATTTGCCATCTTTGGTCAGCTCTGGCTCAGGGATTTCTGCACCACATTCCATTTATAAACTGGTCTTGCCCAGACTTTCATCATTTCTCTWYAYAYAYACAYAYAYRTGTGTGTGTGTGTGCGTGCACGTGTATATGTATATATGTTTATTACAACAGTGCTAAGAAGCTTGGTTTGAAAACTGTGCATGGCATCCTGCCCCCAAAACCTTATAGACTAAGGATAAAATGGGGGAGAGCAAATGRAAGCAACAGGGAGACATAGGTGAATAAGGCCTCAGTGGTACCATTATGATCAATGTAAAAAGGAACAACCACTGCACATCAACAACCTAGATATTTCTAAGGCATGTTAATATGTGCATGTAGTTTGGGCTTCTTTCAGATTGAAGCACCCAAGTACCCTACTATGCTGAGAACAAACACAGTTGAGCACTGTCAACCCTCTGTATGTCTCAGACCACCATGTGCTGTAGTTATGAAACTTTATATTGATAAACTCTAAGTTCACTGGAGYACGTGGTTCTACAGATCAGCTGGAAACCACGTATGGGGGCCACAGCAACTTCTGAGGCTGGAATACCTGAAGTGTTCTTCTTGGCCTTCAGTATCTGAAAAACTCAGCCAYAGGGCAAAGATAAAAGCTCTGTCTGCAAAGGTGGAGGGGATAAAYGTTTTAACCCACAGAAAGAGGGGGCTGACCGAACGTGCAGGCTCACGTGCAGCATCTGTTGTTTGACCTATAATGCCATTTTTAAGCCTATCAATCCAACTTCAGCTTTCCTTATTTGTGGCCCATTATTTGAGATGCTCCCTCCCAGAAAAAGTTAGGGCAGTTCTGTCTAATTTCAGTGTATTCATTTGTCATGCAGAGGAGGAAAGCAAAAACAAACAAAAGAAAGCAAAAACAAAGCACCAGACAAGTACTTGGAATACCTTGCATAGTTCCAGGGACCTCCCCTGACCTGCAATACCCCCTGTATAACAATATTTTAGTTATAGCAACATCAGAGAGCCAAGCTTTCCAAGAAATGGGAGCTTTATATCACCAGGTTTTTCAGAGAGCCAAATGGTAATCACAGGAAAGGAAAACTGGCACCTAAAATTAATGGATCTTTGCCAACTTAGTATAAGATCCTTGTTTGTATTTCTCAGACAATTCAGACATCTGCATGATGTGGGTAGATTATTATTATCAGTAGCAGACATTTATATTGTGGTGGTGCCCAAAGGTCCCAGTCGGCACTGGGACCCCATTGAGCCTGGCACTGTACAAACAAAGATAAGAGACAATTCTTACACAGTGTGTTTACAGTCTACAGACACAAAACAGATTAAAAGTGGAAGACGGAGATACAGCATAGAAACAAATAAATATACTAAAAAGCTGGAGACAATTTAGTGGCATTTCTCTGGTTGCTTTAGGGGGGAAGCTGTATGTTCTTTATTTAACTCCTATGCATATGGTCAAGAATGACAGGATTGGGGAAGTTTGTGAGAGGAAGGGAGTAACTAAGATTAAGACACAGGAAGGGCAACATTCTGAAGTGGGAAAATTGAAGCTCACAGCTTAGAGGATATGGGGAGCATCCAGACAAAGCTGTGCTTTCTGCAGAGATCTTTAAACAGAGTGTGCATATATTTTTATATGATGTGCACTACCTTAAGGATGTTCCCAAGGTTGGGCAAGATGAGATTTGAGCCTTTGAAAGAGAAACTAGCTGATGTTAAAGGCCCTGGCAAAGTGAAAGTGATGCTTGACACCGTAATGAGAAACTGGAGGAGTGAGATAAGATAAGGTTAAGCCACGAGAAGTCTTAAAGACAAGAAGCTTGATTCACAAGTGAAGGAAAAGTCAGTATACATTTTGAGGAGAGCTGGCACAATTAAGGTAATATTGGCACGAAGTAGAAGGAATTCAGTAATAAGTACCAAAAAAAAGAGGAAGATGCAATGGACAGATATGAAATTATATGAACTACGTCAAAAGCAAGCAGAGAGACTACTTCACAGTTCATGTACCCTTTGATACCACGTGAGAAGCTGTTCATCAGGAGCAACGCATCTCTACTGGAAATGCATTCATGCTCACTTCTTTTAATGCACAGAGATAGACAGGAACAGCATATCTAACTGAGGGAAAGAGTTAGCAAAAATAAAAATAAAAAGGACTGAGTATGGATATATGTAGAGCCAAATACTAGAAAAGTGCCTTCAAAATGTCTTAAATATACTCTACTTCTCACCTGAGCTTTTGGGAGGAAAGCCCTCAAAGCTGCAGCTCCACTGCTGCAATATGTATTTAGTGGGCCAAACTCTGTTTAAAGATTTAGTTAATGATAAATCTTGCCTTTAGAAACTCCAATTGTGTTAATACCACCTATATTTCCTGAACACATGTTCAAGGAGCCTCTGCAAATTCAGCAGTAAGTACAAGGACCAGCAGGTACTTGGAAGCCTAAGAGAATCCATTAACATTTGCCTTTTGGCTCTTTCAGGTCTTAGAAACTGCTGGTTTCAATCTTCCATTCCCTCTAAACATTTTGCTGGGTCTTATTGCCTGACCCATTACAAGAAAAATAAGAAAAGCTAGAATGGTTTCTTAGACTAAAACCTCTTCAGAGCAGTTCATGCTCTACATAGTGTTATGCACGCAGCTGGAACTCACAGGCAGGATTATGGCATACTTAAAGCAAAACAAGGAAACACAGCAAAAAGCAGGTTCAAGAGCAAGAACTAGCTCATATAAAAACACATTCTTGTAATAAAAAAATTGTAGGATAAGAACAAAAACCTGCAGCATAAACACAATAAAACACTTAATCACCAAAGCAAGCAACGATGTCAAACTAATTCCATCATTGTCATGTTCTCTAAGCTCAAACAGGACCTAAGGCTTAATTTTTCAGGAAAACAAATGATTTTGCATCACCACAATTAAGAGTGCACCAATTTTCAGTGAATAAAAAAGGTGGCAATAATAGACAAACATATCAAATGGCAGCTCAGACATAAACATAAAAACAGTCATAAAACTTACACAAACATTTTCTAACACGTCCATTCCTTTTAAGGGTCGAGCTTMAGGCTCAAGCCTGGCATGCAGAATTAATGACTATTTGAAAATTTAAAGCTTAGTGGGGAAAAATGTCCACAGGTTAAACAGTTGGAAAGAATCCCAATCCCTGCATCCAGACAAAAGCGACAACTGAACACGTAGTAATTGTTCTGCTAGGTCTGTGCTATGTAAAGGTGTTTGAGCATTCATTTGCTCAAGTGACCTCTGAAGCTGTGCATTTGTAAACATTCTTAACTTTCAAAACTTTACATCAGAAGAGAATAATAGCTTGCAAAAAGGATGGAGGGGAAAAAAAAAAAAAAAAAAAAAGAGTGAAGTTTTTTACTCCTGAAGGGCTGAGAGAGTATTTGGAGAGCTCTCAGCGAGTACTTCCTACCAACAGCTCCCTATGCTGGAAATGTGGTAAAACAAATTTCTCAATTAAAATTCTGTTTCTATTCATCCTTATTATTTGGACCACTGAAATTTAATAGAAATACAAAGATAAAAGAACTTTGTCAACTCTGCTTTATAATAAAAATGAAAAAAGAATCTTTTTGAAGTTGATTTATTTTTCCTTTTTTTTGTTCATGTTTGTTAACTTCCCAAACAAAGCAGAAGCTTGTCTCTGAAAATAAGACGGTAAATTACAGCAAAGTCATGAAAACAAAGAACCAACAGTTTCTCCAGTGCAGGCTTGTTACCATGAGCTAATAATTCCAGACTTTAAGCAAGCTGAGCCTCTTTTTTAATAACTGCATGCCTCTAGGCAAAGTATTTCTACTAAAAATTATTGAGGCATGGAACAAGGCAAGGTGTGTGAGCTAATGTTGGATTGTTCAGTTACTAAACCAACTCCTATAGCAATGAGCCTGCTCTGAACTGACAGATTATTTCTCTGTATACACTTGTATAAACACACTGCTTAAGGTCGAAATCTGTGTAAGCTTTCTTTTCAATTAAAATGTCAAAGATGACAGCACATGTTTTCACTGTCCTCAACAGAATGATGGATGCTGCAGATTCATGCCCTTGTGTTTCAGAGATGTTTGCCTGCCTGGGTGTCTAAGAAAGATGTACTTGATGATCTTCTCATATGCCTGTAGGCAGAAAGGCCTACTTTGGAAACATTAGGCTTCAGAGAGCTTAATATCTCTTGACTCTTTCTTCCTCAGAGTCCCCTCATGTGCCCCCAAAATCCAATGACTGAGAAGTTTGTTGTGCCCCAAAAGGTGGGAAAATCAGTTTTGAATGAAAACACCAGATTGCTACTTGAATGACAGGTCTTAAATCCCAGTGGCTTCTGATCACGGACCATTTGCTTCAAGTGCCTAACTGAAGTCCCCACAGAAACACAGCTGCCCTGCGTAGTCAACAGAAAGACATAGAGCACCCAAAAGGAGCTTACGGTGATGCCACTCTTCAAAAAAATGGGACAAATTTGGGTCTTTACATTCTTCAGGTCCACATCAGCGAAACTGAAATAAAACTGTATCCATCGGCTTCTCATTCATCTGGTTTGTTTAAACTGCTCTTCGAGGTCGAATATTGTCCTTCGGTRCAGACCTTGTGCAGGGCCAAAGGTGGCGGGCTCCAAACTTTGCCAAGTGGGAAGCCYTTGCGGCAATACAACGCAGAGCCCTAGGGCTATTGTGGGACYCGTGGCATCACTTTGGTCAGGATGTTGCCAGAAAAAGACTGACAAACGAAAACAGTCTCTGTGAGAGAAAAACACACCAGCATCTACCACCAGCAAGTGTTTGCTCTCCAGTCTGCCTGGCATATTCAGTCTGTCTGAAGCTGACGAGAAACAACTGTGCTATACGCAACATGGAAAGCAGGGTTGGCCTACAGTGACTTAGTGAGAAAAAGCGAGTAGATACATAGCTATGAGATGCTTTATTTAATGAGAATTAAATTCTATCCTTAACACTAAAAATATTGTAGAAGTAGCATATACATTGGAATTTTAAAAAATTATTTAAGAAAGTACGAAGTGTGTTTTTTAAAAATAAAATATCGAAGAAGTAAAACAGAAAATTATAGGTTGGAAAAGCCCAATATGAAACATGAGATCAGAGGGAGACCATTATCCAGTTCCTAGCCCACCCTTTAACCAGAGTATCCCAGAAACAGCACGCACTGTGTGCTTGGTAACAGTCGTCGCTTCCCTAACACTTCTGCCGCTAGCAGATGCTGCTGCAATGTCCAGCTTTCTCCGCAGCACAAGGAGAAGTCAGCGYTTGTGCATAGCCCACGCTAGTTACAGGCCCATACTTGTTCAATGTCTCCAGGCTGCAGGTTTCAGTGCGTGGCCGCCGGGGAGGAGAGAGCGAAGAGCAGTGTGTACGTGAGGGTCTTCGCCCCACTATCTGTTTAGCAAGTCACCTGCAGGTGTGAAGACTTCCTCTAGCTGCCAAATAGCTATGTACCTCCAGCAACCTGCTTCCCACCCCCAGCTCACTCCACTGATTCCTTTGAGACTTTCACGAAGATCAAAATGAATATATGCCACTTCTTGGAAGGAACCGCTGTGGACGCTTCATCTTTTAAACATGCTAAAAATCCCAGCTGACAGCTTTATCAGTACAAATGATGAGACGTACGGGATAAGGTGAATCTTTAGGCGAAAAGAACAAAGCRGGGGTCCTGCAGTGATTTCTGCACTTCCACAGAAATCAGCGGCGAGCCAGCGCTGACTGCTGTCATTATTTAAGAGCACGTACTGCGTTCTCTGTCTGCACGTCAATGGGAGATGCCACTGACTGAGAGCGTGCAGGTATTTAATGCTACTCTTTCTGCTAAGGATAATGCTGAAAAGCTCAAGCAAAYTTGAATCCCAAACTCAGCTACAGCCTTTTCCACACAGCTAATGGCAAAATTCTCTAAAGGGTTCAAATCACRTTAGCTGCTGTTTGCTTCTGAAGTCCCCCAGAAGACTGCACACTGCTGAACTGCGTGTTCCAGAAATGCCCAATGAAGTGATAAAAGTACTACAAGTAGCGGCTGCTGCGGATTTCACCGACGCYTAGATGCTGACACAGGCTAGCAAGGGCAGGCCCTGGTTTCCAGCAGTGTCCAAAGGGAAGAAGGGATAGCAATTTAAAGCCACTGACCATTCAAGTGCAACCACAAATATATGGGTAAATTTCTCTCCATACACATGTATGAAGACGTGCATACTATCGGAGACAGCAAAAGAGAGAAGGCGTTAAAAACAAAGCAATTTTATTCTTCCAACAAAGTATGTATTGTCATTGCCATTTCCAGAGGTATCTTTTACCTCCCTTTTAAGTACTGGATTCWGCACAAACCTGCAGCTAATTTTGAGGTTGGAGTTCATTTGTTTTCACATCAATGCAATTAATTTCCACTGGAAACTGCATCTCAGGCATTCAATCATAATAGGCCTAAAATAATTCTGAAAAGCTCATCTGTCTCCAATCTATATAATGTTTTAAAAATTGGATGCATGCCCTGCAATAACATTGCACTTCACAAAGCTTAAAGCTCTAAACTTGAGGGTATCAGTTACATTGAAACTGTAGTAAATTAAAACATCCAGTTTCTGGTTTGCATTGATTTATAAATATCGACAAAACTACTATTGCAGTCTTTACCACTTTAGGTGCTCWGAGTTAAATTTTCAACAGTTCAGGGTTATTTTCACTCTTATTGTGGCTACAGTAGCCTTTCAAGTTATAGATCAAGTTCCAGATAACATGTAAATCTTCAATCTTAGCTTTAAAAATATGCATACAGACCAGCCAATATTCATAATAAAAAGCAGTAAGTCTAAGTGGCCCATAACATCAGACTTTAAKCATGTTTTTAGAGAAGCTACAGCATAAAGTGGAAAGCATACTTACTGTTCTGAAATGTTTTAAATAAAAGCAAGTGGAAATGGGATAAAATATGAAAAGGCAAATATATAATATCTCTAGTTTTGTTACCAAGACTTTGCTGATCTCTTTTGAGCAGTTCTTTAGAAGGACAATAAGAGGTGGAAAAAATAAGAAGCATTAGAAGCATTTCAACATGATTTTTCTATTCAGCCAGAATAATCAGAACTCCTCCATATTAGTCTACCTGGTGACATTCAAAATAYGCTTGTTTATGAGCAAAATATCACTGAGGAAATATAAAGCTGAAAATAAAGACAGCTCACAGGCTGTAACCCAGTTAACACAATACTTTGAGAAAACAATACGAAGAGCACGAACATATCAACAACAATAGAGCCAACTCTCAATGGTGTAAAACATGCAGCTTTGCCAAAGACAATGGATTTAAATCAGCTGGGAACCTCACTCACATTCGCACATGCAYGCACCTCATAAACACACAGGATATAGCATACATTACATCTAGTAGTAAAACAAATGTTGACAGTGACCAATGTTTTATGCTTCAGAAGAAAACAAAAATCCCCACCTTGCACCTTGACATCTGTGGACTACCACCGAGTAATTCCTCCTGACCCCTGGTGGCCATTGGCTTATGAAGTGAAACAGGAAGATAATCATAATATTTATAGCATTTCCCCTGGAAAAAAATGGCCAAATTCTACCCTTGCTGCACTTCTTGACATGGTCACTGAAGCAAATATCATCATACAGGACAGCTGAAAACAACAAGGAGAGTTTGATCCTGTTGTGGCAGGTATCATTCGTTTGGGCACGGTGCTCCTGTCACGGAAGTTTGCAGGAGTGCTGCTATTACTATCAATTAGAACAGAGAGAGCGCCACAAAAATCTGTGAAACTTATGAAGATAGGTTTCATAATAATGCTCTGAAGTAGTGACTTGCATAGGTTGATGATACAGTACATCACACTAAAATAGCAGTAAAAATTGAGTGTATTTTGTACCTTTACTTTCCAATTTTATGGACATTTCTGGTTTGGTGTTTCATCGCTGTATTTTTACCCATTTCCTCTTGATAAAAAACTTTCTTTAAAGAAGAAACATTCTCCCAAAAATAAACTTGATGTTAAAGGCTAAGATACCCTCCACTGCACCTATTTACAGTAAAGGGCTTAAAAATCAATTAAAAGTCAATTATGCAAAAGCTTAGGTCATCCAACCAGCTTCCACAAGTTTGCAGTATGAACTAACACATCATTATTTTATCTTCTCAATTTTTATTTGATAGGTCTTTAACATGAATAGTAAGTGTTCACACAGTCCGTGAGCACAGTTTGGGTTTGCACTATTCTTTTTTTCCCCAGTTTCCCTTCTGAGGATCACTGCTAAAACAGAGCTTTAGCTAAAAAACTCCCCCACTAGGCAAAGTAATATATCAGTAGTCTAACCAGCATAGCCAAAAACTGAATTAGGTGAATTTTGAAACACTGAGACTAATGGATAATCTTAAGATTTTGGAAATTTCTCTAATTCACCCAACAATTTTCAGCATTACAGTTCAGCAATACCAGGTGAGGAGAAACTACCTTTGTATAAAACAGTTCAAAAAGATGAAACCCACCAGGCCAGAAGGACTTCTCCAGCTGCACTTGCATAGTTGAAGTAATGCAGTTTGTGTTCCTAGATGAGGCCTGAGACTCCCATAAACATACAGACCTGAAAACAAACTTTCTAGGAAAACCAGTGTAGGTTTAACTTATGTTGACTGCCTGATGCTGTGAAACCACACTCCAAAGTACTGCTTTTAAGTGCAGTGCCACTATAATCATTGGAATCAACTGCAGCATTTGCCTTAAGAGTTTCCAGATTTAAACTGTGGGAACTGGTACCCTGTAGTTGTCAGTGGAAGGCCTCTGACAATGTAATTTGTTTCTCCTGCTGGCCTGACAAAGTCAGAGCATGTTGACATTTAAGAAACATTACTTTTTTTTTAAAAAAAAAAAAAAAAAAATGTTTGCTTGGAGCTGTTGGAGGGGCAGTGGAAAAGGTTATTTGCAAGCCTAGCAGGGAATAGAGCCAGAAGGGGGAGAATGGAAAGAAGATATGTCCTTTCCCATATGTCTCCTATAAAATAAGCAAAGTGTGTGTCTTCCTTCAATAATTAGCACCACACACACTCTGAGACATGCTGATGCAGTGCATGTGAACATGTAAAAATTGCTAACTTTACCTAAATGGTAAAATGAAAGTTGCTTCAGATTAGCAAAAGATCAAATCTATTCGATTTGRTCAGGCACTTTACTGATCTGGTTGAAATACCTCAACAGTCATATGAGTAGGCCTGGTCAAAGGCTGTTGCATCACTTACATTTATTTTTTACTGTTAATATTTAGCAATGGGAGAAAGATGCAGATCTGGGCTCTACACACTTGCCATCTCCAACAATATGATCTCAGCTCAGAGAGCAGCAGGAATTTGCACAGCAGTGAATATGGCTGATTTCCAGGTGTCAGAAGCCATGGCTTACTCACTCCACTGTGGTTTTTTGTTGTTGTTCTGTTTTTTTTTTTATATATATAGGAAAGACAAATACGATGAATGCAAAGAATAGTGGCAAAGACATTTTGCAGGTCAGCATGTTTCTTTTCCTGGTCTCTCTCAGTTTTGTGCAGCACAGATTCAGCCATGATATCAACCTTCTAGATATCAAGTCCTTAAAATGCTCATATATAAAATTTGATGAGAAGATAAGTGTTTAGGGATAATATTTCAAATGTGTAACTTTTAGATCAACACTAAAATCTATCTTTATCTCTTTTTCTCTATAGAAACAAACCAACCGTCTGCATCAACATTACACCTCATATAAATCTGGCCCAATCTATGTAGGATATGCAACAAAGGTAATCTGTGGCTTAAGAGAAAAAAATGCAGCAAGACATTGCACTTGGCAGACACATACAACCAGCTGTTTGTTCTTTAGCTTGTAGCTATACATCTATTGGAACCTCTCCTGTCCCTGAAAAACGTGCTTAGCTCCTGGTCTTCTTTCCAYTGTAGATTTAACCCTAAGCCACGGATAAGCACAGTGTTTGGCGTTTAGAGTAAAGTGTCATTTAGTATCATTTCTGACATCTCCATACATTATAATGAGCTTCTTTTCACAGGGGACTTGGGATCTGATTTTAATTTGTGGTAAGGTTATGGTCACAATAAATGTCTATTTCAGATATTCATGAGAAGTCTCTAATGCAAATGGAAATAGAAAGTGGCTGTTTTCTTGTACTTTCAAAGCTATGTACGTAAAACACATACAGAACAGATCTGTTCCACRTGGAAACCCATTATCGATCCACCATTTTGCCACAGCCCTTCCCCTGGCAGCAGGCACCACCGTGCTGAACCATCTCAGCAGGTTTTGTAGATTGCATAATAAAAGAACAGGTTATGAAATCACTAGCACCTCAGCTGAGGCTGCCACAGGGACGCCCCTCTGTGTTGTGAAGCACTCCTTTGGCAGCTGCATCCTAGAAGCATATTTGGATGTTGTTTCTTCAGTATCACCACAGAGCGTGGGAAGTAAACTGATATTTTCACATTCTGGACTTAATGTGGAGGGTGGAAGTTTCTCTGGTCCACCTCAAGGCTAATTCTCCCCATTTACACACGTTTAATTCTAGGTATGAAGATCCTTAGAAAGCCCAGACATTTACAGTCACRCTCCCAGCCTTACACACCAGTGCTGCCAAGGACCCGGGCCATGCCTAGGGACCTTGGAAAAGACTTCAGCTTTGCCAAGCATCACATGTTCCAGCTCCCTTCATCCTGCAGGCAGCCACTGCTAGGGGTGCTTCAGAGCGGCCCAGATACAGCTGAGGGCTGCCCTCCTCTTAGGTTGAGCCTTGTGATGGACTGCAAMGCATGGCTCATTGGCACTTTCTCCTCAGAAAACACAATCTCAGCTGAAACAATCTCAGTTGAAGCTAAACTTGCTTGTCCATCCGCAGGAGAATCTACATCCCAACCAAAGGGAAACAAAACCCATTGCAACTTCAAAGCCAGGAATTAYTCTCTCAACTGCTCACTGACCAAAACAGCTAAGGCACTTTGGACAATCCTTATTCCAAGCCTGAGACTATTCTCACAAGGTTCAGAAGTACCTGAGAACCTGCTTTTGCAAATGAATAAGACAGCACAACTGCAGCCTGGGCCAAGGCCAGCTAGTGGTTCTAAATGTCTAGCTGGATTTATACTCAGTCAAGTTAGAGTTGACAAACAAGTGATGAGTAAATGAGTCTAAGAAAAGTAAAAGTTGTACAACTTGAATGAAAGCACCAGCACTAGACTGGGAAGAGGAACTTGTTGGAAAGAATGAAATTCTACCAACTCAAGCCAACCAAAGACTTGGTGCACCAGTCTTTGCAAAACTGAGTTYGATCAGTTTGACTAATTGCATGTGATCAGAGCACCCGAAGAAACGGCGCATGTCAGTCAAGGTCATGAACATTAAATACAGCTAGATTATACTGCCCATCTTTCTGAATCAATGCACAGGGTCATGATGTAAGTAATTGAGGTACTGGGGCTTTTTGAAACAGCCTAAGTAAATAGCTAAGCTTGATGTAATATAAAAAGCACCACACCAGAAAAGAGAACTTAATGTAGGAATGAAAATCACTTATCCTTAATCATACCTGAGACAGTGTTTTTACAACACTATTTGATTTATTCAACCAGCAAACATGCCTCCTTTGACTTTTGTAATAACAGGCCATCTTAGCCACGCTTGTTGGGATTTGAGTATGGCTTTTTTAATCATCATCCCAAGTGCATTATTTAAAAGTCTTTGATGCCTTTCCTTTAAAAGGATTTGCTAAGMAATAAATCATATTTATTTGCAAAGAAGACAAAAAAGTCCCACAACTCAAAACATTACTGGAAAACTTTACAGAAATCAGAGGTTTGGTCACAGGTGTGTAACCAAYGTTGCACATTCCTAGAGTACATTATTGCTTAAAGATTTACTGAAGCCCACATTCATTGCTGCTGACAAGCATGTTACTTAGTGCATGAGATTGAAACGTTGTTCCGTGCATGATTTATGACTGTGCACATACACTAAATAGGAAGAACTGTGAACTACCTGTGCTCTGCTGCGCAGCCYCGTGCTTCCTTTCGCAGGGAAGGGCCTCGGCTTTTGGAAAAGCTGGACAATTTCTCCTGTGAGTTTGCTCTTGTGACACTGAGGCTAGCCAGACCACAACTATTTTATTATGCTGTGCAAAAACCTATGTGCAAAAAAAACCCTCTTTAATTAAGATAGAGCAACCAGCACTATGGTTGTAATTACCTTGGACTGCTTTACCCACGGGCATAATGAAATAAAATTGGGCCCTCTATATTTTTGTTTTTAAACTAAGTAAACCCAAATTAATTTATTCAACTCAAACCAGACAGGTTTCTCTTTAAAAGGAAGGCGTATATGGTTGGAAGGGTTGGTGCAGGAGGCAAAGTGACATGCAACTATGACTGTGAACTGCAAACTGCTGGCAAAACATTTGGCTTGCCGTTGGTCCGTGGCCAGTATTTTTCTTTGTTAATGAATCCCACATCTTTTCTAAGTTAAGCATTTTTCTTCTCCCCTCACCTTTTATTTGAAACATATTTTAAATATTTTTGTTTTTATGACGTCGTGGAACATGATACAGCCCCCTCCTAACCCCGAATATGAGAAAATCAATTAAAATTTTGACATGAGGAGCTATCATATAAACATATGGTTCAAGTACTCAGACTCCTTTTYTTTAAGCAGCATATTGAAGATCAGTGCAGAGAGAAATAACCAAAAGAGAACCCCATATTATTGGATTTAAAAAGAACCCAAACAATAATCCAAAGTGTCTCACAGCTAGAACCCTGCTATTCATGAAACACAAAGACACCTGCAAATTTAAATTTCTGACAGACTTCCTCTAAGACTTAGGCATACATATCTTTCAGTTGCGCTCTTTTCTGAGGAAAATGTCYATAAAAGAAAAAAGTCATCTTGAATGCCATGTTTAATATTTAATGACTTTTGTCTCTCTYACCAAAAGGACCTTCACTTTATGACTTAGAGAATGCAACTTTAAAATGCAGTTTTATGGACTTCCTCATTAACTCCTGACTCTTCCCAGAAGAAAAATAGAATAAAAATAATAGAGAGTTTTCCCATCAGAACAGAAACATGATTTTCAAATGTGATCAACATTTAGGGCCTCCAGTCAGACCTGCCCTACCAATGAAACCCCTTCCAGCTCCTTTGGTATTTTACATCTTCAAAAACTCAGACAGACAAAATCACAACTCCCTGAAGCTCCAAAAAATACTGACACCAAACAGAAGATTTAACCCTATGCACAAGATTCCTGTTGAAGCAAAAAAAGAGTTCTCTCCCAGAGGTCTTGCATGATTGGAAACGGCGGTACACACAGCTTAAAGCAGGGAGTTATTTTTAACCTGTCACCGGCAAGGAAACAGGTTTTCTCAGTCATCTTCTGTGGACATCTAGTCTCCAATCCTGCAAGCGCTTAGCTACATGAATTTACATGCCCTCCTTTAATATTCTCAGGTCTTACAAACGTGGCGAGATTTCTTCAGCTGCTGTAACTAGTAGCCAGTTCTGCCGATGGAAAAGATGACGAAGGCACAGCATAGCGCGTTGCTGCCCTACAATCTACGCTGTGTAAGGGAAGAAGATACAGTGGAAAAAATTAAGCTGCCAAAGCCTTTTCTGCCCCAACCTCCCTGTTATTGCTAATGGCAATGATGCTGTGCTTGTTAGGAAGGACGGAAAACTTTTCCCAAAGGCTCCTGAGAGCACCTTAAACACCAAAGTTAAATTAAAATGGAGACTTCAATTATCTACTTGCAAATTAAATAACCTCTGTCACAGGGAATTCACTGCAGTGCAACAGATGATTTACACAGAAAATTGCAGCCAAGCTCAAAAGCTAGTGGTTTTTTTTCCTTTTTCATTTGAATATTTACCTAGAACAGCACTTTCAGTTTGAGCAAAATTATTAAATTCACTAATAAATTATAGTTTATAAATATTACAAGTGCAAAAGAACAGATATTTGGAAAAGCAAGATTCTTTTCAGTATTTCTGAATGTTACAGTTTGAAGTGATATATTAATTCTCAAATTTACCTAACTTGGTTTAAAGAGTAAATGTTTTGGTAAATCTGAAATTAATTTTATTGGTCTTTTTATTTGCAAAATATAATTAAAAAATTAAATCATTTTCAGCTAATATAAATTATTTGTTTTCATTTCAGCCGCTAAGTCAACAACTTTGTCGACACAGAACTAGTTACCTTGGGGGCTCACCTGCTCACAAACAGGCCAGTGACACAAAGTAACCCTTAAAACTGTTGGGTTTTCTTCATTTCCTGCTCTATTAAAAACAATCCGATTCCAACCCATTCTTCTCTTTCACACCGTCACTCCTGAATTTTTCCTAAACGGCTTCTCACAACTGGTGAGAAACCTGAACAGCAATATTGATGCACTAATAATAATAATAAAAAATACTAACACTAATATTTTCAAAACTATTTTACTTAAAGATTTACTAGGTTCATCAATAAATTAACTGGATAGGCATGTCGTTTTCGATGCAAAGGGAAAGCAGGATATTCTACAGGAAAGTGAGGGATTTTTTGTTCTGTTTTTGGAGGGGATTAGCTCTTCCAGACAGGAAGTTTTTACCACACGTCCAGATTTACTGATCTGTTCCCCGTCCGACAGTCTCGTTCCGACCGTGGTACAAAACGAGCCTGACATTCACCGAACTGTCAGGCACGGCGCTTATTAAAAAAAAAAAAAAAAAACAAAAAACACCCAAGCTGGTCTTGCTTACAATAAAAGAGGATGCAAACAAGGTGACAGCGTGACAGGGAGGCATGTGACAGGGCTGTCCCGAGAGACAAAACCCTGCGCTCTGGGACTGAACTTTTTGAAACTGCATAAATACGGACAATGTCCTTCCCTAAGCCTTTCAGCTCAAGGCGAATGCATGACTGAGTCCGTGGGCTGGCACAGGCTTACGGCAGGGAAAACTCATGTCCAGTGACTGTTCCTCAGTCTTTACATTATATTCGCCAATAAATAA
The DNA here is from genome assembly GCF_003343005.1 of Rhea americana. Lineage (NCBI taxonomy): Eukaryota > Metazoa > Chordata > Aves > Rheiformes > Rheidae > Rhea > Rhea americana. The sequence goes on from NW_028186379.1 coordinate 4,332,894, forward strand.
TTAATTTGGCAATAGTAAAATAACTGAGCGTGCAGAAAGGCAAGGTATGCATGTGTATCAGTGACAGCATATTGGATAGTCATTAGTTAATGGACAAATACGAACATGGAACGTGGTATATAGGGATTTCATTGCAAAAAGGCATTAACGTGCCATTACTTTTAAAATGGGAACAGTTTTTGCTAGCTAAGTTCCTGTAAAACATACTTTGAGCTTAGAGAGATATTAGCAAATGGATCCCCCACATAGTGATGGACAAAGCGCAAATGGTTGAAAAATTATCCTCGTCTCTTGGTTTTGCAAAACATGCCCCAAATTACCACAAAGCCCTGGGAGTTTTGTCTGTCATGGTTTAGTTCTCTTACTTTTGTAAAAATAAAAAGAAATGTGGTACTTTAAGCAGCTGATTGGTTTGGAGAAACCTCAGAGATGGATTTTTCTCATGGCATTTTAGAATTTTCTGGCATTCTTGAATACAAGCAGAAAATAATACAGATGTTTATGAAACAGGGAAGAATAATTCCTTCTGCTGCTTATTAACCAAAAGCATTCAGTTTCATTTTGGCTCACATTTCACCCAAAAATGGTTAGGTGTCAGGATYCCTGTTTTATCTTTGCTGGTTTATCAGTCATCTCCTAAAACTTACATGAACATCACTGACAGTATGGTGAGAAATCTAGGAAATGAAATACCTTGAAAWATAATTCATTCTTCCTCCATAGTAGCAACCCAAAGTCCACAGTCACTCCTCTTTTACATTAGCAACTTATGTTTTTTACTTCCCAAAAAGGTGGACCCAAGCATGGGTCTGCTTGAGATGTATGCCTGAGGTATGCTTGAGATGACATGATGTTCCTGTTCTGCCATTTGTTTTTCTTCTTGCCTTTTCCACATCAAAATTCCTCCCGTTTCCCCACCTTTTAYAGACAGCCAGTTCTGCCATCACTGCCCACAGTAAGATCATGGATTAATTTAAGTTAGAAAAGACCTCTGAAGGTCACCTAGCCCAAACTCCTGCTCAGACAGGGCTAACTGCAACATTACAGCAGGTTGCTCAGAGCCTTTTCCAGTCGAGTTTCGAAAATCTCCAGCAATGGAGATTACACCTCCTCTCTGGAGCCCGTTGCCATGCTTCCTCCTGCGGCAACGGGCTGCAGGGTCTTTCTTTCCATATGTCCCACGGGAATTTCTCTTGCTGCAACTTGCGACTGTTGCCTTTTGGTTTTTGTGCTGCAAACCTCCAGACCTCGTCTTCTCCGTAACATCCTTTTGGGTAGCTAAAGGCTGCAGTTAGACCCCCCTTTCGCCTCCTCTTCCCCGGGCTAAAGAGAGCAAGTTCCCTTACTCTGCCTCTCCTCGCGCTCCCTCCCTCCAGCCTGGGGACGGTGTCAGTCTGTCCTCCACGCACCTTGCCACCTATCTCCGCCGCGGTGCCCCAAGTCTCTGCTGAGCTGAGTCCAGCTACTGCTGGCTGCGCTATCGGCCAAGAATTTGCCTCAGGCACCAGGTGAACAGCTTGAGACCRAAGTTTTAAACTCTGCAATGTACAATGTGATTGCCAGAATATTACTGCTTGTTTTATCAACTCTGCACACTTTTTGGTCATCCCACAGGAAAAAAAAAAAGGTAACTGACTGAACCATTTAGAAGAAATTCTAAATGGCCTCAGTTAGAAAATAAAACACATAAAGCTTAATCCTTTTTTAGTGTACAGCAAGTAAAAAACTCAATTTCTTTTTCAAGATTTTTTAAATAAAAAAATGTTTCTCAGTGAAATTTTCAATTACCAATTTGCAAGGGAAAGCARACATTTCCTGTTATTTGCCAAAAATCCAAATTTTAATGATATTGAAGCTTGATTAGGGGACTTTTCAGTTAACCATATTTCACATTTTTAAGCGGATCTTAATCTGTGATTTTACAATTAATGCTATATTTGATTTTTCTTCCTTTAATATTCTCAGTAATATTTCCCAGTATTTGACTTGAAGTAGGAGGTAGAGCTGAGAGGGTACTGATAAAGTTCCAATTTCAAGAAGAAACAAACTGTTCTTCAAACACACACACACACACACACACACATATCAATCACTCCTTTAAGTCACACGTTTGCTTCTTATTTATGTTTTAAATTATTTCTGATAGGATTGCTTAGGAATAATCGAATTTAATTTTGCCTTGCAACATCAAATATATTTGTGTGTGTGTGTGTGTGTGTGTGTGTGTGATTGCACATGCATATAGATACTCGCGCACACACACAGAGTTCTGTAATAATTTGTATTTTGTGCAAGACTGTTAAATACAAATGGCCACAGGAGGTTTTTGTCAACACAGGATTCCAAAGGTAAGGAAATGCTATAGAAAACTATTTATTCAGTCAGTGTGTGTACTGGACCTTAATTTAGTCTTTATTTTGACTTTCAGTCAATCTTATTTCTATGCGAATTTATGGGAAAAAATTACTTATTCAAATTATATCAGAGAACTAAACAGTCTTCTGAGAAATGAAAATCCCTGCAGTCCTGTGAGTGACCGGGTAAGAGAAGTATAACACAGATCACATCCTCAGCTGCAGTAAAAGAAAAGTTTGCTTAGATCTGGAAATTGAAYGACAACAAAGCAAACGGTATTGGGAGGTTTTTACATGATGCTGATTGCAAGCAAACTGAGGTCAAGAGAAGATCTGGTCCAGTAAGCTTTTTCTGATCTGGTTTTTAAGACTCAGTTTGGAAAAAAATACCTAATGTTAAAACTGGCATATAAAATTATTGGTGCTGATGGGCTTTTCCAGTGTGGTAAAATGCTCTATTAGTATTATTTTTGTCAAAGGTTGTGCTAATGATTTATCATTTAGAGACAACATATTTTTTAATTATTTTGCTGCTGTAAATGGGCACAGATTTATTGATCTCTACACAGATTTGAACCAATTTGGTGCATTTTCTTTATGATCATGTAGCAGCACAAGAGTTGTAGATATCTGCAACAAAACTCTCTACCTTGTTATTTATTTGAATACATTTCATATTCATATTAATAAAGAGCTTTAATATATTTGACTACACAGGAGTAATGGCAACTTGCAAAATGTCCTGTGATACTCTTGAATGCATGATATTGTTTAAAGATACTGTATCTTTATCATAATAAAGAAGAACATACAAAGACAGGTTCCACTAATCAGATAGACCACAATTCTCACWCTTGACTAGTATGTTTACCAGGACACTGGCTAATTTTAATCATGATGCGTGGAAATTTTTCAGAGCAAATTGTAAGTTGTTCTCAGTACAATTATTCATTTTAACGTCGGAATTTATGCTACAAGAAAATGTCAGGACATAAAATAAAGAATGGAAGTGGGGATGGAATCAACAGTGTTCTATCAAGTAGATGATATTTTCCTGGCGGTGTCAGCATCTAAAGAAAAATCCATGTCACTGGTGCTAAAAAATAATTCATGTTATTTGACAATCAAGGCCTTGAAAACGTCTTTGCAGGAAGAGGACAGAGAAGACAGCAAGGACCACTATACAGAAAGTCCATGCCACATTTGAAAACAGATACAAATATCTACATAGGGAGGAAATTACTTGTTAATAGGCATCCAAATTTCATCAGTGTCTGGGATCAGCTGTGACTGAACAAGCAGCTTTTGAAGAGGGCACATCCTGAAGCTAGAGATGTTGAAAAAAAAACGTGGGTGCTCAAAGGGATAAAAAGAGGACAATTTTACAGGCCTTATCCAAAGCCTGTCAAAGCAGCACTCCCATTCACTGCAATAATCTTTGGACCAGCTTCAAAATCCAAACATATTCCTCCCTCACTAGATTTGGCTGGTCACATCGGAAACTGTTTGGGCAAGGTACCCCACCCATAAACAGAGCACTGCGGGAGAACACGGTAGTAAGCAACAAATAACTTGTCTCTTTGCCAAGATTAAGGGTTGTGTCTCCTACTTGTTCACCCTTGGAGACAATAACCGAAGGCTGTAGTAAGGTAATATCTCTTGGGCAATCTAAAAAGGAATGCCACATGAATGAGAATGGAGAGGATAAGGACTCCTTCRATTTTGACATTGAAGTGGAAGAAATGAGTAAGTGATGGGGTACAAAAAGTCAGTACAGACGGATGCAGTGTTTCCATCAGCTCCTCCTTTCTTGGGGATTATACAAATAGGAAGAGAAATAGAAAGGAAACTCAAATGTGAACGTGGAAAGAGAGTTCCACTAAGGGAATTGCCACATCAGCTAGGTGGAAGACAAAGTCCATTTGCAGGAGAAAGAGCATAAACACAGTTAAGTGGATATTAATGAACACTAAACAAGGATGGCAAGCCTGCTCTGAACTTACAAATCACATCCGCATTAATACCAAATGAGTTCATTAAGATTAACATTATTATGATGAGTATCAAAGGGATTAAAGGAGATTATGGCAAATAAGAGAGTCAGATAGGAATGTAATTACCTTCCTATCTGGTGTATCTATAGCTTCAGAGAAAGACCCAGCATTCTGGGGAACCTAACTCACAACTTGATCTGAAGTGTAATTTTCAGCAAAGCTGATCTCAACAGGTTGGGCTGAACATGGCCCAGGCATGTGCAGGAAGAACAAAAGAGCTTGTGGGAAGGAGAGCAGAGGGAGAAGGGAAGGGCGCACGCGGCGTGCTCCTGCCCCAGTGCTCCCGCCAAAGCGCGGGACACAGATCGATCTTTACGCTCTGTGTTCCAGCAATGTGGCCATCGCTGCCCGGGCCAGTCGCTCTCCCCAAAACATGGCCTGCTCTGACCCCAGCACCCATGGGGCCACCAAACCCAGCCAGGTGCAGGTCACACCACAGCACACGTGGCAGCTGCATAAAGTTCCCTTCAGAGGCACAAAGCTTCTAAGAGTACACATTTAAGGGCAACAGGACAGCACAGCTAATTCACACTCAAGGCAGGGCAGCATATTAAAAGCATATAAACCTGATGTCAGGACTCCACCGGGGAGAAGGTAGTCCACTACCTCTATTTTTTGCTATTACTGTTCAACCTATACATACATTACAGAGTGAGGACTCCCTTGAAACAATCTCTAACAGCTCTGATGATGACAAATGCCTTCTCTGGTACCTGCCTTTGAAGATTTCATCAGGTTTTACAAGTATTAGTTAAGTCTTCCAAAACTATTTAGGGAAAATATTTTCATTGTAAAGATAGAAAAATTGAGAATTACAGGATGAAGGGATCACACACAGTGAACTAAAAATACATACTTTTACCTCTTGCTTTTGTACTGCAACTACAGAGCCAATTCTTTTGTGCATGCAGAGACCAGCTACAGAGCACCGAATTACTGCTTAAAATCACACAGCTTATGGAGAGCACAGTCTGCCAATGCACACATTAAACGACGCAGGCGGAAATGTTCCTCGGGATCTTGGTGGGGAAATTCACTGGGACTCTTCCAGGCAGGCCCCACTTTGAGCAAACTGCCTTTCTTCGCAGGCTGACCACGCACGGTCAGCATTCCAGCGCAAACAGCGCTTCCGAACTTTGGTTTGCTTGGCCTCTGTTTTGTTTGACAGGTTACATGTGCTTCTGAATATATCTTCTGATGCTCATTTTCGGAGTGCTGTTAACATTTCTCTTGGCTGCTTTTTAAAAATCAGGTCCCTAAAGATATCATCCTTCAGCAAGAAAATTCTCTTGCCAGAAGGCCCAGCTTCAAATACTTTGGAGCCGACTGTCAGAGGTGTTAACCTCAGATCTTGGAGCGTAAGTCCACAAGCATACCTGAACATTCGCGCCAAGGTAATTCAAGATGGGCAGTCAGCACTGGAGGAATCCAAAATGAGCACCTACTTTAACATTTTTTTGTCCACGATGAATGTGCATTTCAAAAGCACCTATCAAGTGTGACCAGAGCTATCTGGCTCCCCTCAGGACCATAATACCTCATTAATCATGTGCTTTGTTGCTTGGATAGTCACAGGAGATTTTTATACACAGATACACAAACACACATAAGTATGTGTGCAATCTGCAATTGCACCATTCTGGAAAAAGCCTCCAAAATTGTTTTTCTGTGGTGCTGTATTAAAGCTAATTAAGTAGCAGAAGTAACCGTATCTTAGAGATGCAATGTACTTTGGGAAGGGAAGGGAAGAAGGACTTGCACCTTTACACCTTCCACCTAACTTGGCCAAGCATGAGTCAGCAGGGTGGAGAAGATGTAGTTACTTTACGAAAGTCATCCGCTCAGGGTGGGGTCATCCATCAGTCCAAACTGACTAAAGCAGCAAGATGTTCTCTGTCACCTTCCCAGCCAGATAAGCCATTAACAGCTAGCACTACACAAGTTAAACTCTGATTCCCTGGGAAACACAACCTGATGCTCAAAGATGTCCAGGGCATGCTGCACAGTGTGTTTCACATGTGTTTTGATAAGAGAAATAGCAAAGACGTATTTCTGCGTAGGCAAAGATGGAGCGTGACGAAGCCTGTCATCCTCTGCCCAGTATCTTGCCAGCAAGGCTAGACAGCATCCTAGGACAACACTGACGCWTGTCTCCCTCACACAGTATCCACTTAGAGAAGGCCAGAAGAGAAGGAGTGAAAAGTCCATCCCTGCATCCGAACTGGATAGGCAAAGGGAAGAATCTAGTCTGCTTTTCTCTAATGGTTTGTGGAGCTGCACTTCCCAACATTTCTAGGAGAAAGTATGAGTCAGAATTCCTCCGGGAACTCCTGCAGCAACACAGCTCCCTCCACGACCCACACGTCCTCACCAGAGCACTGCGCAATCTGCGCCGGGCGGTACGGCTGCGCCGCAGCGCGGGCCACGGCCGGGGGCGGCCTTACGTGGGGCTCCCAAGCGACCTGGGTTTGTGCTTGAGCAGTTGACAGCAAAGCCTGGAAATCAGCGCATTTAGGAAAACCTGTGAGCAACGTGTGGAGATGTACCAGCTAGACACACGGGGGGTTGCAAAGGGCTACTGGGGCGAAGGGAAGGCAGGAGCTGGCCAGAGGCTCTGCTCAGTTCAGACTGATGTGATGAGTTTTGTGATCACAGCCGAACACCAACATTTGGTATCTGCTGTCTCAGGCTCCAACACAGGGCAGAAAACACCCCTCATCCCTCCAGAGCATGGTTAAGGCTGTCTTTAGTTAGCCAAGCAAACCTTTGGTCTACCGCCGACCGAGCGGACACCAATACCCTGCTTTACTCTGCGATATAAATTCCCTGAAGGGGGCACTTCCGAGACTTGTATCTTAAGAGCAGACAGCTCTTGACACAGAAACCTGATTCAGAGCTGCTCGGAGCAGGACGGGTATCCTGAGGACACGACAGGCACCTGGTATCTCGCACTCACCCCACATCTCACCACAAGCAGGGACTTGCTCGGTGTGTAGCTTTGCCTGGCCCACATGACTTTGAACATACAGTGAACTTGTGCAGAAAGACACTCCCCCCCCCAAGCCTACAGGCTGTTAGTCGTAAGGAAAAAGGGGCTTAAAGGCAGGATTTGGTGCGACAAGCGCTGTGCTCTGCCTAGCAAAGGAAAGCCTCGCAGGCAGGTCCTTGYGCCTGATGCGCAGGCTGCCGGGCGGTCGTGCAAAGCAGGAGCGTTACGGTGAGGGGATCTGCCGTGCAGGATCGGGACCTCGGCAGCCTCGGCAACAGCGACAGACCAGCCCATCAAGCCAGCGATGAGCCCAGGGCAAGCTGAGCAAGCACGCGAGCGCTGCCGTTAGAAGTGCAACGCCGAGGCGCCCCGGGATGCGCCCTGCGAATTGCCTCCTCTAACGAGTGCTTTCCTCCTTCCCTCCGGCGGATCTCCAGCAAGAGGACCTTTTACTCTGCTAGCCAGAGGCTGAAGTGCTCTGTGCGTGCAGCTTCAAATTGGCCAGCTATGCTCCAAGAACCACCCCTTTTCTTTGCCTTTCTCTTTTCTTTTCGCTCTGAGCTTTCTGTGAAAGAGACACCCGGTTTCAAACCATTTAAAAAATATCAAAAAAACCCGGTGGAAAATAATTTGCAGCTGTGATAATATCACATTTTTTTAAATACCATAATATAGTTTTACTTTTAATAATAAAAGATAAAAAAGGGGAGTCTGTGAATAATTAGAGAGTGCAGTCTGAAGCCAGTTACAGTCACTGCAATTGATAATAAACTTAAACCCCCTTGACAGCAGGTAAATGCTTTGCAACCCTGACCCCCTTCCTCTCACATTACTTAACAACCCTGCAGTTCCAGCATTACATCACCACCGAAGCGATTGGTTCCTGCATTTTAACTCTCTCCCTGTCTCCTCCGATTAGGAGCAACACAGTGATGGAAAAAAAACAAAACAAAACAAAAAAACTTCTCTCAAGTTTGCTGCTCCTCGCTTGGGTTCGGTTTGGTTTTTAGAAATCAGCTTCTGCTCGAACAGTCCAGGTTATGCGCAGCAGAAAACAAACTCTTGTCCAAGTGGAGAAGAGAGCGGGAAGGGGGACGAGGGAGGGGAGGAGAAGAGGAGGAGGAAGGCGACGGGGTGTGTGTGGGGGAAAAGTATATAGAAATCAGAAAAGGAAAAGAAAATTAAAAACAAACCTCATGGACATCACTGAGGCTGAATTCCCTGCTGAGGTGCAGAACATGAGAGCCCTGGAATGAGTGTATGTAGAACTTGAGCCAAAGCTTAACTAGCCCGAGTGAGTCATATCCTTCCCATTTGATTCCAGGCCAAATGATGATGTAATGCGCTGGCCCGCTCCCCGGCTCGCGCGCTCCCCGCGCTCCCTCCCTCCTCCCCTTTTCTCCTTTTTAGCTCGGCGCTGGTGAAGTCACCATTTAAATCTGGCAGCGCTGAAGCAAAAACTTCAATGTAACCAAAACAGCCCCAGGCCAAGTTCCAGACGCACTGAGACTCGGCGGTGCAATTGCCATTGGAAACGGGTAAACAGGGAGAGAAACAGTGCGGCCCCGGCGGGGCCGCCGCAGCCGCCCGGCGCGGCGCGGGGCAGGGGCGCGCGGCGCCCGCCCCGGGGGCTTCCAGGAGCTCCCGCCGCTGCGCAGGGAGGGCGCGGAGCAAGCGGGCACAAGCGGAGCGGGAGAGGAGCGGCGCTGCGTGGTTCGTTTGGGGCCGGGGAGAACGAACAACGCCGCCGGGCCGGGCCGCGGCGTTAGCCGGTGATTCCTCTCCCCTAACCGCGCAAAGCTGGCACACGCGCGGCTGGAAGCAAGCCCCGCGTTTCTGAACGGTAACCGCGGGGCTGTTTCTTGACGTGGCTGCACGCTTACAGGTGCAAGACACTTGCTTTCTCCACTGCTTAAAAAAGGACCAGACGCCTCCCCCTCCCCCGGGCCACAGGGCACTGTCAGCTGCGGACCAATTCCCTGCAGCGCTGCTGTTGTTCGCCCTGTGTTTAAAACGATTCCCTTACAGCGTTTATTTCACGCATCCGAGATTCAGGAGCTTTTAAGGGCAGAGAATGTTTCCAAGTGGAACTAGTAACGATTGTTCAAAATAAAAGCAGCTTTTCCACATGCCCCAGTATAAGCTCTTGGGGCGCAAACTGCTCTGCTGCTTCGTATCATAGATTCTGCGCCTTTCCAGTGTTAACTGCTGCATCGACTGGGGCTGAAATACCTCCACKGTCCTCCTCCCACAGAAGTTATTTGCGCTGCTCGTCATTCACAACTAACTGCGAGCAACATAGTACAAAAGAGTTACTCCACATGCAAATGCAAAGCCTCGCTAAAATAATAATAAGCTGTGAAAACGTCTGCGCACATGTATCATCCCTCAGCAATCCAAAGACTAACAGCTTCATAGCCAAACTGCAGAAAAGTGGGCATTGATGGCACCTGAAGCACTGGAGGGGTATTTAAAAGTGACTCCCTTAATTATGGAGCAAGAATTTCAGCATCTTTTACAAAGTCACCTCACCCAATGTTTAAGAGTGAGCTTCAGTTTTACAACAGAACCCATCTATCCCCCAAAATTCAGAAAACAAAGGGAAGATATAAAAGACTGTCAGTGTTTTTTTTCTTCATTATAATGATGTGATTTTACAGAAAAGTAATTTCTATTGCCTAGCAGCATCTTAGCAATACATTTCTTTTTGGTGATTCATTAATTGATCACAGCAGCCATTTAATGCATTTAAGCAACAGATTTTTTTTTGTAAAGTAGCAAACTTTCCCCAGGATGTTATTCTGGCTATAAATTATCTTTAAGATATATTTCCATGGATCAACGCAGCTAGCTTCAGTCATGGTTCAGTCTTCARTTCAGGTAGTTTCAATCATGAATTCAAATGTTTTGTATTTAAGGTACACATTATTTTTACCAACAGAACGAGAAAGAGGAGGAGAAAAACGAAAGGTTTATTCTATTCAATTAAAAAAAAAAGAAAAAAGCAGTTCTCTGCAAGCAGGCTGACCTGYTGGGTGACATCCTCAATTGATATTGATGCTGCAGCCATTCAGAGTGACACCTTTATCAAGCAAGGCAGCTCTGAATTAGAGGTGATCGGCCATAATTATTACTGGCGCCACTGAAGCCTGTGGCTTGACAGCATCAGATGTGGTTGTTATAAAGTTTGGTCCATTGTGTCAATGGCCTGTATAACTCATTTATGTCTGAATTACCAGCTATTGATTTTTTGTCTTCTGTAATGTAATAAAATAAAAGTTAGATCATTCCTAAAGCTTTCTTTTAATTCCAGGCTTTGCTGATCGTTCTATTTTAAGCTCAGCCCTCTTCTCCCTCTCCATTTAAAAAATGTGACTTACTACCCTTTTTCTGTGCATGTCTAAGAGGTCATCTTCCTTCCCTCTCTTCTTTTTATTTTGTCCTTACATTTGCAATGCAGGATTACATTGCTTCTGCTCTTCGCCTGCTCTCCAATTACACTACTAGCGTTGCTAAGACTTTTGGACTGACCCAGGACCAATCCCTTGCTCAGAACAGTTTCAAACTGATGGGAAATCTGGCTAATCATCAGGCCCACCTCAGGAGGGAAAGAAGCTGCCACCAAAAGAAAACACTATTACCCTGCGAAACGGAAGTTACCAGTGGCCGTTTGTCCATACGGGTCCAAGCCTTGTTAGTGAACTGGCCTCTTCCCACTCCTCTGTGATTCCCACACGAGAAAGAGCCACACTTCCACCACCCTGCTGTAGTCAGAGCAAAACACAACCAAAAAGACGGTGCAGGAGCTGCATGATAGTTCACTGTCCTTCTGAGGCCTCAAGTGCTTGCCTGGCAAACATGCTCTTTCCTGGTGTTAAGAAATACAGACATTAACAGCAAAATAAAATACTGTTTACCAGAATCAAGGGCAGACCTGTTCTCCATTCTGCAAGCATCTTAGTCAAAATATTACAGAAGTGACTGCATTTGCATGGCAAACCGCCCATTTAATTATTATTACGTACACAGATAGAAAAACTAAAGTGCCTTGAAAACAGCCTTTGTCTTAAAGAATGTATTTTCAGGAATTAGAGCATATTCTGAAAAGAACAAGGAAAAGCAAAGCAGCCTGAGCTGTCAATCATTTTTAAATGGTGTATTTACACTCAAGTTCCATTTCAAGAAGCAAACGCTTTAAAACAGAGCTCATGCTCCAAAGGAGTTAAAAACTTGTTTGTGCTTGCTGGTGGGAATACAAAAGGTTCTTTCCAGGCAGGTATCTCTAAGGCCTATTGATTTTGTCTTCCCCCTAACAGGAAACACTGTTTTCCCATTTTCCTTCCTGTGACAGACCAGCTCATGATAAAGAATGTCCTGTACTCAGAGGAAATTCCACTTGCGTGCAAGAGCTCCCCCTTTATCTGTTTACTCTGCTGTCTCTTCTTTCTCCCCCCCACTCCACCCTCCCATCCTTAAATTTCCATGTTCAGCCACACTCAAGAATAGGGCTGTTGTGATGAGAGTTGCGGGATGTTTTAATTCTAATGGGAGACTTCTTCAAAGTAGCGCCCTGGCCAGCTCAGCTATGACTCCAGCTTAGCTGTCTAGCTCAGGAATGCTTGCACCACCCTCCCTGCAGCGTGTTGCATCCTCAGGGAGAGGGTGGTGGGGCACACCACAGATGTTCGGTGTAACGAAAACGCAACAAAAATCACTGCTCCTGCAGAAAGTTTCCAGTCAGAACAACCAGAATGCTCTGAATTTCAAGAGCCCAAATCTCAGAACACCCTGGCCTTATCTCAAAAGCATATTGCAACAAGGAATTGAGTGTACTACAGTTGAGATTGCAGACGGACAAATCATCAGCTCTACGTGCACTTTAGGTGAGTGTATGCTATACAGCCGCTGGGCTTGATCCTGTGCCTGTTTAGATCAATGGCCCAAGACACGACATAAGAACCAATCTGTGGATGAAAGCAGTACAGCCTGATTATTTTTCTCTCCATTACTTGACTCTTAAAGAGTCTTGATTAAGAAAATATTCTGTAATAATGGTCCCGCACTCAGGAAAGTCTCATTTTCATTCAGAYACTATTTTTCATTTTTAACCCAAGAGCATTACAGTCCCTGTGGAATTAAAGCRGCCAGATAATTTCAGGGTTAAATAAGCTTTAATGACTATCACATGTATGGAACCTTAAACCTAGTATTAAAAATTATTTTTTTAAAGTGGCATCTCTTCCTTTTTTAATTTAAAATAACCATCCAGGTGGTTTCCTAAGGATTTCTTTGCAAATTGCTTCCAGTGAACCTTTTCAGTTACAGACCACTGCAAACGCATGTGGTGTTATTCAGTGTTCAGTTCAACTTGGGTGTCCCATGTTTTTCTAGAGGACAGCAGGACTGCCTGCCCAAATGTCTACGCAGGGAGACTGAGGTCCCAGCCTGTCACTAGCAAGCACATACGCATGTACAGATCAACCAATTTCAGGAGAAATAAAGTAAGCTAGGGTTAAGAGTGGATTTTTCAACTATGTTAAGGAGATAATAGGATGCCCRTTCCTAAGTCACCTACATGTTTCAGAAAAAGCCATTCTCTTTTAAGGAGACTCAGATCAAAGGGCTCAGCATCGAGCTGCAAGAGAGGTAGAGCAGGCTCTTCTGCGAGCTCCCTAAACTGTGCAATAGGCTATCTAGAAATATTCTTTGTAAGAACTGCCCAGACTTCTTGTACCTAAACACTATAAGAAACTGGACTGGACTAAGTCTAAATGAATCCTGGAACTAAAACTCGTACGCGCTAAGTTAGATATACACTATTGAAAATATTAAAGGAAGAGGTACCTGAAAAATGTCCAGGCCCAACAGCTCTTGAGACAGGTGCTCTGTAACAGAGTTCATGCAGATGTGTGAAGGCCATGAGTGGCAGTGAGACCTTCCGACAACGTTTTTGCCATGAATCTTAACTCAAGTCTTCAAGAACAATGTTAAGAGAAGAAACCCTTCTCAGCTGACATTTCTAGGCAGGTTAACATCACTTGGGATCACGTTTTTTTGTGCTGGTGACACTCAACCTCTAGGAAATGGAATGAAACATTGTCTACTTATTATACATTCACCAAATAGCCTTGGGCCAGCCATGAGCGGCTGACCTGGAAGTGAAGAGATCTGTATCCAATTACGTATCACTGAGTTATCCAGTCTGAGTAGCCAGCTATTTTATTACAGTTGTAAACCACAAATACCTAAAGCAACCAATGCAGGCATTTATGCAAAATAATAAATAATGCTTTACATTTCTATAGAACCTTTCACTCTGAAAGATCCCAAAGCATCCCACAGACTAGCCATAAAATGTAATGCAATGCAATCACCCTTGACATGGGAGATGGCAGCCTGCCAGCAAACTGCACCGGAGTGCAGAGAGGGGAGATGTTGACTAAGGACAAAAGTAAACAGCTGCAATTATTGTAAAAATGCCATGTAATAGTCAATGTTCATGCATAGTAAACAGGAGATTCTGTTCTTCCCAGGGCCGTTCTACCTACTCCAATGTGTTTTTAGCATGTGCTTTGTGAAGAGTACTTTTATTCTTGCTTGAAGAAGCTTTGGCATCCACTTCTGTATGCTAAATATTTTGACCCTACGTCTCAGATATCATAATCTTCAGTCTGAAATTCTGCAGGCTTTATCTTGGACCCAGTTTAAAATCTGAATAGTCATATCTCAATTCTTGTAATAGGCGATAGGATCTGGTTTTGGTGTTCTTTCCCCCACTGTGTTTTAAAACTCCAAAAAGTAACCTGAAATTGCAAAAGCTGGATTAAAAGAACAACTCTAATGCTGTAATGAAATATGTGCTGTGGAACACAGTATGGTGAACACTGAATAATACTTCAGATTAGGTCTAAAATTAATTTTTGTCTTCTTTGGAGCTGTCCTCTTCACTCTTTTTCTTTAGCGCTCATCTTCATTTTTCAGTGTATTAAAAATAATTAATATTCTAATGAAGCTATAAAAAAAAGCAAAGCCCTGGGACTGAATTCCAGCTTAAAAATGAGAATTCTGAGATTGAGATCGCCTCATTATAGCAGCATAGATTTACAGTGTTATCTGATAAAGAACACATACATAGTCACTTATTTTAAATACATGTCTTCTTTTATTAGTAATTCAGCCAATAGTTCAGTATTTCCTCTGTGGAAACCAATAGGAAATGTTTTCTGAATTCTTGTTGGGCAAATTGACTTAAGTTTTTAAGCTSCATGAATCACGGGTAGCCCTGTAATTCTGCTGCTCCAGGCTCATCCSCAGGCACACAGTTTACACCACTCAGTCACTATCAGGGTGATCAGAATTCCATACCCAAGTGGTACCATTTTTAACTTGACCCTATCCAAAGCTCTGAATTTAATTTACATTCAGTATCTTAACACCTAAACTACAGCCTCTTTTACACACGTTAAGAGTTTTTCAATGCTTCTTAAAAAAGAAAGAAGTCTGCGACAAGCAGACTGAGATGCAGCCGCAGCTAAGGGCCAGCCTGCAATGCCCTCATTTGYAGTGACTCCCATTGAAATAGGTGCTTTCCAATATAACAACTCAGCCATAAGAATTAAAACTTTACTGTTGATGACATAAAGCTATTATATGATTAGGCATTTTATTTTAAAGGGGAAAAAAACTATTGTCTTTTTTTTCCCTTTTTTTTTTGGTAAGGGAGTTAAACAGGAAATCCTAGTTCAGTTTCCTTCATAGTAAATTCTCCAGACGCAGGCTCACAGCATTATCTGAGAGGTCCTTTCTGAAACCAAAGTGAATTCCATGTGCACTCATTTATGTTTTTATAATTTATGTACTAAATTTAGTCCTGCAGTGCTTTTCTTTTCAGAAAGAATGACTATCCATAATCTATAAACATTAAAACCAAATAGATCTCTGCACACACTCATACAAATCTTTCAGGACTCTGAAAGGAACATATCTGCATTTTACTGGCATCAGAGTCAGAGTTACACCACCAGTTTTGCTGCGATGATAAATGAGATTATTTCTAACTTCACTTCCACATTCTGTGGTGCAAGCTGCTGCTTCACTTTTAACCCTAGATTTTAGCTTTTCTAGTCTTGTACCAAAAAAAAAAAAAAAAAAAAAAAAAAAGAGAGAGAGAGAGAGAGAGAGAGAGATTAGTTAGCTAGCTACAAAACTTGTAAGTACACTAAAAGCCAAAGTGGGCGAGTGCATAGTCCAGACAAACTGTGCCGACAAGATCTAGGCACGGGAAGAGTCTGCTACTTCGATACCCATCTAATGTGCCTGTTTTCCCCAAGCCTGCTCCTGCCACTGTGCAAAATCAAATGGTTGTGTTTGAGTCCTTAGCACCCACAGTCCACGTCAACAGACACTTCTGTAGATCCTRTATTGGAAAAATACGCACTGGCACGCTGGCATCCCCAGTGACTTTTCACATAAGGATAGAAGATTAATCTTTCATTGAAGAATGAACCACAGTCGGTTCAATTTAAAAAACCCCAACAAACTTGATTTTGTTTCAGTGAAAAAAAGATTTATTATGGAAACAGAATAAACAAATTAAAACAATGACGACTAAGTCATCTGAGAGCCTGCAGAGCTCATTTAAAGCCCAAGATTCCCTTTGACATGAATGGACACTTCTTTGAATTTAACTGAATATGTTTTACACAAAGGAAGAAGCACCTGGCTCAGTTGCCCACCTTCACTAGGACATGTCCCTTAGGGTTTTAATGTCCCAAACCCTGAGCCTTCACCGTTCTTTTCCTTCTGTCTCCCCAAAACAGAAGGAAATTTATTCATTTATTCATTTACTCCTTCCACTTCATATTGACTTCATTTTTAAGGGTTTAAATTTTTTCTACTCCCTTTGTCCCTCACATTCGTGCTTTTGTATGTTAATTATTGTGTTAATTATTCTGTATGGAGATCCCAATCTGAACTGAGCTTGAAACCACTTCAGGGTTTATATATTCTTGTAATTGCTGGAATATATGTCTCATCATCCTGTATGCCAATAGTTGCAACATCATTTTCTCTGGTCCTTACCAGCGCATTTTTTCCTCTTTCATATCTGTCCAGACTATTGCTGCAAAGATCTTTTTCCTAACCCTTTGCTTTGAACATGGCAACTCCATGTATCTCTCATTAGCTCCCTCTTTCCCACTGAAAAGTTACTTTTTTTCATTTTCAAAACACTTGGTAACCAGCATGCCCCCACCTCCCCTATCACGTTGTCAGCAGCAGCAATAAGTCAGCTCCAAACCAGTYCAACACTTTCCAGTACCTCTGGGAAACCCTCTTCCTGACACACTGTTGTTTGAGAGTGCTTGAACCTTGGAAGTGAGCAGTGTGCCACAGAAGCGTGCCATCACACCATGGCCACTAGCACTCTCCGTGAGCCTTCCTCMTACATCGCTGTTACTGGATGATGAGCTCCCAGT
This sequence comes from Rhea americana, assembly GCF_003343005.1. NCBI lineage: Eukaryota > Metazoa > Chordata > Aves > Rheiformes > Rheidae > Rhea > Rhea americana. The sequence goes on from NW_028186379.1 coordinate 4,349,767, forward strand.
TTCCTTTTCTAGAAATTTTTATTAGTCCCCCCAGGCACAGCCTTGCATTTTTTAATATTGAATTTCATTCCATTGCCATTACTTCAGTACTCAAAGCTCATCCAGCCTTTTTCTGTACGATATCCAGGTCCTCTTCTTTACTGACAACATCTCCAAACCCTGCATCACAAGCACAACTTGCTATGCTTAGGTTACAGTCATTAATGACAGTGCTAAACAAAATCAGGACCATATTGAACTTTGCGTATCTCCACAGGCAACCTCCTCCAGCTTGACACCTTCCTTTTCAACACCATCCTGGTTCTTTCCGCTCCAGCAACTGCCTTTTTTAACCATGCTGAATGAAGCCTACCTGCCTTGTTCCCTAGAGGAGATTCCCCCACATTAGATGTAGTTGTTGAGCAGCTCCTACCTGTCAACGCTTTTTACTCGGAGCATTTGTTAATGTGAATATCAATGCAGGACAAAGTGTTTACTCCTCTCTGCTGATGCACGCCTGCCTTACTCRTATAGCAGCTTTGCCTGAAATTTCTCTCAGTTGACAGTGGGATAAATGTTTTCTGAAAGTTTTAAAGTAGAGAAACATCTTTCTTACAATGTAAGTAATATGAACATTACTGAAATATTTAAGTAATATTTCAGATGTCTGCTGACGATCACCACTTTATCAGAGGAATTTTGCATGTGTTCGAAAGAACTGAGGAGCCCTCTGTGTCCCTGCATGCCATCCTACTCTAATTACACTCATTAGGAGGAAGTATCATTATGTAGAAATTCTGGTGTCCCTAAAACGGATTTCAGGAATGCCACAGCAAAAATGGATGGTTTGTTTACTTGATTAATGCTGCAATCTATGATTACAAATCTGTCTACTGTTGCTTTCACAGGAAATTATTTCAATAACTTCACTTCTGGGTGTTGCTTAACTCCAGCACTGACTCCACTATAAACTCATACACATGATTTATTTGGTGGCCAGCATGTGTGGGAGGAAAGATCTAGGAGCCTGACAAAACTCCTCACTCCCTGTAACTTTTAGGCCATCACATGCTGAAATCTAGGCTGTTACATTCAATAAGCCTGTTTGTAAATCCTCAGCCAACGCAAACTATTAATATTGAGCTAAGTGAGTGCAAAATGAAAGTGATTAGACACATCCATTCCTTTTTGGAGTTTATACGCACATGTTTTACTAGCACTAAATATTAAAGCAGCCGATTACATCACACYGCCACAGTAAAAATGACTCCAAGGTAACCTAGGGAACTGTTTGTGCTAAATAACAACGGAGTCCCTTCATTTAATCTGAATTCACCCAAGATGCAAGTTTAGCTTAATCACACTTCACAGAAATCTCATGCCGTAATTCCACGGTGGCTGCTCAGACCAGCTGGGATGCGCTTGCTGTCGCTTCCTGGGGCGAAGCTCTCGGGGGCCTGCAGCAAGGCGTTCCCAGATGAGGGGCCCTCATCTGCCGTATTTGCTATTCCTGGTGGCCTGCCAGCAGCCCCAAATTTGGCAAGCTTCAGAATACCATCTACAGTCCAGCTGCTTAATAATCTGTATTATCATCATCATCATTATTATWATTATTATTACCAGTTTGGTTAATACATTTTCACTTTTTTATGTCTTAATTTTGCTTTGGTGTTCAGCGTTGGCTATGTGCTATCTCTGGCCCGTTCAGACGTAATGAAAGGCCAGTGGCAGTCATCACACTCACCATCTGGCTGTTACTGTAATCCCAGAACCRGCCATAGGATTTACGTTCCTCTATATTTTGGAGGCCAATTCAGGCAGGTGCCCAAAAGCAGCTTTAGGGATTTAGCCAGATAGRAATCGATCAGGTAAATGTGAAGCAGAAGCAGAATATATTCCAGGAGGTGACTGCTGTGATTTCACCTGCCTAGCTGCTATGCTTATGATACACGTATGTAGGTGCACGTATCTCAGAAACATGCACCTAGATAACAGATATTGGTGCATAGAAAATACGATATGTATATTCTAAATGCAACTACATAAACAGAAAAAGCTGACTTAAAAGACTGTTGCTGGATGAAAGACATTACAACTTATGTTTACTGTTGCATCTTTATTTTATTCTATCCCCCTTTTTAGACACTTTTAAAACCCTCCAAAACTTTCCCTTTTTAGGCTGAAATACTGCAAGCCTACTCTCTGCCAGATAATGAATATTTTAAGAAATATTTCCTTAAACCATTTTGTCTGTATTTCATAAGGACAATGAAAACTGTAAAGTGCTCAACAGTCAGAAGCTCTGGAACTAAAAGCTGAACTTTGCCACAAAAACAGTCCACTCTAAAAATGTTTCGAAGGGTATTGATAAAAATTGGATTTTATTTGGTTAAGCTTTTCRAAGTTTTGTTCCATTTAGGTCCCTTATGTTTTTCACAATTTTTCTTGCTAAGCTTATAAATCATGCACCTAAGCAAAATAAGACTATATATTCATTTCACCTAACCTGGCTTCCATAAAAAATTTACAGGGACTAAGGAAAAGGTCTGTACAGTGCAGAGTGCTAGTGAATGCAGAAGGACGCACAAGTGAGCAGGACAGTGTGATATACCAGCTGGAGCTCAACTCAGCTAATTCACAAGAAATGTTTTCATATAATAGCTTTCTGTTCTGTCTTCTTCACACATATATTTGATCTAATCTGTTGGCTCTTCTAGCCTGCAATACCAATTTTATTCTTCCTGTTCTCACTCACTCAGCCCACTCCAGGCTACATCTGTGACCTCCGTAGTCCTTCTGTTCCCTTCCACCCCATCTCCTTCCTTCCAATAAAAATACCAGCCCCTTGAAATCTCATTCTTCTTTTTCCTAATGAAAAAGTCCCAGCTGAGTTCATGAAGCCACCACTCCTCTTTCTTCAAATCCCACCCAACTCACATCCTTCATATTGCTGGTCTCCATGGAGCTAATAAGCAGCAAAACCAGCACAAGTGACCATCTGAGTTATCTTCTCTTCCTAAACATATTTCCATATGCTTTCTTTCCTCCATACAAATCTACTTTTGCTCAGTAGTTTTGCAAAATGAATTATCTTGCTGGGAAATAACCAGGCCCAAGATATCTTTTTTAAAACTACTTCAAGAAACATGTTTTTAGCATGTGCCAAGTAAGATGGCAGCAGGTGGAAAATTGGCAGGAGGGATATAAATAGAATAAAAAAATTAACATCTTTTTTTCATCAAAATAGTCTTAATGCCTGAGAAAAATCAGAATTMATATGTTTTACAGTCCAAACTTGCTACAAATGTTTTTCAAACATTTACCACAAGGTGCCAGCAGTTCTTTAACACTTTTTTATTTTCAATTCCTGTTGTATACGTTCAAAGCACTGGTGCAATGAGGTAAAGACTTCAGACAGGGAAATCATAGCAGGCATAAGTGCCATGACTGGAGACAGTTCATAGAGAACAAGGTGCCAGTCCCATACCAGTCCATCTTTTCTTTTTTTTTTTTTTTTTTTGAGGTTGGGTCTAGTCATATGTATAGATATATAAAGCATGCAAATTTGTGGCAGTTTGAGGAGTTTTTTCATATGTTTGTTTGGGGTTTTTTTGGGGGGGAGGGAGGAATTGAGACAACTATACTAGTCCAGACTATAGTGAAGATACTTTGCTACCAATGTCTGTTTTCTCTAAAAAAAAAATAGAGAGAGGGAGTAAATCCCTTTATATAATATAGTTGCAACTACGCTCTTCAGACGAGAACCCCTACTACTACCAGGAGGGTTAGCCAGTACTGCTGTAAGGCAGCTATCAAGGTCTGGCCTTGAATGAGCGAACGAGGTGTATTATGCAAAGCAAGCTGCCACTTGTAGGTTCACTAATATCTGTTAGAACTTATTGCAGGCAAATGGAATTGTATTTTAATTTATATTAGCTGAATAGTGCTGATCCTAGTACTCACTACTGGTAGATTTAAACAACCATATCGGTGAAGATCTACCAGCATTTAAGTATGAAAAACAGGCTTTCAACAGTGAAATCAGAGTAACTCAGTACTAGAACACCAGGACTTAAAAGAGGCTGCCTTCCCAGTTCCCTTTCTGTTTTATTACATTTTCAATCATATAGCTATAACATGAAACGTCGTTATAAAAATGACCTGAAACTATCCATACATGTTACATGCACTCCATTAAGCCTTAGTATTTTATACTTATGCAGCTCTTTCCACCCAGAAAGGGTCGCAAAGCAATTTACAAACAATCTATGCAGAACTAATTTGAGACATTTAATGCAATATGGTCTCCCTTCATGGAGATACATGACTAAACATCCCCAATGAGTAATATGGCTACCAGCCATAGCAGCCCCAGGCTGTGATCTGGTCTGCTCTCATAAGCTAAACAGAGTTGGTCTTGGCCAAATGCATTTGGGAGCCCTCCAAGGAAATCCCAGGGTGCTTCAGGAAGCGGTGCTGGTGATTCAGGAGGTGGCATGCTTCCCCCGGAGCCAGCCCCGAACCAACAACTGCAAGGGAGATGGTGCTAGGTGCAACACGATCAACCAAACGGATTGCAGGCAGGATCCCTTAGCACCGACCGGTCATTTGTCACACGGCCATGATTTATTAGCAGTGCTATGGATTTTGCAAAAAAAAAAAAAAAAAAAAAAGCTGTTGCTGCTGAGCAGCTCTCCCTCTGCAGAGCTCCTTTAGTTAGTTCGGACTTTAAAAGAATTTATTTCTAGCTTTTTCAGTTGCAAATGTTTTGTTTCAAATGGGAACCATGTGTAGCTGCTGCTGTGCTGCTTCTTGGTCCTCACCAATACCAAGTGAAATTTTGTCACGATTTTTTTTCTCTTCCCTCCACATTTTAAAATATAATGTGTGCTTAAAGAGCTATTTAGGTATGTGGATCCTTTCTTTTGCCTTAACATTGGCAGGCTTCATCTGAAGCACCACATCCAATTTTAGGCACTCTTTCCCGAAGAGTGGACCTAAGTCTGGTGGGTGAGCCAGCCAGCCAGAAGCCCCCGGATAGCCAGAAGAACACATAAAGGTCTGGAAAAAATCATGGAGGACAGACTGAGTGGGTTGCTTAGTTTACAGAAGACAAGGCAGAGGGTGGATGTAACACACTTTCAAATATGCAAGACACTGCTGAGGACAAAGGAGATAACACATTTCTTCTCATCCCTCTTGACAAGGACAAAAGAAAAAAGAACTTAAATTTGCATCAAGAAAGGTTCAAGTTAGACTTTAAGAAAAACTTGCCTCAAAACGAGGACAGTGAGGCACTGAAATGGAATGGGTAGGATGTGTGCACTGCATGATTAGAGTTTTCAAAAACACATTTGAGATATTTCTGTTGGAAATGATGTAGATATTACTCAATTATGCTTTGGATAAATACTTGAAGTTCTCTCCAGCCATATGGTTCAACAATCCCATATTTTTTATGATTTTATGATTTATTGTTTTGGCATTACAGATTTCTTCCTATAAGAATTAATTAAAAAATTATAATAACATTCACACACAAACAAAAAGCCTAAAACACATCACATTTGATATCCTTAAAAAATGTGATTTTAGGGGAATTTCAGCTAGAATTAYGTTTTTAACAATTTTATGCAAAATGAATCCTGCAATCTTGCCCTCATATTTTTGCAGTGGCAGTCAAAACATAGCTACAGCTAAGAGTTCTTTCCTTGAACAGAGAGAACAGTTACAGAGAGAAATTGAGTTTCACATCTGAGTCAACAAGCAATGCCAAGATAACGAAGGATCTACCTAAGATTTGGAGAAACGTCAGATCATTTTTTACTTAAAAAGGGGGGATAAAAAAGGGAGAGGAACAGGAGGAAAAGGGGGGAGAGAGGGTGGAGGGAATAAAAGGATGACATTCCTGAATCATAGACATGACCTCAGCAGACATACCAACTTTTCCTAGAGACTTCCTCATCAATTTTACACCTGCTTAGCTGCTAACTTCTAGGCAGTTTGAGGCTCTCCATGAAGCAAAAGTTACAGTGTCGGTATTAACGGATAACCCTGTTTAGCTTACAGGGCCTCTTGCATCTTGCATGAAAAAAAGCTAGGGATGAACATAATCCCACACAATAAATTGCTTAAGTCCAGCTTACACCTCCTTGAAACTTCCCTTCCTTTCCTTGTTTTCTTTTCTTTTTTCTCTCAGAACAAAGGCAAAAATACAAAGCTGTTCAGTAATTTGGATGATCTGGCAGGGGGAAAGGTTTTGCCAAGCATTGCTTTGGGAAGCCCAGGTGAGTAGATCGGTGTCACACTGGAGAGCACTGAAGAGGCAGCATACGAACAGAAGACGGTGAGAGGTTTAACACAGCCTGAGCAAGCAGCAGCATGTGGCCCTAAAAAAAGTCATGCTTTTGGGCCAGGGTGCTGAGCACCTGGTCAGGGGCCGGAAAGTGGAAGGCATCCTTGGTTTTTTGATTGCTCCCCACGCTCAAAAAAGAAGGACGTAACTCGCTGCAGTAAATGCAGAGCACTACTTCAAGATATTCCTGATCCTTTCAAAAAATTCCTTTTTTAATTCAAACCAACAATACAACCTCTAACTTTTGCTTGGCAACCTGTGCCAAACTAGAAAATAAAAAAGGAAGTTTAAAAATTAAATTTTTTAGAAACGTTTAAATGCATCTTTTCTATGATTTAGGAGAACAGTTTGAAATGTAGACAGGACTGCCCAAATCTGCAGTCAATTGCCTTTGTCAGACTGCAGTCAAACAATCAGATTTGTTAGAAAAAATATCACCAGAGAAGGAAGTTTATTCTTCAGTGGATAGCTCTTAGCTGAGATTTACAGTACAGGCAGATAACAAGCTTTACTTTCTTCACAGAAAGAAACAAAGAATGAAGCCCCTCTAAACCAAATATTCAAACAATTCAAGAGCCTGAAGAAAGAAATGTCTCTCCTGTTCTTGGCTAGACAGATTTGATACCTTAATGACTGTAGCATGCTAACAGCTGTGGGAAAACTGACATTAAAAAAATAACCAGCCCAGAAACATGGCCTGTGTACAACATCTTTGAGCTCTTATGTTTTATTAGCAATTTGGATTCATTACTGTTTTAAGGAGGAAGGAAGGGAGGTAGATGTTCCTGCGAGCCGTTTCGCTAAACGTATTAAGCAGAGATTTCCAAGCACGATTTAATGTAACACAACCCAAACGTCAAAACTGGATAACGGGTGAGATGTCACCATTCATCCCTTCATTGAAATTCATTCCCCAGCCCAACAGGTCAAAGCAGATATTTGAGGGGTCTTCCTTATGAAAATGAGATAACCTCCTTTCATCCCAAAGCATTCTCCAATCCTGCTTTTTTTCCCCCCCCTTTCAGCCTTATGCCAGGCTGCAGCTCACAGTTACCACAATGTCACCTTTCTTTTGAATTATGATGCTCTGAAAGAGCACTGTAGTATTTAATAGCTTGAGATCACAGACTCTCCTGACACAACCAGGTTCTGCCTTTCTTTCAGTGTGCTCATTATTTGTACATGGTCTATGACATCCAGGGAGAATATGTTATCACAAAAGTTCCCTTTTGTTCTGGTGTTTGCTCTTCCATTGTATTTATCTCTCTYACCTGACAGGTTCTCGACTGTGCTGTCAATTTTGTCAAAAAAGAGCATTAACACAGGTTTGGGAGGCCCTCTTCACTAATCTTTTAGGAATCCTAAGGTGCCCTTTAGGATTTAAAACAAACACAGAAGATTGGAAATGACTTACGTTCTGAAGCTCAACACCCACCTCCTGATTATCCCATTAGAAATCCCTCAAAGTCTGTATTCAAACTTCATCAGTCTCAACTGTTCAGACCTCAGGGTGGAGAAATGGATGTGAGGAGTGCTCAGAAATATTACACAGGGAGACACAGATAAAATAGAAAGTAGTAGAAAGTTTTAGGGGACTAGTTCTGTTTAATTATAGCCATATTGAAGCTGTCCTTTTGGGAGAATATAAATAAGGTGGTTAATGCAAGCTGAAACATGAAATACACTTCTTTTGCCCTTGTAGACTCTTAAATCCCAATCTGGTTACATTTAGAAAGGTTTGTCATTTTGTTTTTAATATCTAGCTTCCTTTCCGAGGTCCCTCCCTCAGTAGGATAGAGCTGAACAGCACAGTGAGATTTTATTATTGGAATATCTTATGAGTTCATGTTTTCCCAAGCAGGAAGGCCAGCAATTTACTCTTTTAAGCAAGCCGTACAGCTGTTTAATGCAGAAAAATCCTCCCTTTTTAATAAAGATTTACATTCATGCTATGGGTATTATATCCTCTTCTGCGGGTCAGAGAGGCTTTTAYGGAAAGCCACAGTTCTGGATCAAGCAGTGTTAATGATGCCCTGAGCGGGRCAGCATTTTCTTTCTGTGCACATGCCCAAATGTGCACTCCCTCAATTGAACATATTTTCCTAAATCAGAAATGCTTGCTCCTCTGACTTCAACAGCTATCCCTAAATTAGGCAAAGGAGATAAAATCTGACATATGGACTTCCACCTCAGCTTCTAATTAGCAGGAAAGAGTGCTTCACAGTAACCTTCCCTGTGAACCTCCAKCATGCACCTGACCAACATCTGCTTCAGTGTGCTACAGAGCAAAGAAACAGATGATCTTAATCTGGCATCAAACTCGCAGCCCCTCAGAAGAAGTCTATCTCATGGCTATCAGCCCAGCTGAATGGCATTGCAAATTGTGCTTCCCCTCCTTTGATATTAAGAACRTTTCTGCTTCATTAATAGCTGGAAAGACCTTAAGTATCATGCTCAAATTGCCCTAATCTCACTCTGCTCTCACCTTTTAAAATCACTGTTAGTGGTTGGCCCCTGGCAACACAACAGTATTTTAACTCAAACTTCCATGCAATAAATAGCTCAGATTTCCTTTAAAGGAACACATACACACAACAGTCCATGGGCGCACAGAAGTTTTATGCATCTAGCAGTTTTTACATATTCCACTGTTATTCATTTAAAGCTGACCAAGTGGTCCTCAGGGGATGGCATGCACAAGCATAACATTATAAGTGTTAATAGGAAACGGATCTGAACAAAGAACCGCATTTCCCCATTATATTGTGTTTCTGCTTTAGTACATCATGTTAGCTTCCTTCGCAGCTGGCTGCTTTGCCTGTTGTTTCAGGGGCAACTATCATTTGCTTRTAACTTTCCTTTTTTTCAGTCTATTTTGTATGCATGCATATGCATGTAGGATTCCTGTTTTATTTTTAATAAAAATGATTTATCTCACAACATGCTTCACAAATTTTGTAACATAAAATGGGTAACAGTTCAAAAATGAAAACAGAAAATGTGATCTGTGCTGCCAAATTAGAGAGAAAAATACAAAACCATAGTCTAGTCAGCATAAATATGATCAGAGAAATAAATCAATTAGAGTTTATTAATATAAAGAAAATCACAAGAAAGGTGCAAAGCATTTTCTTTCCTTTTGTAACTCCAACTCAGCTTCAATAATATTCTCATTTTTATGATTCCTCAAACTAATTTCCTCCCTCTCAATACATATGCAAATCCTAGGGCAGACAGCAGGATAGTTTCCCTACTGGACAGAAAAAAAACAATTAAAAAAAAAAATAAGCACAGTGAATACCCAGAGATATACCCTGGGAACTGCCTTGTGGAAAGATGGAAGAGGATTAATCTCACCATACCGACTAACCCATCGAGGTACATATTTTTGAAGGCCCCATGCCGGCCAGGTAGGTGTGCATGCCCAATTGCTTGTGGAGCTCTGCGCTTCCAGGGACGGGATTCATACATGGGAATGCCATTGCCTGCTCTTTCTGCCTAGGCAAATGGGAAAGGGTTTGCACATGTAAGAAGGGCTGGAAGCGGTACAAGAGTGACTACACACTGACAGATCGATGACTACCCTTTGACACATGATGTCTCAATTAAAAAAAAAAAGAAGGAATCTTTTTCTTGCACTTGTTCATTTTTAAAGAAATCGGGACCGCCCCTTCCCACTGCTCTGCGCAGTGAAGTCAGCAACACCCAGCGCATGACATGCTTAGAATTACTTTCTCCCAAACACACACCATGTTAATGCGCAACTCAGAAAAGGGAAGGCTATTCCTCCTCCCCAAAGATTCTGTAATTAAAAACTAATTGTAACGCCACACTTTCATGGGGCTTCAACAGACTTCTAGATTCAAATATTTAAGACACGGTTATGGAGGATCTTCAAAAAAAGATTTATTTCTGCCTCCAGAAAAGTTCTGCCACTGACAAAAAGTCTCRAGCTCTTCAAAGCAGCTTTCAGTCTCTCAGCCCTGTCTCAGCTTCTTTAACACCCTGTAAAGTCCAAGGTGTATTCTCTCCCGTAGGTTCTTTGCTTTTAAAGATCTATTTCCTAAATGAGGCATAACTCCTTTCAGGATGACAGCTTGTAAAAATCACTTTAGGGCAAAGTTTCCCTTTTAAGGAAGCAGCTTAGCCACTCCTTTATCCCCCGAATGTGTACATCTCATCCCCCCGGCAACAGGGCTCATCACTACTATTTCCCATTCCTCAAACATGCTCCTGAGAGAAATCTCAACCACGTCAATCAGCCTCCTGCATGCACAGACTAAGCAGAAACATTTGTTGTGCTTTCAGAAAGCAGTATCAGAAGGAGCTACTCAGTTATCCAGAAAGATATTATGCTAGGAAAAAAGCATTTCATCCACATTGTCCACTGGACAGCAGCTATATGTGGACCTTTGAAGAACTCATGCCATTATTAGTAACAGTGTGGATGATGGATGGTTAAAAATATTTTACCAAAATGGGAGGGAGTGACATGTAGTTTGAAAAACTACTTTTGTCATTTCTCATTTGCACAGAAAAAGCTTGCTTTCTGCGAGAACCTCCTTATTCCCCACCCCAGCAGAAAATCGAATGGCAAATTGTGGAGTGTTGAATTAGAAGTCATATATTCCTCATTTAAAATTTTCCTGGTTTTATTTTATTCCTGAGGCAAAGAAGTTTTCCACAGAAATAGACCCTATTGTTGCCACCCTCTGCTGAGACAGCCTGGTTGATACCGTGTCTCAGTCCCAGCAACTGCACTCTCTGGCGTAAGTTCTCCTAAAATTCCTCTCTGTTATTACTTGAGTATGCTATTATCTGTCATATATACTTTGGAGCATTACTGATGTCATATTACAGAGTTTGCAGCACCAAGTTGGTTATACTTCTATGTTAAAGAGATCTGAAATTAAGCATACAAAGTTTAGTCGCAGTTGAAAAGTATTTTTGAACTGGAAGGGTGCAATTGAAGTGCATGGCAAGTAAAGTAGAAATTTGCACTTAATTCAGCCAAAATAATTTTAATTTTCTGTCTATTAATATCAACAATCCATTACACCAGCAACTAACGTTCAGATCCAATGAACTGATTATGGAGGGGGTTTTTTGGTAGAATACATTTATTTTGAAAAGAGCTGATATAAGGCTTGCTTAATTACTAGTAGAATGATTCCTGAGTTCAGTATGATTTTAGTGATGCTRGAGAAAGAAGTGTTTTATGGACCTTTCCAATTCCTTGTAACCTGACAGCACAGCTACTGATCCACCTGCTACAAAAGACGTTCATGGCTATTGTGTTCATTTGCATTAGCCTAAGACAYCACTTCATTGTATAAAGGCTAAGCAGCCAAAGAGCAAAAAGTTAGYGGAAAGAGCTGGCAGTCAGTATTATTCTTCTCTTCCATTGTAGTCAGCTGAAGGACCAGGAAAGGTATTTAAGGAAGATGATACAGTATGTAGTCCATTCCTTAATTTTATGGCAATAAAACCTAAACTACAGGGGTGATGTGCTAAACCCAGGGCTACAACTTGAGTGACTTTAGCCTGTTCTTAGCTACAAACTACACAGTAATCTCACCAAAGACATATAATCTGGAATTCAGCTACAGAAACAATCTTCAGAGCAAAGAATTTAAGGGACACTGGCAAAATCATGCAATGTAGTTAGTAAGCAATACATTCAGAAAATTAAGAAATCTTTGGCAAGCTATTTATCACTAGAATTATTTTACTGTATTTTTTGGAGGAGATGATATATTATATAGTCCATCAAAAAAAAGTAARTCACCAACTTCTTAAGAAAACACTACGGGGTAAGATTCTAAGTTACTTAACATTCTATTAAAGTCCTACTGACAAAAGTCACTGATGACACTTCCAGAAAGTGCATCCTTGACAGGTTTGGCAAATAGGATTTGTTAGCTTTACATCCTAGGCATTACAGAATCAACACCCTTTCTCAAAGTCCTCTGAGCTTTATGTATTCCTCAGACGCAGCATTACAAATTCTCAAAGAGATTTTAGCCTTACAGGATATAACATAGACTAAATTGGGCATAAAAACTCGCTCATACATTCTCAATAAGCTTCAGTACCATGTTTAAAATTCTGCCCAGAGCTTTTATAACTGTTATCAGACACTTTGCAATATAACAATGACATTTTAGGGAAGGGCTGTAGGGAGGAAATGCAATTACAAAAGATCTGTATTATACTCAGTACATTTTCAGATCTCAGATTTCTTTGACTTGTGTATTTTTAAGTCAAAATTGCCTATTTTTACCCAGATCTCTCTGCAAGAAGCACATCCTTTGCATGGTACCCAAGGCATAGACTACTCTTTTCGAAAGGATCTCCTGTGGCCACCACAACTGTGTAAGTATATATCCACAGCTACACACATGTATGTATCCTAGTAATTCCCAGCGCGTCCTGTCTGTTTTGTTCAAACAATGCTTCTGTTATAGGGTCTTTAGTATGGAGACTATCTATATCATATATCTTCTACAATCTTAATGTAACTAATGGTGTTCAGTTCATTAGTATTATTTATACTTAATATTAGCTAACAGAAACTCCCGTGTTTTAAGATAGAGTAAGCACAGCACTCTGGTCTCTAATTTTGGCCTTTTAAGTTTACTCAGAAATTCAGTGACTATTTTTGAACACATATATACTCTGAAGAAAAACACAGGCATACTGGGATTTTGTTTTTTCTTTATTATCTCTCCCAAAAGTTGATTTTCCCATACTTGTGGCTGCTATCTGTGCCTCTTTTACCTCCAGTTGCAAGACAGCTGTCAGCTTCTTCCCCTAGCCCCAGAATCGAGACTTGATATGGCCTTCAAATTACCTCCTGTTTTAATCAGCTTGGAGCCTGAGAAACCCAGCCTAAGTCCTCCTGGGAGCACTATGAGCTGCTTTGTGGGCCAGCAGGCTAGACCTCATCTAGCTGTCTATCTGATACTGTCTTCTACATTTCTGTGTGAATCAGTGTAGACATGCTCTTTTTGGCTCATGCCAGAGTCCTTCAGCACAGCTGTGAGATCTAAATGATCTTTTAGAAAGAAGATACAGAGTGGTATATTAAAAAAAAAAAAAAGATACAATAAAAAAATATATGCCCACACACACACAGACACTAGCCGCAAAAACCTGTCAGGGACCAAAAATGGCAAGGGAGGCACATCTGAAAAGTATTTCCAAATGGGTTATGTATAGAAATTGGCAGCCACTGTTATCTATCCTGTAAAAAGTTCTGTTGCATACTCTGAAATTTGACTTACTTCTAGACTCCTAGTACCCGAGATCAATACATCTCAGCACAGGGAAGCATGAGGTTGGACAGCTGCCCGCAGAGATGGTGTCAAGCCAGAAAGCTGGCATCATCTTGTATTATTTCATTCGCAGTAATTACTGCCCGTGCTCAAGCTGCATATGACATGGTCCTGTCCATGTACCTTATTCTGTGTCTAATCATTTAAGAGGTGATAGGTACAGAGTGAATGATGTCAGCAGTAGCTGACTTAAAGCATGACAGAGTCATAAGCCAGGCTATTACACCTGTTCAGTAAATGGCCTGGAAATTATAACTAGCAGTTGATTATTCTGCTCAATCAGTGTTCAGTGTGTGCAAACAGATTTACAAACATAATAAGCCAATAAAAATATCCCTCTGAATATTTCACCRAAATTCACTGAGTTTATGACTGTATTGATAGCTATGCCAGCATACATCTAACCAGTCACTTTAACATGACTGATTGGTTCCACTATATTACACAGGAGACTGACAAGCTAGAATTTTGCAAAATGAATTATTCAAGCAAAAACTCACAGCCTCAAATGACAAAAAAAATCCCACCATCAATAAGACTGTCCACAAAATGAGACAGACACACAGACTTCTAGGTGCTAAGAGCAGAGTACTAGGAGATATGAATGGAGGCTCTGATGTAGATCACTTCTGTATTAATCTGGCAAACTGTACTTGAAGATCAATGTTCCAGTGATATCTACTCTAGACATTTATTCTGGAGGGTATGGAAAAACTTCTGAGCTGCCAAATAGGTTGCACTGCAATGATGGGGTATCCTTATAAAGTAGAAAGAAGTGTTGAATATATGTCAGTACACAATACACACCTACGAGCTTCACGTGCACCGGTAGCTGAAAAGCCATGTCATAAAATGACAACACAGAAACAGCTTAGACATGGCAAAGCCACTAATCTTGGTTTTAAAAGCAAGTATTTTAAGGTTACAAGCTACACTGATCCAAAACTTGATTTTGGGRTGGGACTGTTCCAAGCAATGTTATATACCGGCAGATCACCACATATTTAGAGTAAGTCTATACTGCATTGACTGTAGCTCACAAAGTATGCCCAGTTGGTCTGAAACTGCCTAGGTCAGGCTCTGTAARTCACTTAGAATGGCAGCAAAGAGGTTAGTACAAACTACTCACTCTRTCTCCATGCTGCACAGCCTAATGAGATAATCAGAGCTCAGTCAGTTAGCTGAAAATAACATAAACTGCAGAATGGACGTTCCCGGCCCACAAATACAGTCATAGTTGGATAACAGCTGCAAAGAGTGGAAAAGCAAATGCTGCAATCATCACAATTCATCTAGTTAATTAACCCAGATCTGATGGCCAGCTAACTCCAACTAAGGCCAACTAAGTGATCAGTCACATGGAAATCACAGCATATGAGACCATGATATCATCATGTTTCATTAGGTACTATGTTGCTGTGCTAGATTACATTTTTGGCTTAGCGGCCTCCTAGGAAAACCCAAGAGCTCAGTATTAACAATTCAGCCGGTAGCAGTCTACCCTCTGAGTCAAAACTGGCTGAATGTCAATTGACTACAAGTCAAATCCCTSTATCGGTATTAGGATTTCTTTGGCAAGCCTCTACTTTTGAAGTCTACACCACTTAGAATGGCAAATAAGCCATCCCTCATCATTTTTTCTAAGASTAAGAACTGACACTTTATTCTTTGTGTTAAATATCATTTTAGATTTCTTTTTCTCTTCATACAATCCCCATATAGATAAATTAGGTACAACATTCCTCTTAATCCCAGCTCTTAAACTGTTGACTGTGAGTGGCCTATCTGCTATGCCACACAATAGTCACACAAGACTTGCTTTACGCTACACTAAATAAAAKAAAAGACTAAAGGTGACAGGTGGGGAACAAAAGAAGGTCTGCAAGTGGAGAGAACAGCCCAAACTTACCCAGGAAATTCCCCACTGCTCTGTAAAATTAGCATACAAGAGTAGCAGGCAATGTTTTTCTGCAAGGTTCCTTCACCATCACTCTAAGCTTTCCTATACCCAAACCCAGGGCACAGTACTGGRAAAAAAGAAGCAATAGCATTCCTCTCTGTGTCATGCCCCAGGCCAGACATCCAGCCATCAACAAAACATGAACTTTTTCCTGTGGGGTTGAAAAAAGCAATGGTTGAATGTAGCAGGGCCAGCTACATGATAATCCTAGAGTGCAAAAGGAAGCCTGACACACAACAAAAGTGAAGAATAAAACATGCCATAATTTACCCTAAAATACATCTTTGTCAGAAGTATAAATCTCCTACTCTTATAAGAAGTTCAGTACAGAGCCCAACTTATATTAATATCATATGTAATCAATTGGGTCAAATCTCCACCCGTTGYACATGCATTAATAAATACAGGCTCTCTGATCAGTCATTTCAGTGCAAGCGCAGATTGAACTCAGTAGACTGAGTTGAGCTAAATGGATACATAAACCAGTTGTGCATTTTCACCTGTATTTCTTCTGAATGCAATCACAATCTTTTTCTTTTTTTTTAACTCAACTCAGCAATGATAACTTTTCAGAAATTCAATAAAACATGCCCTCAAAATATGTTTTTTCTTAAATCAGAATGCTTTTGTCTCTACAGCTTATTTTTTGGATACTGAACAGTATTTGCTGTCTAAGTCACATAACTCTATTCTTTCTAAATAAGTATGTTTTCTTCAGGTCATAAATAATGTGAAGGGACACGGGATGGCTCAAAGCCTTAAAAATGCATGCGTCTGTGAGAGGAGCAGAACAAGGAAGAGAAGGACTTTTGTCTTATGATAAATGAATTAGAATCGTGAAATAAAGTACAGTAATAGAAAAAGGATGTGCAAAGATGTCAAATACATGCAGAACTCAAATCCTTACCCTGTTCTGGATTCAAATAAAACATCCCTTTGCTCTGTTACTCCGTAACTGTGAGCAGTTATCGGAATCTACCCTGACTGAATGAACAAAAGAGCTACAGGAAAACTCTGCTCCCAAGAAGTAATCCGAACATTTGCGCAAAATAAAAATGTTCCTGTCACCTTCCAACCAGACTTTCTAAATGAGARGAAGAAATGCTTTCAAAAAGGCATCCAACAAGACTGTAACAGAAGAGTTGTGTCTGACAAAAATACTTCAYGCATTGAGGTTTAAAAGACAAATAGTAACAAAGCAATTAAGCCACATAAAAATGTTTTACATAGATAAGCAGGCATGYCAGTGAAGGTTTGCTATATGAGCATCAAGACCTACAATACACAAAGTARGGTTAAGTGACTGCCTGAATTTATTTAAGAACACTTCGGTTTATGGCTTCTCACCCCAAGTTGGGTTTTGTCTTTTTTAATGTGATCATTAAAAACAGCTAGCCTTTTTCCTAAATGTTTTTTAAACAAATTCCAAATCTGTAGGTGTAGCTTATCTTTTTTGTAAAGTTGTTGATTGATTTGCTCAGCACATGAATCATTCTGCTCTTTTTTCCTAGTTTAGTAGCAGAAATACTTTACAGAATCAATGAAAACACAAAATCAAAGTTCAACAGGATTTGAATGAACAATCTTGGAAACAGAAATGATTATATATATGTATATAAAAAATAGCCAGTAGGCTAACTGTTTTCATTCGCAGAAAGATATTTTTTACAGGTTAAATTAGCTTGTGGGTGGGATTCCTACTGTTCCCTGAATTCAACAGAAGTACTCTCAGAAGTAAAATAAAAAAAAATCATAAAGTGAAATAGAAGTGCTGTGGAATTAATGCAAAATGTGTTTCTTCATTCACAAAATTTATATACCTATAAAATTTCATGCAAAACAAAATGTATAGCATATTTTTCTTCTCTAATAATAAAGTAAAATAATGAACAACAAAAAATTGTTAATAGTTTCTTCATATATAGAGTGCCAATTATTTCCTTTTCTCATTTGTATTGTTAAAAAATAAAAAATAAAGTTACAATACTTGGTGTTTTGAGAACACTCTGTGCTRCTCACCATTGAATTTGATTTGATGCACATACAAGTAAACATATTTTATTAAAGTCCAAACTCTGAGTTTCAMATAGGCTTAATGTTACTTAAGCACATACCATAACAGAAGTTAATGAATAAAACAAAACTGCATCAAATTCACAGGCTCAGTTTCACAAACTTTAACATCCTGGTGAGTATCTGTGCAAGTGAGTAAATGAAGTATTTGGGTCTCAAGAAATTTGTCTGGTGCATACTGAAAGACGTTTATTGGAAAATAAACTTCTTTAATTGCACAGGACACATTAATCCTCTTTCTTAGACTTTGTATATAAGACATGGCAGACAAGTTTGCATTGCRGCAGACTTCCCAAACTGGTCTTAAAAGACTTTGGGGACCCAGGCACAAGATGRAAAGCGGGCCCTAAGATATGTAAATAGAAAGAGATATGAAAAGCCATTGACAGAGTTTTAAAGCAGAAGTGATATTCTCTGACAGGCAGCAGTCGGTTTCCTTACCCACTGCAGCAGCGCTCCGCCTGCTTGCTCAGCTTGCTCCGTGACTTCCACTCTGTTATCTCTGTTTTCCTGTTTTTTGTGGAAACGTGCAACAGCATAAGGCTAGCTCTGCACAGACTAGAGGTATGACTTCTTGAGGGATCTGGCAACTATTAATTTGAGGGAATCGTTGAAAGCGAGGGGCTTTTGCAGTTTTAAGAAACTTATCTGACCACCTCAAGGTTCAACTACCTTTCAGAGAAAGCCCGCAGTAAAGGAGAGCGCTAGATTCACACTGCCATTTGAGAAGTGGCCTTCAGAAAGGCCATCTCGGGGGTGGGGGCCCAGCTTCTACTGCTGCTCACCTCTTTTGGACGTCTCTGTGTTCAAGGGGAAGAGGAAGCGAGCGGATCTCGCCTGGCCCCASCGTTAAGGTCGCAGTTGTGCTTGGCTCTTAGGCAGACTGCCCAAGGTCCAGGATGGCTCCTTACACTTCCCTCACCACTGCGCACCCTTGTAAGGCCAGATGGAGGCTGGCCCTTAGCTGAGGATTAGTGGTACTTAAAAATAGAAGCTGGGACGTGCAAACAGACTGAGTTATAACCACCAAATTCCAGAGTGAAAAGAAAGTGTCAGCTGGCAATGCTGAAGCTTTGCTGAATGGACAAGAAAGGTGTTGGAATGTCAACCCAGGCACCATCTCCTGTCATGGCATGTAGATGAACACTACTGGCAACTTCGGCTCTACTGCTGTAAATGGCACTAAGGACTGCTGTTTATAATGCTGTGGCATTACAAAACACCAAGTTGCTCAGTGGTATCAGGGATGCACTAATAATCCTCCCTGATGGCATACATTTAAATATCTTTTTGACAAAGACAAAGATGAAAWGCATTACCAAAAACTGATACAAGTTGCACCACAGCAGCAACCGTGAATACCCAGATATTAATTATTAATAATCTTTACAGACGTACAGCAGTGCAGGATGCCTTCAAGGCAAATAATCACCCTAATTTTTATCTCATACTAACATAACACTATTGGCTTCAGAAGAGTTCCTCCWGGCACACATCAGTGTGTTTATTATTACTTACATTATGGTGATGTCTACAGGTCACTAACCATGAAGACATGAAACTCCCAACTCCTAACCTAAAGCAAGAGAGAACATCTGGCTCTCTGACCCTACCCTCAGGATTCAATAATCTAGAAGCCAGAGATCAAACTGGGGGCAGTACCAGGAGCTAAAAATACTTAAAAAGTAAATAATCTATTTACTCAGTATGGATACTTATTTGACTTCTTCTGAGGTTTTAGAAACAAGTGTACTATGTCAACATGCTATTCCAGATTTTTTGTTTTAATTTAAAATATTCTGGGATAGTAAAGTGCACTTTGTTTCAAAATGAAAATAAACATTCCCCAGGATAACAAAAATGCATCTGGAAGTTGGTATCTTGGTCTGAGTTTTGTTCTTGTTAAAAAATGGATGAAYGTTATTCTCTTTTCCAACTTTAGTAGCCAAGCTTAAAAAGCACTTGTATTCAGGCTTCTGTCTTATAATTGAAAGCAACATTTCAGTTCTACCTTACTAAATATGGCAACAGATACACTTTTGTATGTTATCTGGACCACTACAGGGGAAGTATTCTTGGATTCAACAATTTGTAACATCCTGTTCTCTGCAATCAGTTTGGTCAAATAGTCTTTGGTTACTTGCAATTCATGGAGAAAACTTAGCACAAATTTTCTACCTTTTGAATGAAAACAAAGCAAGCTTTCTCCATAATTCATGTTTCTGATGTCATGCTGGAGAGACAGCAGCACCAAGAAATACTGTGAGGACAGCAGGTGATGAACCACTCTTCAGGAGTTACAGCTGCATTTCAACAGATATTGCTCCGTTTTTGTCCACAGGCTGGGTTCTTGCACAGGGTAGGGGCATTACAGTAAGTCCAGATAAACTCTTGGCTCCCAATAAGCCATGTTTTTGCACAGCCACATCAAATCAGGTAACATGCAATGTTTGATCTAAACATTGAGATTTCAGTATATAAGAATAATTGACAGCTGTTCCTCAGAGYTGTATCCTCAGAGGAACCGAGGCCCAAAGCTTTCCAAACTATCTGAAGCTGAACATAGCTGACTAGATACTCCATGGTCACAAAAAGGAAAAAAGGCAACGCAAATGTCTATCAAGCACTGAAATATATCTGCAGCAGGCAGGAGACTTTTCCTTTTTTTTTTTTTTTTTTTTTTTTAAATCTACCAGTTCATATTACCTTGGGCTGAAATCACATCAGACTGCAAGGTCAGAGGTGGCCAGTAGTTTACCAGCTGACCTTAAAAGGGGCTATGTATTTTAAGAAGTGGCAATGGTGATCCAACAGGTGCCAATAATTTTTCCTCTTTCACTGGAGGGATTTTCCAAGGATCTCACTGGTCAGTTTAAATTGCTTCACTGGCATTTGTGCAAGGGAAGTATAATTTCATAGACTAGATTCTCAGGGCTGAGGAGAACACTTCTCTGTCAACTTGTCTTAAAAAAATAATCACCTTCTCATTAGGAACAGCTTTCTAAGATCTGTGAGTTACTTAAGACATGACTGGATGTGAACACTTGTAAATAAACCTCCCCAAAAGGTACTTAAAGGGACGCTGCATTGACAGAGGGGCCTTCTTACAAATGAATCACAAAATATTTTGGGAGCATTAAGGACATCACTGACTGCAGTTTTACAAAATTCTGAACTCCTTCTCAATCTTTACCCACCAAGTTCATGAAATTTTCTCTAYGTAGAGGTCTTCGAAGTAACCCTTCGTAGTGTTTCAGTCCTTTGAAAGATGATATATAAATATCATTATTATGTAACTGCTCCTTCAAATCTGGACAGCTCTCAAAAAGATATGAAGGGTAATTAGCTCATCTCTGAGTCCAGCTAWTCTCTTGGGAGAAATCCTAAACAGCCCAAAGCCCAAGAGACCATCCCAGGCATTTTCAACTTGAGAGAGCTAAACTCACATCTGATTAAAGTGCCTAATTGTTCCATTAGGAGATAATTATTGTCAGGCTGCTGAACAAGGTGTTTGTTTCCATAACTGTTATACCTGGGAAACTCTCAAATCATATTAAAAGTTGCAGATTCAGAAAAGCCTTTTGTAAACCAAATAATAAAGTAAAATTTCAGCATGGCCTATAAAAAATGAAATGAAATAAAAAACACAAGTCAGTAAATGCATGATTCTGTTGTGCCAAACTGTATGTTAGTATTAGTAACAGCTTCTCACTTTCTKGAGTTTTAATTATGACTCAGGGGACTGGGAAAAAGAGAGGGCGGGAGGGAACGTAACCTTTAATAGCCTCACTGGTTGCTGTCCCTACCTTTACTGCTGTTGAACTAAAAATCTCCACAGGCTAAAATTCCTTACATTGCAAATAAAATAGTTTTTCCCTGGTTTTTATCAGCCCAGGTCCCACAAGGAACTGACAGCCGGTTTATGTCAATGAACAAGAGTTATTGTTTTCAGATATTTTTCCTCCCTGCAAAAAATGGTGAGGAACTAAAAGCAAATGTTACTAATAACAAACAGAAGGCCCAAGGTTGGGGGTTCTACTAAAACTGCATTTGGGGGCATAACATATGGTACAAATAGGCTTGTGGAAGATGCTATTCCACTGTACTTCTTTATTGAAGTCATTCATCCATGTCACTGCTGCTAGACCTACCACCAYGAATCTGAAATGCTGTGATCATACTGTCTAAACCGCCAAGCTTTCTTGAAGTCTCGGATGGGAAAGAGTGTGGAGTTGGGGGCTGACTCTCAAGAAGAGATAATACTATGCTTTCTCTCTGCCATGATACGTAATTCACAGAATGTCTGGGAAAAAAAAGGAAAATTCACTTAGGCCTTTTTCTGTGTGATACTTCCACTAAGTTACTTGGTGCTTTCAAAACCTAACTTCAGACTCTAGCCTAAGAAACTAAAATGAAATGTGGCTAAAGCAACAGAGATGAACTCCTCTACCAGATCTCACAGCTGAGAGCAACCTCTCCTGTTGGCTGGCTGACCGATCCGGTGCTGCTGATCTCGTGAGATATCATTTTGCCAATCTGTTTAGTTTGTGGATGAACAAASTGGGAGGGTTCGTTGGGCTTTCTTTGTCCCTTAGTGGAAATGTGTCCGTCAGSTTGAGAGAGAGTGATGATCTTCAAGTGGATACTCTGACAATCACTCATACATCATGGATGTAATATAGTTTAAAACCAAACTGGAAGCTTTAAGGATGTGTTCTCACCTTTTGGGCAACAAACAGCTTAAAACTGTATTTCAACAAGAAGCACTTAAAATACTGAGTCTAGAAAGTACTGTGACTCTTACAAGACTGGCAAGGTTGTTATTTCATTGACTACGTCTTGTTTCCAACAGCCACCAACACAGCACAGTTAAGTAGATAATAAGGGAGGAAGCTGATTGATCTTAGAACAGAATGAGGTCTTGAACAGACCACAGTAATACATGCATATTTTCTGAMTGTTTAATGAAAACCCAAATTATATCCCAGGGAGGTATTTCAAGTTCAACAAGTAAAGAAAAAAGTCTTTGGCCATGTTTTCCTTCTCAGGCATTTAAAAAAGGTAAAATGTTTGAGCTGGCTATGACATTCAGTTGAGTCTCTCTAAAGCTTCTTGGACTCAGACAAAAMAACTGCCTTGCTCTTAACACCACTCAATTACTACTTTTCCTTGTTGTACAGAAAGTGGTCACCTTRTCTCAAACATTACAAGTCAAATCTGAACGAGAACCATATTTGCAATATAAATAGAATCTCATGGAGGATCACTGTAGAAATCTTGTCAGAATTATCACCTGGTTAACACTATTACTTTGAAAGATGTCTCCAGTTTATTCCTAACTCTGAATTCCTAATCTCAGAGGCTAGAGTTTTAACAGTTTATGAAACTTTGAGAAGCCAGAAAAGGAGATGATCATTGCTGAAGGAGAAATCTAGAAATAAAATTCCTATTGATTTTCAATGTATATAGGCTTTTATGTACTTTCAACACTTTTCCTTAAAATATTCAGAATAAATTAATGTTTTCACCATTCTTCTATGGCATTCAGCCTATAGAGTAAAATAATGAAGTACACAGTTTCAAAAAAAAAAAAAGAAAAGAAAAAGAAAGAGAGAAACAGAGAAGTTGCATTTTATCAAAGTTTTATAACTGCTGCATAAACATCTTTATGCTCACAGATATCTCAGTATTCAAAAGATAACACATTAAGAAAGAAAAATAGGGAGAGGGAGAGGGAGAGGGAGAGAACTCCAGGGAACTCTGCACTAGTACTAGTAGATAAAGATGTGAAGTTAACTTCAGATCTAGTAGTATTATGTCACTGAAATGAAATAATTTCTTGGTTTCTGCAGTGTTATATTTTTAGATATATTGAACAATTGTGAAAACAATTTTGCAATATCCTGCTCCCTCCAAAATACTTATCTTTGTTTCCCTATTTTGTTTAAAGAGACCGTATTGAATGGTTTCATTTCAAACATTTTTTTAATTAAGAGTAAAAAGACATAATTGTTGGGATGAGAAAGTTTAGTAYGAGCAGAAAGGTTTCCATTGATATAATGAAGAAAAACATATATTTGCACGTCATTCTCTGAGGAGCATAAAGTCGAGGTGATAGAACTGGCTATAGGGAAAAATCCTGAAGTGCTGCCCAGGAAATCCAGTAAATCCAACGGGAAAAAAGAGTGCTGGCATATAAATAAAATCAAGAACAGTTTCATGCTGCTAGTGAATACAATACAAAAGATTAAACAGACTGAATAAACAAAGAAAAATATTTCTGACTTTCAGATAAAAACCAAGACATTTCTCCTAACAAAGGTGTAGATTTTTTTTTCTGCCGTCTCAACAGCATCTCTGTTAGCCAGCTGAACAGCCCTGTTTATTACCATATATCTGAGAGCAGCATGTTTCAGTGTAAGTGGAAATGTCAGTCAGTGTGTGGCATTGCGGATCAAAGCCCTGCCTCAGTGTATGTACCTTCTCATCTCTTCTCGTCGAGACTTCCCATTTGAGATGGAACAGAAGGAGCGAGACGTCAGCTTCAAACAGATGTTGTAAAATGTCTGGTGGGAACAAGTTCCCCTCAGGAGCAGTCAGATCGTGTGGAATAGCATCTGTTAACTTTCATTTGAAAGTCTCCACACTGGAGAGTCGGAACACAGGGCAGGAAAAAATAATAACAGTAATGGAAGAGATGGAAAAAAGGAAGAAAAAAATGTGGTGCTTCTTTTGTTTTTTTATTGAGCTGCCCATTTTTCCTAGCTTTGCAATATTCAGCATACAAAATTTTCATCTATTTAATTTGAAAATGAATGGATGATTCTGACAAATAAAGGCATGCCCCAGAAGATATTCATATGGATCTATGTGTATCACAAATTGAGAGGGCTTTTGTCTTTCATTACTCTGGTAAAAACTCCGGTACAATCTTGTACAATGGCACAAAAAACTCTGGTAAATCTTCTACTTGCATTTACCAAACAAGGTTAAAATCCTATTTTTGTCAAGAACAAGCTGATGTCACCCAAGTACATGTGTTAAAGAAACAGACTTTTTTGTAATATGTCAAGAGCTGAGAGTAATTGTTTAAAGATTCTTTCCCGGGTATGTTTCCCGGCAGGTATTCAGATGCGGATTATATCAAATAGGGTCACACACAAAGCAATAATCTGATTCTAGATCACAGACCCACACCGCATTGCTGCCACATGGGAGCGATTCTTTGTGGCTCTTAACTCTCCTACCGCTACACAACTCCTTGCTCTTCTATCTTTCTGCCTTCCTTGTTTAGAAGTTTTAAAATTTCTATTGCCTGCTTCTTTTTTGGCTGATCCTTGTCCAACTTTGAAGAGGTGTTTCTGGTTTCAAATTAAGCATATCCGATAGCTCTTTAGGACACTGGAATCAACAGCAATTGTATGTTAGATAAGGATGTAATCTATAAATCTGTTTTCCTTGCGCCATGGACTCTCTCTGCTCACATCAATACCATTACTAATCAGGCTGAGGGAGGTATAATGAGGATACACGGATATTTGACTTTTTTACTGTAGAACATCATTATAATTTGATCCATACAGAAACAGAGATCCATGCATCTCAGTCAGCCCAAAAGGAACTAAAGGCAATTGAATTTTTCATGACATAATGAGAAAGAAATCCACCAGCCAAAAGGAGTGAGAGTCTAGCCATTTCAGAGGAAAATCCTCAGCTATAAACTGAAAATTCATAAAATTCTTTTTCCCTCTTGGGAGATGCACTCTCTGCATAAAAGATAGCTTGGAAAACTAAGAAACACTGTTCCAAACGTTTTCAATTTTGGAGGTCCACAAACTAACTTTGTGTAAATCAAAACCAAATTAATTGTGCAAATCAAACCCAAACTAACTTCCACCTGTGGAAGATCTTGTTCTCTTTTCCTCTTAATTTCAAAGGCCTTTAATTTCAAATAACGGAGTTTCCCAATCGTTAATGGTCTTCACTGAGCAGAACATGTGAAAAAGGACTGATAATGACAGTACCGTATCTTGATTTGGCCTATAAGCATCTAATTGTTTTAAGGCAATAGTAAGAAATAAAAAGGCATTAGAGGTATATTTGCTGCAAGGTGCTTAGATACCTTAAAGGTAATAGAAAGTCATAGGGTTTTTTTGGCCACTGTAAACATGGCCAGCATGGTCATGGCACTTCCTTTCAATCAGGAATTCATCCTAGCACTACCCAGCCTGTTCAGCTGCAGACATCAATGTCCTGTCATTAGTCAACTTCAGGAAATATTCAGCATTTGCTACCCAATCTGCAAAGACAGGAAGTAGAGGAAATGGAAAAGCTGGGGGAGGGAGAAGGTGCTGCACTTTTAGTAGGTGATAGAAAATAGTGAGAACATTACTGCTCTGTTTGTTCAATCCAGTCACCTAGGGACTTCTAGAGGAACAAAGACATTTATCTTCTGTGGGAATAAACATTGCAGAGACAGAATTTGAAGACAAGTTTTGACCTGAAGACAGCATAAAGGAAACTCTAGAGCCAGTAAATGCAAGCTCCGTTGCTATCTTCTTCCAAATACTCAATGTTTTAGACTACAGCTGAACTTACAGAGAGGGATACAGCTCTAAAGCCTATTGAAATAAGTGGAAAGGCTACCATTCATTTCAGAATTTTTCCTAAGCAAGTCCCAAAGCTTATCAGTGATACCATAGGAACAGATTACAGAAAGAAAAGGATCATAGATATTATTAAGTAGATCTCTGCAAAACACATAGTTATCATATGCTTGAAGCAGCACACAAGTAGTAACTGAATTYTGACCACTGAAAAATACCCACAGTCTGGGAATGAACACAATCTTCTTTTYAAGAATTCATGAGAATCCTCTTCTGTCTTCCCCTCTTCCATTCCCATCCTCTACAGTCTACAGCTCAAAATACTGGCAACCCTGTAATTGTGTTAACCTATTTCAAACTTCAGAGAGCTTTGCCTTGCTCACTTATTTYGCAAATCCTTATGAGATCTCATTTCTATTGCCCTTGTTTAGAGTTAAATTTGCTACAGTTGCTGGCTTACAGCCCTGATCTTCCTAAACCTCTCAGATTTTCCTTGCAACTTAAAAATTAGCTTAGTATAAAGCACAGCAAGGAAGAAAGGTGGTCACAAGMCAGGTGGCAACCACTGTATCAAGGAAGCTTTAGTCATCTAAAAGCAAAGTTGAATTGCTTGTTGAGGGCTAGTAGYTGCCAGTATTAATTGTGGGAAGAAAGGAGGTGATGGGGTAGACCTGCTGGTATGTGTGAAAGGCAATGTTGATCAAGAAGGATTCATGGAAGCATAGCTGGCCACAGAGTACACAGATGAAATTCTGTTTCAAGACCTTGAACAGGTTTGATTTGCRGAAGTGTGAGCAATTTCAACAGAACTCAATGAAAGCTGCAGGTGTTCACCTCCTCTCAAAGCTGGGTCCCTAAATACTGATTTGGGAACCCAATGCATGGGAATCACACTTTTGAAGTGATATGTCAGGAACTGGTAAAGGGATAAATASCTCCTCTCAAGCTATGCTGTTGATTCAAACTCAGCTTGGATCAATAACAGCTG
The DNA here is from genome assembly GCF_003343005.1 of Rhea americana. Classification (NCBI taxonomy): domain Eukaryota; kingdom Metazoa; phylum Chordata; class Aves; order Rheiformes; family Rheidae; genus Rhea; species Rhea americana. The sequence goes on from NW_028186379.1 coordinate 4,377,065, forward strand.
GACAGCAGATTGATAGCCTAATTTAAATGACTTCTTAGAGAGACAGTGCTGTAACAGGCATTAATTAGATTCTCTTGTTGGGATATGCAAAAAAAAAAAAAAAAATCTGCAAGCCTACAGAGAGCATTATCTCCTGCAATTAGCTGAAAAGAGCATCGGCAGTAAGCTGAAGGGATAGCCTGAGGACAACCCTAACTTATCCAAAATTCCTCCTGGGTTATCTGGGRAGCACATGTTGCATGAGGTGTAACTGCTTCATTCCAACCTCACCGACTGCTTGTCAGCATGCGGCAGCCCCAGCACAGCCCTCGGTGCAAACATTCAGGAAGTTAATAGCAACTAGGAGGGAATAGTTCCTTCAATATCCAACGGGACAGCAAAAGGCCAATATGCAAGAACGCAACTCCGTATATGCTCTCCCTCACATGCTTTGAAGAAAAATCATGTGTAAACTTTTTGTAGATATTTAGTTCTCTCTCTTTTCTAGGGAAAACAGTGCTTTCAGAGTTATATTTATCAAAAAATATGTCTTTGCATTTCTGCTCATGAGGAAAAGGCACGGTCAGATTTTTATTTCCCCTTCTCCTTCCCTATTCATTTCTTTAAAAAACAAAATAAAAAGCTTTTGCAAGCGCAAACATAATTTAACAAAAAATATCTAAAAAAGTTATCTAAAAACTATGCTATAGAAAGCCTATGTTAAAGTACTAAAGACTGTTGGCTACATTGCACACTCCTCTCAGAGCAATTTTTGTCTTTTATATTGATTCCTCTTCTGAAGATTAGAACTATTTACCTAAGAATAACTTAGATTCAAGGTTAGGTCAGTAAGCAGGAAAATCTCCATAACGAGTAAAATCTTCAATCTCCATTTGAAGGCTAAGTCAAATCTACTCATCACTGACTGGCTGTGCTTAGCAAAAACGAGAACCCAAACTAACCATTAGCTAATGCAAAGTGCTGCTCTGTAGGTGCTTATTTCTTGAGCACTACACCCATATAGAGAAGTTGTTGAACTGAAAAACACTTCATCTTTTAGGCTGATCTCTGATACAAACACTACTCAAGGGCATTCACTAGGAGGAGCTGGAGAAAGAGTTGGCTACATGGATTATATTTCCAGATCCTCCCATCTCCTTTTTTCTTTCTCTCTCTCTTTTTTTTTTTTTTTTAATTCTTTTACTCTTGATCCCTGAGTGTCTCCATGGTATTAAAAAAGTGCTCACAGGTCAAGGCTGAAGCAAGAGTTTCCACAAGAAGTGGTAAAAAGTTTACTGTTATCTTCATTCCACATTGAAAACACTGTAAATCTAACATTAACTTGTGATAATAATTATTAGATATGCTGCCAGGATACAAAAATGCTAACCTTACTTTTTACTTTTGCAGGAATTTTTATTGTAATTAACATGGTCCAGGATAACAACAGCATAATCTACTCTGCAGGATAAAAAGGCTAGCAAGCACAATACATATATATATTGCTCTTGCAGAACAGCAATAATATTAAATACTGTTACCGCATTCCTCATACACTTGAACGGTATGCAAGGCTTGAATAACATGAAAATGTAGTGGCCTCAATCACCAGTTCAATATTGTTCTAACATTTGCCAATCATTTAGGCAAAAACGGCCTCAGAAACTCTCAACTAAAACAGAGTGAACATCACAGGGCTGCATTCAGGGTTCTTATTTTTTTAAATAGRTGTGCACATAGTTTCTCTCCCCAGTGGATCTCTTGCCTGGCATGGKAGTTGCATTGGCTGTACGGAATCCAGCAAACACAAACATATGACCACATGTTAGCATCCGGACGAGGCTTAGCTCAATGTTTGAGTTCCACAGTAAGGCCAGGGATTCCCTCCCTTTTGACAGTAATAGCATACTATTACTTTACTACGCATGCCAACGTTTTCACATTTTTTAATGTAATGTAACATTCCCTTTTCTAAAATGCAAAAAAAAAGACAAAAATTAAAGCAAAAAGAAACAGAAAATTAAGGGGAAAATACAGTTTATACGCCAAGTAATAATGATGATACACCAACACAAACTCTTTGCAATAATTCATGCCCTTCCAAAAACCAAAAAATTGCATGTGATGTACAAAAGAAATTAATTTACTGGTTCTATTTGGTAGGATTGAGCGAGCATAGAGTGCATCTGCAGTGCTCCCAGCCATTCCATTTTTGAGGACTGATACATTATACTGTGCCAAGACAGCTGGCCTGGAACACACAACTTGCCTACTTGTGCTAAAAACAAATAAATTCATCTTCAAAACAAGCAGAAGCTCCTAGACACTGAATGACAACTCCATGACAATGCAGTTTTTGATCCAAATTCTTATCCCAGACAGCCGTCTCCCTCTTCAGAAATAAGATTTCAGAGAGCCGATAGGAGCAGAATCGTCCACCCTTGAACTAGATTTTCCCATGAACTAATGTTCCCTTGAACTAGAACCAAGAAGAGGCTTAAATGTAAATGTCCTTATGATTTTATTGATCTCTGTGTGTAAGTTTACTTGTGTTTATAGAAGCCATTTTGCATGTTATACATTATACCTCCCTGGTTATATATCGAGATTGACATAAAAAGTTGTCAAGTTCTCTGTGAGCTATACTGTTGAAATCACTTCTTCTTGCCTCCATTCTCAACATGGACGGGGAGAATTTTAACTGCATTTCAGTATTTATCATCGTTGTCATTTTAAAAATTGGACAACAGCATATTTATTTGCAAATGACTCTGCACCACATCTTGGTTCTTTGTGTTTTTTCCTATTCTAGGAAAAATATTTAAAAAGGAAGATCCTGTATGCGGGCAGAAGACCAGCACACTGAAGCTCACATGCTTCTCAAGGCATGGAAGTGTCCCCATTTGCCCGTTTCCTGTTGAAGATACTCACAGAAAGTTTGCTGAGGGTGCAACAGACATTCAAAAGACACGAAACCACTGTCAGAGGGTCCTTATATTACGGGTCAAGTCRAAAGGATATTCCCTCAGGCAGCATATTTCAGTTCCGAGCCATCTCTTGGTCAGAAACAAATGCTCCCTATAGAATCTGTTTCTTTAAGACTCTAAAAATAAATTGATCTATAAGTGACTGTACTGTAACACAGTGAGTCACATCAAGGAGTAAGAACCATTTTTAGGCTATGAAGTAAACTTTACCCTGAATTAAAGGCTTAATCCATAGAGGGAAGAATCGAGTTTTCAAGTTTTCTTGGTGTAATAATTTGAGGACACAGAGGAGAGGGAGGAAGGGCAGAGACATCCTTAAGTGATGCTCAACATCTCAGCAATATGTTGCTCTTTTGTGATGAAAACGTAGCAATAGTAGAAAAAGCAAAGCAAAGCAAAGTAAGAGCAATAACTAATAATTCAGAAGTCCTTCAAATGCAGCTAGAGCTGAGGATACAAGGATGAACAGAGGCAGGAGACCTCCGTTGCAGTGATGCTGCGGTAGGAGTTTGGACACAAGAGGCTCCRAGCTGTACGTATAAGGCAGGAGCCATGCGAGATTTGGGGAGCGGGGGGAAGCAGCACATCATCACCAAGATGCAGGGGGGCAATCCCTCCAATTCTGACAGAAGCCTGTGGCTCTTCATCATCCTTTACTTTATTTCTTGGCTGTTAGGTGGTGACAGATTTGCCATTCCTGTCTTAAATAATCCTCATTCAAAACAGGCAGCAACATGGGCAAGCATGATTTCAAGCACACAGAGAGGTTAGCAGAAAATATATAATCTGGTGCATGCTTGCAGAATCTTACAGCTTTTTACAGATTTCCCATGGCAGTGGTTCCAGTACAAAGAGCAGAAATTGGGCCTTCTCACTTGTATGGCCTACATAGGCAATATAAGTGATAAAACACTTTAACCAGTGTTAGAGGCAATAGTTCTCCAGCTTTATCACTTTAATAACTGGAAACTAAAACTTGTGACACTTGAGAAGTCACTTCTGTTATCAGGACACATCTTGTTTCTAGAACACATCATAATTATATCTTTGTTTTTACAAGATTTTCATAGCATTTATTGCTGTTGTAGAAGATTACACAGCACATTTGATAGTGACCAAAAAAGAGTGATTATTGTGCATGACTACGCTGTGGCTCTCGATGCAAAGGGACTAGATCATTCTGGTTTGGTTTGCAGAACTGTGTGTACTCTCAAAATCCCAAACACCCCATCAATTCTACAACGACATTCTTCATATCACATGACATGAACATCTGTAATTTACTCACAACCGACTACGCCATGGTAGCTACTATTATATTGTGCCAAAATTAATAAAACAAAATGTGTCCACTTATAAGGAAATATATAATTTCTCAGTAAGGGCATTAGAAAGCTCATGCAGAACAGCCAGAGTCTTATATGTGATCTGTAGGCTTAAATGCAGAGGGTTTTTCAAAGAACATAAACTGGGATTGTCTTATATGCGATTGCAGAGCTGTATACCAATACTTAGAAAATCAGAGGGGAGAGAAGGAACCAAAAGAGAGGGAGAGAAAACAAAAGCAAGCTTGCAACACCAACTTGGTTCAAGGTCAAATTGCTTTATCTCAAGTACAATTCTCAGTCAGGTAGTGATTTTACCACACTTAAGTAATTACAACCCAAAAGAAGTTTGCCAGAAGAATCAACTGTGTTAGATAGGCCAGCAGGATTTTATTTTAATGTTATCAAAATCTGCCAAGTGTTTGCAGGATTATTCAGCATCTTTCTGTGTTGTTGGAAGTATAATTTAAACATAAATTTAAGCATAATTATACAACTGGAAGTTGAATACTTTATTGTGAATTAAAGCAACAGGTGTCTATCTACTCTAACAATTATTAAAACTTCTGAATTCTACACAAATGGATGTGAAAAGTATGGCAACCTACAAAATGTAATAAAGAATTTATCTCAGAATACAAAAAGTTTTATAGGMCAGATTTTCATATGTATTTAAGTACTTTTTATGAAGCCAAAATGGTGTGAATGGGACATTAATATAACAGAAATTCCATCCCTATAGCTGAATTTAAAAATCCTGTAGAAACATCACCAGTCACTATTAAATGCTACAGTTCTTTCAAAAAGGGGTTTCGTAAGAAATACTTTTATTATATCAGGTGCAGATCACCCTTCTTTGGTACATTTATTGATGCACAGTCTATTTATTACAGACTTATTTTTGCAAGAGAATTTTTAATTTAACTTTTGAAGTATGACGTTAAAAAGAAAATCATACTTTTTGTTGTTACAGCTGTGAAGTCCAACAGCCATCTAGAACACAATTAACATTAGTTCATTTGCACCGAGGAAAATGATTTAAACACCTCAGCTTTCATGATCTATCACAAAACTTGTTGAGAGCAGATGTAAGACATGACTCTGGTAGCTGGCATTAAGATGTTGCTCACATTTGACACCCAATATGGCCAGATAAGTTGAGCAGTTTGGCTGATTTCCTTGAACAACACTAAAGCAGAAGGACAGTTTGGATAATAGTTTATTGGCCTCATTCACTAGCACAATGTGGCATCCAGAATTCCCTCCACATCCTGAAGTTAAAGCATGCGTGGAGTTTTAATGCTTCTTGTCGTCCCCAAAAGGCTCTTTGGGCACTGAGCAGTGCCAACAAAAGAATGCTAATACTGGAAAGCATTTCCTAAGGAATAATTTCTCAGGGTCTCTGATCTACAGAAGAGATGGCTATAGTGGTGGTCTGCTAGCATTGAAAAGGGCCTCCCTCAATATTTTCTGTCCAGATAAATCCACCTGAGCTCAAGCAGATTTTGGATGTCATCTCTAAATCACAGTAGTGGAGACGTCTCACAGCTTCCATAATGTGAAGCCCCTCAGTGCAAAGGCTATGCCTCTCAGCTCTCACATTACAACTGATTTCCATACTGCTTCCTAAAAACCATCTTGCATGTTCCTGTCACCTAACTATTACCAGAGACCGTGCAGCTGCTCCAGACCCCTGTGTTCAGAAAGGTGACGTGCACCAGTTCAGGCAGTGCTCCAGATAAATGGAGATAAAAAGGCCTGCTAGAGACAGAGCAGGATGACACCTCTAACAGGGAACTACTGGCAACATCAATAGTGTTTAGGGACAGCACATTGGGTACAAGCTCCAGGTGAGCAGAGGCCACTTTCCAACTTAGTGCAGGACAAACCACAGAGCTGGTAAAAGTTGTTTCCCATTGGAGAGAGCACTATGTTATAGACTTCTTGGAGTCAAATCTCAGCAAAGTCTCCATGAATTTCTCTCCTGAATTCTCTATTCAAGACAGGCTCCAAACATCATCTCTCTTTTTCTCTACAGAAGTATCATATTTTGTATGTTTTTTCCCACAAGTATTAATTTTTATTTACTTCAAAAGATTTTTTACAGCTTGTAATTCAATGAGATACAATATATACACAGAGAAAGAGGAAAATTATATCTAATTTTCATTTCTAGATGGGACAGTTTCACATGAACTTAGTACAAGGGATAGCACGTAACTCTCCTTATCTGGTTGTAGGAGTTGGAGCAACCACCAAAATGTGCAAATGTTATTTTAACACGATGTCATAGGCCAGCTAGAMTCATATACAGTGAAACACTAGGTTTTATTGCCCAGTGTGTTAAAAGCCATAATCTCTCATACACACACTGTTTGCCACAGAAATAGAATTAACAAGAAAGTARAGGCCACTTCTTCTGGCACCCAGTGTCAGCTTCCCTAAAAATAYAGACTGCGCATCTTTGTACAACTACACGGGCAGTGGGAATTAACGTGAACAAGGTTTTTCTCAGGTCTACGTCCATGGGGTYTTTTTGTTGTATGCGCATACTGATTTTCTACATCTCTTCTGAATGTATCTTCTCTTCRGTTGATATGAATGCAGCCTTGGAAACATATCCCAACCAGTATGGCCAGCTGCTTCAGGAATTCACATCCATGAACTCTTTGTACAGTGTTTGTCTGACTTTCAGGGAGAGATACTTTCATGGATATGAAGAAAATGGATATGCAAACACAACTGGAAAGATATTATAGGTGGACTGTAACCGAAGATTTGAATTGTAGCATTCACTGCTCCCCCATCCTCCTCTCTTCACACAYACTCCCACAGGAAAGCAAGCATAACTTCCAACACAAACTTTATAATTTGGCTTGACCTCTAGGAACCCGAATGCTCTGGATCTTAAGCTCAGTCAGAAGACAGTCTGGGCCATCATGAAATTACTAGCCACCCAAGGAGAAATGTTACGGCACAGCATGTGCCTCAAACAATAAAAGAGAAACACAATTGCTCCACTCAAAAAAAAAAATCTATCTTCCTAATATATCTGCCCAGCTGCCACACAATAAAACTTAACAAAGATCAGCTTTAATGAGACTGTGTCTACACTAAGCTCTTATACAGTTTTCTGTCCCCCTGAATCAGACTCTAAGTCGATACACAGATGTATCGTTCCTATTAATGGTCACTCACACTTCTTCAAACCCATAGAGGAAGGTCAGCATGACAAAAGGTTAGCCCTYTGCACATACCCTGATAAAAGCATGGCTCCCTCCTAGCACAAAAAGTCAGAGTTCAAAACCAGATTATCATGTTTAGCCCTTAATAACCCTCTAAGTGAGCACAGTGCTAGTGATAAAAGAAAGCATTAACTGCACCTCRCACTGACCGCAGCGCTAAAGCTGGAACAGATACCCAGGAGGTGATAACCCACAAGTGAAGAGTGTCCCGGAAGGGCACACCGCCAGGGCGATGCCTTTGAAGCCTCTAAAGCACGGCTGAAAAGTCTTCACCAGGGGCGAGTACTCGGCGAGCAGTATCACGACCACCAGCCACATCAGACTGTTGGCAACTGGCAGCACTGGGATCCTGAGGAGCCCACTCAGGCTTAAATAGGAAGAAAAAAGTTTGAAAATACCCTTTCCATATCCACCCTGAATTGCACAGTAAGGTCTTTAGGTGTAGCCTATCTGGACTTCAGCTAAACTTCCCCTCCTTTCCTTCTGTGATTTTGTGAAATAAAGATTACAACTCAGCAAGGGCAATGAACAGAATAACTTGGAGAAGAAAAACTTCGAAAGGAGAATCAGTGAGTTAATGCTAAACAATTCTCAAAAAGTCTGCACAGAAGTCGAGCATGTAGTGAGCTTTAGACTGCAGCATGTCTTTACTCAGTATTCACAAATATGGGGAAGTGATCATTATTTATAAAAATCCCATAAAAGGTATCCATTTTTTTTTTACTCCATAAATGAGTAATGGCTCGATCATTTAGCACCCATGAGTCATAAGTCTTCTCTTGTAAAGAGGATAAGATCAAATCCCATGACAACATGTTCAGTCACATTTATGTCTTAACCGTATGTTTTTCRTGTCTCTTCCTGTGCCTTCCACGTTTAGAGCATTCTCTGCCCTATACCGTTCTCTAACATACAAGGAAGCAGTTTCATCTACAACACAGTAAAACACAGATCTTGATTTTTTTTTTTTTTTAAGAAGACCTAGAGCAAGGATGCTAGGGAAAAAAAAACACCAAAAATCTTACACTGGAGTCAAATCAGTCAAAATACTCACTGTGCTGCTGAATTTTTATGCAGTTATGTTAAGTATGGTTACAGGTAATAGGAACACTGGCAGGTCAGATCTGTTCAGTTCTCTTTGCTGTTGCTCTTATTTCCCACCCCACCCCTCATCCAGAGAGAAAAGAGAATTGCCTGTGGGCTTTAATCGTGCTGCAGGACACACAGGCTGCTAGTGAGATACTCTGTGGCTGGAAGGTACTAAAAAAAATCTTGAGAAAAAATATTTTGGATTTCATTGCTCCCTTGCTATGTCCATGCTTTGGGGAAGAACTACCAACAGCCACATTTTTCAATGCCATTTGAGCAAGGTTGAACACACAAATCCCATTAACAATAATGGGATTTGTGCACATAATTCTGAATACTTTGAACACTCTCCCGTGAAGTTTCTCCCAACCCCTCAAGAAGCAGGAACAATTCTATGTTATTTAAACATAATCTCACTGACAGGTAATTTTGTGACACAAAATTTATTGCTGGCTTGTCCTTCGAGGGCATGTTTCACCATTAATGTTTCCTTTTAAAAACTCTAGCATACGTTAAATGCTCATACCAAGCTTCCTGGTGTTTTCCTTGGAAAATCTTGCTTTCTGTGGTATTTCACATTATCCAAATCCCTCTTTACTTCCCCCTCCTCTTCGTCAAATACTCAGGACACCCTTGAAAGTGAAATATTTGATCTCCAAAGACCCCACTGGTAAAATATTTTTTTAAATAAACCCTTTACAGTATTCACCTATTACCTCAGACATTCATGCGGTATAAATTTTAAATAAACGTCTAGCAGCCTGCAATTGATCAAGCGAGCGAGAGGCCATGAATTTCGCATGACTAGTGGAGCAGGCTGCCTCTCACAACCTACCATTTGCCACTAGACTTCYGCGCGGTCATTAGCGAAGAGGGCCACAGGCTCACGGTCCTCCGGGCTAAAAGGCTCTCTGTGATACCCAGCGAGTCCGCTTTGGCTTTCGGCCCCTCCGTAACACGAGTGCCTTTAGCTCATGCGCGTTTACGCCAGTGAGTCATCTGGAGAGCTCAGACACACCTCGGAGACGGTGAATTGCTGAAACAGGTCGTGCTATCAATTAGCAGGGAAAACAAAGTAATTTCCTACCTATGAGCAGGCTGCGGGGCTGGAAGGGGGAAATTAAAAACGCCGTTATGTCACGGGGCCCAGCCGGAGCCGAGCTCAGCTCCTGCACCCAGCACGGTCAGACCACATTAGACGGGCGCAAGCTACAACTTGAAAACTCGAGTTTAACCTACATCAGCATTACCTTAGCGGGAAGGCTCTCAAGCTCTAATAAGAAAAGTATCCGATGAGATGAAAAGTTAAGAATAGGACCTACGTAGCTCACTTAAAATACAYGGGGTGTTCTTGTGGCCACAGAGCCGGGGAGGGTTTCAGCGGAAGCGGCTTGCGCTGTCACTCTGCCAGGGATGTCCAGGGTTACTCRGAGATGAAATAACTGCAATCCGCACACGGTAGCTGGCTGAAACTGGGCACCGCCCGYGGCCCCGCAGTTCGTGCTGTCGCTCCCGAGGTGTCACACCACTGCGGTTCCTAAGCAGCGGTTTGCTTAATTGCTATCAGCACTTTCAAATTTAAAAATATACATTTTGCATAAAGCAGCACTACTAGTTGTTTTAAGGAACTGCCCTGGGGGCAGAAGCCGTCAATTGGTTCAACACCGTGTAAACGATTAACGAAAGACGGTGAGGTGGATTAACGGTGCAATAACCCGAGGAAGGACTTCTCGTCACCTACAGAGAGGGCAGCTAACAAGCAAGGAGAAAAGGGCTTTTCCTAGACGCACTCTCGGGAAAGAACGGAAAGGAATGCTCTCTTCAAGAGCACAGTTAGAAGAAAATATTCCCATTTTCTAAATAAGACCCTCAGCAGTGTTGCAGCCTCATTTCCCCACCGCCAGCCGCTTTTAAAGCACAGATGCGGCAGCTAAACCGTGGGGTCCCACCTGCGGGGCTCTCCGATCCCGGCGCGCCGGCGCTTCCCTGCGAGGCTCGTGCCGAAACTCCCTCCGCGCCTCCGCCCCCGCTGCCCGCGGACACGGCCCTCGGGCTGAGGGGGGGTAAGGCCAAAAGAGCGGCAATTAACGTCGCAGAAGTAATTTCACGCGTTCGCTGTTGGGACTCGGAGCGCTGCCGATGGCCTGATACACAGCCGCAGCTCCTGGCCCTCGGACACGCCAGCACCAGCTTCGCGAAGCGAATCTCACACTGSGCACCAGGGCTAGATACGGTTGATTTTAGTGGACTAAAGTCAAGGAAAATCTTCCGTTAGCATAAACGGAAAGAAGGCTGAGTCCACAATTTATTACAAAGACACAGAAGTGAGTAAATAAGTAAAATACAAGATGTTATACGACAAGGTGTTTTCTCCTTTGGGGAAAAATTATTTCCAGATTTAAACATATCACAGTAATACACAATTCTGCAGTAAATAGCATCTGAGGATCTTAACTGCAGAGCCTGCTGGCAAACCTGCTTTCCAGAAATCATTGCCTTCCCCATTTAAAATGAGTTCGAAAAGGCTGACTCCAGAAAATCACACAGTATTTCCATTCTATATCATCTTGATCATCTCCATCATCACCACAAAGCTATTAGTGCATGCACACGCACAAATATATATATATATATGTACACACATATGCACAGGAATAAGTAGGGCAATGGAAAATACATTCCGTCTTCGCTCACTTATTCCATATACAGGCTAATTTCTAAACCACAGGGGAGCAAATGTTCTATAAAGCCCTCTTATCCCACAGCTAAATACCCCTGCTAACGAAGACTTAGCAGCACAGCCATCACTATCAAAAGCACTAACTTTTAGATTAGTAGCAGTTGGCAACTCAGTCATCCATTTTTCATTTTAAGGAAACCTTTTTAAGACTGCACTCTTATTTTCAGGAGGACTATAAATGCACTTCTCATGTTTTTATTTTATTTATTCTGCCCTGGGGATTTTGGTCCCTCTTTGCAAGCAATAAATTTTTCTTTAAATCTTTTTGGTAATAATATATTTTAAAATGAATCGGACAAGGAGAGCAAAAATGCAGGCCTCCTCTCAAAGCGTTTTGGCAAAGTGTCACTGCTATATGGTGTTTGTAATCAAATTGTGGTCACTAAGCAGAGTGCTAACGACCTCTGCAAAAATGGAAAGCCACATGTGTCAAAACATGGCTTTCACCCCTCCGCTCTGTTCCACCCCCACCATCCACGCAAGGCCACCTTCCCCTTACCAGGCTGACAGACTGCACCACATAAATTAGTAAAGAGGAAGGCAAGACAGCAAGTAAGACAGAAAGCAAGAGACACTACGGCAGCTTTTAAAATTGTTGCTGTAAAGGATTTATCTGAAGGTCTGAAGGGACAGCACTCAGTACTTGACAGAATGAGTTACAGCGGCTAGTGGAGGAAGGAGGAGGAGGAGGAGGGAAAGCAGCCTGGCAGGAGAAAACCTCCAAAGTCTCGTGTCTAAAATGCTCTTGGAATATTTCCAATTACCAGTTCAGAACAATGTTGACATTTAGCCTTTTCTAATCAGTGTTGTCCGTCACCCAGGGCAGAGATTCCTGCCGTATGACGGAGCTCTCCTACAAYTGACACTGCCATCCTTCCTCCCTGTTGTTCCTCTCTGCCCACCGCCACCACCCACCATCACCCAACCCGGTTCTCATGTCAGACCCCACTGATTTTAACTCCAAAACAACAGGCTGGGGCACATAATGCCTGTGGGTTGAGGGCCAATATATACACTAGGTTTATAGCGTAGCAAGAATGGCTGCCTGTGGGATACTAACRTAACTGTGATGCACCCTAATCTGCTAAAAGCTCCTGCCAGGCTACAAGAAAAGGTGAGACAACCCTCATTTKAACACTAGTTTTGTTTAAAGAAATTTAATAGGCACTGTAAAATGAAATATCTCATACAGCAACAAACCAAGACTTTAGAGATGTACAGGATCCTTCTTTGACCAAAGTAATGTTGCAGAAACCTACAATTTTATTTATTTRCCCATTTCTGGGTTTCACCAGAGGAAAAAAGGCAGAAATGCTGAAAAGAAATATTTAATTGCTATTAAGAACTGTTCTCATTATTTATAAATCAATCTAATACTTTTAAACCTCTGACAAATTCAGTTTCCTTTGCTCTACAGATCAGAGAAGCACAGAGTGAAGTTGAGCTACGTCACGTTTTCTCCAACATCACAGAACAAAGCAACAATTTGGCGCTATTTAGGCCTAAGTTACTGTCCGCTCAGAAGCATCAGGACTGGAAAAGGTCAGAGATCACTATGGAGCTGGCACTGATAGAGCTAGATAAGGTATGTTGCCTTATCTGTCACAAAACCAAGGACAGTAAAGAGGGAGGAAAGCATTCTCAACACAAGGCAATGCCCTCTGCAGCAGCTGTCAGTCATCGTGGACACTCACCACGGACACTCAAGCCCTACTGGCATGTCGGAAGGAGTTTTCTTGCAGTGGAGGCTGAAGGTTTTGCTTTCTTCATCTTAGCTGCAGATACCTCACTTAAGTAAGACAGTTAAGCAGCTGACTGATTTAAATTATGTTCTCCAGTCTCATTGATTTCAACAGGGTTAAGTTTGTTGACGTGAACGTGATGAGACTACATGCTCATCAAATCAGGTAAAGGCAGGATTAGGATTATGGCTCAGTGGACATAAGTAAAGTAATTTTCAGAAGTTATTTAGAAATATAATTGATTAATTTTCAGTGAAATTAAAAAAACCACACTTTTTTAAAACTATCGCCAAACAGCTCTCAAGATTATCCTTCAATACAGTGCTGTAAAGTAGTCTCGGGCAATGAGACTACTCACAAATAAGTTTGTACTTCTTGCAAAATAGTAGGATGTAGCTCTGAGGCAGTAAGTTATTTCAGGTTGGGCTTCTCTTACTACGTAACTGCTGCAAAGTCAGCAGGACTCGGTAACGAGCGAGGTTTGTGCATCCCAAAGTACTTGCAGTGTCCCGACAGAATGCCTGGAAACTGAAACGGCCTGTTTCGGCCGCATCAGATCTGGACACGCACCGAACTCTGAGAAAGTCTGCAGAGAAAAAGCCCCTGTGAAACATAATTCCCTATAGCTTAAAAATTAGTTTTGACTTAACTCTTACAACATTTTACACTTGCTCTCCTTTTTTCTGACAAGTTCCAGCCCGTGACAATATTCTTTTGAAATCTTTGCCAACATATGAACGAGTAAGACATAAAACAAAAGAGAATAGGTTCAGTTACAGATTTCAAGGCAGAACAGTGGGCACATTTAAGGCTACAAAAATGGTGTTAAATGGGCAGGGGTAGAGAATAAGGGAGAACTAAGTGTCTTACYGTCATAATCTCAGTCTTTAGACATAGGTCCTGATGCTACACTGAACATCATGCATTGCAGTTCTTGGGCTTTGGGGGAAGGGACAGGGTACAACTGAAATATGATTTGAGAGGAGGAAATCTGCTACGCTAACTCAGGCACATTTCAAAACTAATTCTTTAAAGGAATTTTGATTTTTTTTTAATATATTTTTATTTTGTTTCCAGATCTGGCAGTATTTAGCAAAATCATCATTTAATAAAATTTCCAAGGTTCATCTTCCATTTTTCAAAAACATACCAACTAATTTAGCTCATTCTGCTTAGGATAACATAAAGGTTAATTCTGATGTTTTCCTTTCTTCCTACTTTCATCCTTATCCACCTTTAAARAAGCAACAAGAACAAAACAAAGGAAGAAAACCATGTTAAGGAYACCTGGAAGAACTCTACATCCTGATTTCAGCTAAAGAGGAAGGACAGACATGAATGGAGATGAAAAGCAGAGGAGGYTGGGAGAAATCTGTCTACAACAAGATGAAAAAATACAAGAAAACCTTTATACCCCTACCTATGTCAGGATTGATAAACAATGCTGTCCACCAGTGACACAGCCCAGAAAATCCTGCTTGCTGTGCTATTTTGTGTTGCACAGAACACATTTGGAATAGAAGACCAAAAAGAAGCTGGTGTGGAGAAAGGATAAGGTAACTTTTCTAAACCGAGCTGCCAYAGAAAAGTTGATGTACTCAGCAAAAAATGTTCTTTCAAGGTGCACTGCCTTTCAAAAATGCACATACAAATGCTCAACTCTCACAAAAGTGGCWAGTCACAGTAAATCTGATTACGGCGAGTTGCTCTGCAGGAAAGGTTTACAAGATGTAGCCTGTAATAGAAGTCTTAGTTATACTGAAATCAATAAAAGTTTTGCCAATRGCTTCACTGGGACTAAGAATCGGCAGAAGATGACTTCCAAATCACTTCTTCAATAAAATGTTGAGATATTAAGACTACATTAGTTATCCTCCCAACTCTCCATAYAAATTTTATTAACATGCATGTTGTTTTAAAAAAGTATTAATTTATATCTCAGCCAAATTTCTTGTACTTTCTTAGTGCATTATTATGTGAATGCTGTACGCMTGGGCCTTTGCTTTTCAAGACTTTTCCAAAGCTGAGAGGTGGAAGTCGTTTGCCACGTGTTCGCTTGCATACGCTTTCTCCCTCCCACCCATCCCCAAAGGCCCTATGACTCCCACAGTAACTCTCCCTCCAGCCAAGGAAGGCCAGACACGGGTCCCCCAGCGACGTGCCAGTGCCAGCGTGTCAGCCAGACAGGCCCTCCCTGCCCAAAGGGGCAGAGCGTGCTCATTCCGCTGAGCTCCCAGACCTCGCTGTGCCTGCGCAAGCATTACGTACCAACACTTTTTTTTCTTTCAAAGGGCACATTTTAAAGCAGGGCCGCCACCTTTTCCATTCCATCATCTCCTGTGGGTGGGAAGCGCCTTAACGCCTTAACTGGGCAGGCAACAGCAACAAGAAGGGAGCATCCAATTTCTGTGCAAGCTACTGTTCACGTTCACAGAGACAAAATGCTCTTGGTCCAGCAGGTTTCAAGTGGCTTAATCTCCTCCAGAAGCTGATCCTAAGTCTGAACACTTACAGGCATATTGCAGAAGCTTCCTCTTTTGATGAACCAACATCCTCAAGAAAACAAAGTTAAAATGGGAGAATGGCTACTGCACTGCCCTCTACCACCCAGAGATGAAGAAAAGCAGAAGACTTTGTCAAGTTCTTTAGAGACTGAACACTGAAAATATAGAAAACATTTAATTTTGTGAAATAGGAACAAGAGAAAAATCCACTGAAGAATAGATTAAATCAAGTAGATGTTGGATGATAGCAAGAAAGTAACATCAGAAATGATTAAAGTGCGAGTCTGGGACCTAAGAGACTTCTCTTCATTTTCTTGTTGACCACTGATTCCTTTATGACCTTAAGCGAAATTCCCAGCCTTTCTCAGCCTTAGTTCACCAACTGTAAAATACGGAATGAAATACTTCCTTGCCTTACAGGAATGTTGCAAGGAATTTAGACACCATAGCAGCAGAAACTCTAGAGGTTCTTGTGATACAATTTGTCTTAAACAGTTGATGTAATTAAATATCAGGAATTTTTCTGACTATATAGTTCCTTGCTACAGAAATAAAGAATGTTAGTGTTATGTAATAATGTCTGGCATAATGTACCACTAATTTGATGGAAGCTCAAAGGTACTGCAGAAGGTGCTTTAAACTAAGAAAAATCAGAATGCTTTTACTAGACTTTCTCCGAGGCATAACGATCATTTGCAGAAAAAGATATTGAAATGGGAGTTAATTATCAAAGATACACTTTGTAAAGGCAATAGAATGGAAATATACACAAGAAACATAAATAATTAAAAGTAATTTCCTTCAACTTCTCAAAATCAAGACAAATTTAGAGCTAATAAATATCGAATCAAGATTTATTTCAAAGGAGTTCAACATATTCAAATACAGGAAGATTATCATTTTCTTTCTCTCTCTTTTTTCTACTTCAGTTAAAATAAAGTTGTTAATGTCCTGTTGAATCAGACTTTCACAAATCCTGCAAACACTGATTTTTCTTTTGAAAAAGTACTATGCTTCACTTTTTATTTTCTCATTCTAGGTGGTCAGTTCTATCAGAGTAGCCCTAGAAGAGTTTAAATCAAGACTCTATTCTTTGCAAAATACAAAAATATCAGGTCTCTGTCAAGAGAAATGCAAGTCTACAATCCTTTCYCTTATCTTCAGTCCCCTTGTTACATGTTTTCTTCTATCTCTTTAGAAGGTATTTATTCAGTCACCACTTTTTGAGTTTGTTTTCCTTGTTCTCTCTGCTTCAGGTTGTGCAAACTGTTGTAGTGGACAGGAGAGTATGAGGAAGCTTTCCATTCTAATTCCTTTGCATTAGTGAAAGTTGTGAAATAACTGCAAATAAAACACACTGCCCATATAAAGTAACTAAAATGAAAGAAATACATTCCCCTAACCTATCTTTGACCACAGGGATGTACGAGTGACACACCACAGCAGCAAACGTTGGGGGCATATCCACACAAGTAATTTAAATTAGAAAAAGTGCTTTAAAGAAGAACAGAATTARTTTTTCCCCAGACATCAGAATGAGCTCCATTTTACCTCCCCATCAAGGGAAGCGACCACTGGATTCTGCAGGAGTCTCTCCGTTGCCTTTAATGGACAGTCTATAACAGCCTCAAAGGGCAGCTGAAAAGGTGATTACAGGCTATAGAAAAGTGCTGCGTATGCTCTCATATCAGCAAACTTGAGCTTCTGATTAGGATATGGGAATACCAATCTAAAGATGTAGGAGACTAAATCCATKACGCCATTCTCTGAAAATATCCAGCTTCTTAGAGCAGGGACAAACTAAATTCAAACACTAGATTGCCCAGCAGCCCTTCAAAGTAAAAACTTTTCTAAAATAAATTCCACCTGGTGCACATTCTAGGCCACTAGAACAGATTGCTCCAAGAACATGCCTTTTTTTTTCTTTTTTTCTTTTTTTAACATGCTATTAACAACAGATGAAGAATAACACCTTCCAAACAATTAGKGCAGCCTGGGGCCTAACCAGAAAGTCATTATTTCCAAAATGTCCTATTGAGAGAAAGGCTGCAGTAACCTTTCAAAGCTGCCCCCACATCCGACGACAACAACAATAAAACGCTGTGCTATTTTTCTTACCTCATAAAGTTGTCATCTCARCACAGCTACACATCTTAGTTGCCACCCAGCCCGTAAAGATCCTTACRTAGGGAAGGTTATCGAAAAGGTCATTGAGAAGCAGCTCTGAAATTATCTAGAGTATTATCTAGAGCCCTCAGATTTCCTGGAGCCTTTTCAGTCTGGTTTAAGACATGGTTATGTTACAAAGACAGGTATTTCTAGGCCATTTCTAGTCTCACTGATTTATTAGCTTTTGCTAATGGATAAAGACTAAAAGTGTTCAATCTAACCTGATCCTTCCAGACACGCTGGCTGTCAGAGTGCCTTTGCTGGTCACGCAGTCACTTTTCCTGGCTGTTCCTCCAGGAAAGGGTAATGTTCTGACACTAGGGAGGACAGATTTGCATTGAGTAACTAGTTTTAATTATTAAATTTGGAATACTAGGTTGCTCATGCTGGGAGCAGGCCTAAGCACACCATAACAACAGGTCCATCTCAATCACTTTCCAGCAGGCACCCTTTCAAGGGTGCCCTCAGATGGACAAGTAAGTGCCTGCACAGCATTTGTAGCAGCTTGAGAACCCTCTTCAGTACCTATTGGCCATGCCAACCTTCAGTTTGCTGACTGCCACCCGCTACCCCCTCCCTTCCCTGCCTTCTTCAAGACTAATAAAGCAAGCAGAATACACTGTCCCATCTTCTCCACCTCCTACTGCAGATTCAGTTTAGAGGTCTATAAYCAAGTTTTGCTGACAGTAAAACTGAGATTATGCAAAATATGGATGCCTCGAGAGTATTCAAAAACAAAGTGGTGAAATAAACTCTCCCTAAAGAGCAGCTTTTGCTATTTAAAAGCAATGAATTCCCAGATTCTGGGGCTGTGTAAAGACTCCTCCCTTTGGACAGCCAAGTGTCTGCACCTCATCAGCAAACAATGGAAAGGAATCTCCTAGCAGGATCTTGCCCAGTTCACATTTATTTAACCCTTTGTCACCCCTATGCTCTTTTCATCAGGCATCCTCTTGCTACATAATGATGCCGGGACTGCTGGTGCCAGAGAATTAATCTTATTAATAGTTCCTCTATTGTCAGAGTGACCTGGTTGACTCTCATCTCTGGGCCAGTAAGTCAAGAGGTTCAAATTCCTCACCAAGGTTTGGACTGAATCTCGGTGCTGACTGTGCACATTCACCCTGGGAGAGAAGAAATATGCTGCACTGGTACAAATCCTGAATTTCCAATAGGACATGAAAGTGAGGTCTCTCCTAGCTTCTCCTACATTCTCCAAACACAGTGCAGGTAGAAATTACTGAACTCTTTATGCATTAGGTTTTTCTCCCTTTTTTTTTTTTTTTTTTTTTTATTTTTTTTTTTTTTTTTTTTTTTTTTTTTTTTTTTGCACAACTAAGTATAAACCTGGTCTCCCGCAGGGCCCTCCCTAAGGAATTCTAAAAGCCTATATCTGCATGTCAGCTAGTGCTGCATGTATAATGACACTGTCGGAGGTTACAGAGTGATGCAATGTTGCTGTCTAGTGCTTTGCTCTGTTAAGAGCACTTTTTTCTTTAACTTGGGAAAACGGACAAGCAAAAAACAACAAAAAAAAAGAAACTCAAGAAAAAAGCTTCAAGTGAACATATCACCCGAAAGCTTTGTTTGGATTCCGTGAGCTCATAACCTCGGCAAGCTCAGTGTATTGGGTATAAAAACTCAGAGCTGACGGCTGCACTTCACTCCTTTCAAATGATGGAAAGATGTTAGTTTGTATATCCCACACCAAGCACCTCCAGTGTGTGAGAAGGGAGGGCAGCAAGGCTACCTCACAACACCCAGCAGAAGAGCTGCTGCCTGCATGGTCTTCTCAGATGTCCCTTAGAAGGAATGCTGCAGAGGCAGTTTCACAGGTTGGGAAGCATGGCCCATGCACCTGAGGTAGATGAGGCTGATGTACCAGCTCAGATTGCTAATAAGTACGCAGATCCATGTTGGGGGAAGGAAAGAGTGATGAGTCCAAACTCTTCCTCATTTGATGGGAGGGGTAATTAAGCTCAACAGAGAGGAAAGTGAAGAAAGGGGAAAAAAACAGAAGAAGTGTTTTCTCTGGGCTTTCCCTGGAACTGTCCCTTTATCTTATTTAAGTGGAAACTTTGGGAGTTCATCTCAGCCTCTCATCCACTTCTTTTCCACACTTGGGAAAGCAGCACAGGGGGTAAGAATGGAAAAGCACTAGGGCTCAAGTGTTTCCAAATGTTTCGCAGTCATATGCATTTATCATTTCTCACCCTCCACCCTTTCACCACTCCCTCCACATAAAATCAGACATCTGAGCTCAGGCATCCAGGCAAGAAGGAAGCCTCCTTTTCCTTTCTTAGAAACTTGCATGTCCCATTCCAGTGTTTCTAAAGCATCTCAGTTAGAATAACTTGCATTAAGGCAACAACATCAGATTGGTGCTGAAAGAGATGCAGTTCAAAGATTTCCCAGAGAGCCAGGTAATTCAGTGTGGGAACCATGCAATAGCAGTTTCTGGGCTCATGTATGTAGAAAGCTTCAGCTAGACTGAAAAGAAGGATTAGCAAAACCATTCTCTCACCGTACCCTCTGCCTTTGATACAAAAACAGCAGTTACTTTCCACTCCACTCTGTGCAAAATTAGGCTGAAATTTGATATTTACATTATCCCCAAGGATGCATCTGCTGAAAAAGAAGGCATGAGCCAGATCCTCCCTCATGCTTGTTCTTTGTCACAGTCTTGAATTTTGGATCATTTTAAGGAGGAAGAGAACACACTAATTCCTAACACTGTTAGTGTTTCAGTGAGCACCGCTATTAATCATTTACATTCCCGCTCTTTCTTATTATATTTGGATAAGCAAAACTGCCAATGGTTCAACAGTATCAGCCAAAGTCAACCCACAGGGGGAAAAAAAGAAAAACAATAGGATTGAATGTGATCCATTGTCTATTTCTGTACAACACAGAAATAGTAAGACAGCGTGAGTGTATGAGAAGAGATCACACTTAGAAAGCACAACTGATGCGTAGCTTATAAATACGGGCCGCAATGCCACTTTGCTGCTGGCTACTGGAACGGCCAGTTGCGTGGCCTTGTCACTGCAGTGCACTGGGCCTGAATCCAGCCTCACTTCCACTATTCTGTCTGCTTTCTACGGCTACTGCAAAGTCATTTGCTTATATATCAGTACAAGCATAAAACAGACGTTAGAACCTTTTATTAATGTGCTTATTTGCAGAAAGAAAATAACTACCCCAAACTGCTTTACAAAACGTGTCTCTGCTTCTTTCAAAGTAAGCTTGTTCCTTGTCTTTATATCACCAATAAAGGGAACAATATTGGAATAGCATTAGATTTTTTCATACGCAATATCTCAACAGAAAAAAAAAAAAAAAAAAAGAAAGGACTCCAGAAAGACACCACAGCTGAGTGACTAAACTAGGGTACTCAGCACCACTGTGTTGCCAGCTAGTGATTTTCTCACATATCTTGTAATTTGGGGTATTTCCAGTAAAATCCCAGCTCCCAGATTCCTGCACCTGCAGGAGATGTTCCTCTCCCATTTTCAAGACATTTCAAACCTTTGCAATCATAGAAAGATTTTGAAAATATTACTCAACGTTTCACAATTTGAACGATTTTTTTATTATTATTTTAACTGGGAAAGGAGGGAATGAAATATTGCTCCATTGGAATCATTGTGAGCATCTTGAGCTGCCTGCCAAGCTTGGTATTTAACAAAAGGGAGAGAGTGGGGAGAGCACCCCCTTCCTTCCCCCAGTTTTGGTCCTCATAAAGCAGAACTGTGTCTGTGCATCTGTGCGGATGGAGACCTTCTGCCAGTTCCACCACTTAGGAGAAGCATCAAGAGCCACCCAGGCTCCCAGCAGTAACACCCTGGAAAAGCCTGCCTTCTGTGAGTAGCTCACTGGCCACTGCTTGGGAATAGCAAAATAAGGGGCATTTCCTTAAAGAAAATAAATCTTTTCCTACATTTTTAACAGAGTCTTAAAAAAAAAAGGAATCAACATAGATCTTTCCTGCCTAATTGTTTGCTTGTAGAAAGCAAGCATGAGTAGAGATCTTCAAGCTTTCCGCCTTTCAGGGCAGATGGAGAGCTGGTGATCATTTTCTGGGTCCCATGGAAAGGACAGCAGTCAAAAACTGTCTGGCTGATGCACAACCTTGGGTTTCCGTCAGGCCAAACTGAGAGCCTGTGCCTGAACAGGATTTCTGCCACATTAGCCCCAAACACTTATGGGAGAGGAGGGTGACAGGAGAGCAGCCAGCTTTACACAAGAAACAGTGAAGAAAGCTCTTACATAGACACATCAGGACAGCTGTTGGGTGAAACGAGCTATGCACTCAGGATAGCAGTTGTGCTCCAGAGCCAGGAAGCTGGGCTCAGTTGTTGATAGCCAGGAGGCTGCGTGCCAAAAAGCAGAATGGCATGAGGTTTGTGTTTAAGTGTCCCGGAGATACCAGAAAAGAGGTGGGGCTCTAAAAAGTTTTTCCTTCAGGATAGAATATAATACGCACAAGAGCTGTGGGCCTGTTCCTCTTTCCTTAACATCAGAAAGTCTTCCCAAAGTCCTGGAAAWTTGTTGTTACAGAGTGAACAATGTGAAAAGTGATCTATTGAATGATCCTGGTAGTAACTATGCCAGCCCTTTTATTCCCTTTGGATGTAAGCAGTATCCTTCTCCTGGAGTTAGATGCAGTATCTGGGCACATTTAGCACTGTTTGCCTCCAACCAGACATTCTGAAGGGTTCAAAACTTTTATTCAGTGTCTCTTTGTTCAGCAGATAGAGAAATAAATAAACCAAACCACTCTTGAACTGCTTCAGTTGTATGTCTATTTGTTCCACACGTAAGACCTATCTAATGCCAGCAAAGAGTGTTGGCAAATGAAAGCTACACACACATCTATTTGTATCACGAAAAGGGACTGCAAATAAAACACCTATTTTCTTATCCTCGCATACTTGGGCTCTTACTGTGCCAAGTATTTTAAATGTCAGCTCCTTAGAATTATGTCAGAGCTGTATGACCAATCCCCAAACTATGTGCATCAACGGGAATATCAGTGGTTCCACAGTACGTCCAAACTCACCCTGCAATACTGCAAATAAAAGGCTGTGGGTTTAGAATTGCTTTTTAAACTAAACATTTATTTTAAAAGATAAGAGAATGGCTGTTGTAGTGCTAACAGCTGAGGACAAAATTGCTCTCTATATGGTAGTTTTTAAATATATCACTCATTTATATTTCTTTAAGAGAAAAAAAATTGGCTGTAGTTGCAATCAGTCTTAATTCATTCTTTATTGCTGCTCTAGTTCTGTGTTATTTGAGCTGGTTTAACTGTTAAAAGCGTTTCAAATGTTCACATGGTCTGCATTAGGTTACAGAATAAAAGTAAGTACAGCCCACCAAATGTAACTTTCTGAAATGCAAACCACATGAATTTGATTTCTTTGTGGTACAACTTTAATTGGGTTCAGAGGTCTTTCAGTCTTACCTGTCTATCTGCTCTCTGATGGCCCGACCTGATAAGGCTAATACAAAGAATCTGAGAATGTGATCCAAACTGATCACCCTCCATTGCAGTACGTGGCTTTATTCCTGACAGTAAAAGCCCTTTAGTGTAGTCCATTTTCAGGCTGCAAGTTCGAACCCTACAGCCACCATTGAACTGGCAGTGGAAATGTTGCAACTCATAGTAAAAGATCATGTCCCCTTGCAGCCCTGCAAAACTGGAGAACCAGAGGGAGAGAAAACATCTATGAGTAACTGCAAGTGTTCATGCATTCTAAAAAAACTGTGTGTGCATGTGTGCATATATGTTTTACACTGTCACATCCAAACAGAGAATGCATCCAGCATACACTACACAGTGCAGAAGCATCTGCAAACAGAAGCCAGAACAAAGCCTGCAATCTTCAGAGACCTTCAACTGATTTCATATTTTCTTTTTTTTTTTTTTTCTTTTGACAATACAGGGTGTTGCCTTAATGACAATGACTCATCCTTTACTCATCAACTCTCCTCTGTTGTACCTGCTTGTGCCATATGCCTTTTTGGAGTGAATCAACATTTCTGCTGCTTCCTATCCAGAAATCTGCATTGCTATCTCAGCTCCAATAAGGAAAGCACCCATCAACAGGAGTTCCTAGGCTCAAGTTGTTTTCTGTGACCCAGCTTGCAAACAAAGACCTACATCAGCTTGTGGGAGCCGATCTGCTAAATATTTGAGAAGAAATGTAGGGAAAAAGGGAGAGGCAGTGTCTAACTACCAACACTCTTTGGCCCTCCCTCCATATGAAGTTTCTTGGTAAGAAAGACGCATTTCAACAAGGCAAATCCTAGAAGTTCCAGCTTGTTTTCCTGTTTTGGGGATGTACAGCATGGATGATGAAAAAGTAGCATGAAAAAGATATTTATAGTGCTCACAGTTCTTTGAAGAACACACCATAGAAAGCAGCACTCAGCAGACCCAGTAACAGGTAAATAGTGTAAGCCAATATGGAAAATTACTTGACTGAAACTTCCGCTGCGATTCATGAGTTTCACTCAAGGAGGTAAATCATTAGCAGATAAAAACATGACAAGCCATCATCTAGTTCAGGCAGATTACGTTCTATTTTCCCCACCAGAAGACAAAAAAATCTGACTTTCAAAAACACTGCAGTGAATCATTTTAGGTTAATATTTTTCATCCTAATCCCCCAAAGCCGTTGTTGCTTTTGTCATCTTTCTATTGCTCTATTACAGAACACTGTTCTTTTCTGATAGAYCTCAAGTAATTTCCAACAGTGAACATACATGCACTAACAAATTAGGTTCCTTAATTATTCCTAGGTTTTTCCAATAAGCAGTGTTGGCAATATAGCTTTTAGGTCTTTGCCCATCATACATACATACAAGGGAAGGCCTGCAAACACGGCAGAGGTGTCTCTATTTTCCTGTTCAAATACTGGACAAGCAGAGGAGCAAGAAAGAAATGTACACCTCAGTGGTAGGTTTTTATTGTCAATATGGAATCATTTTTTTTGCAGAGTCATCTGCAGTGTCCTCAAGGACACATCTTGCAGCTTCCCAACTTGGTCATAAGGAAAACTGAACATTTCTAAGGAGGTTTCTCCCAAAACAAAAATTGATTTTTTCCTTTGAGGTTTGAAATGTGGCTTTGCTYTTGCTCTCAACCTCTATTTTTCTTTTATATACCGATTTTTGCTTCTCTCTGCATTTATGGGTTCTACTTGGGTYCAATATTGTTTTTAGCATTTACTTTATAGGAGTTAGGGCCCCACAACCCTTTACGCTATGCTAACATGCAACAAAAAGATCCAAGCTACTAGGCTGTGTATAGTAAAAGACCAGACTGGAAGGGACCCCAGTTTTCTCCATAGAGAAATACAGTTTCACTTGATGGCTTCTGGAATGAACTTTGCTTATTATGTTTTATATAGATCTTGAATAAATCCTTTGAGTCACAAATTTCTTATTGGAACAATAGAACTATATAGAGGCCAGGGGAAAAGCTGGAAGCAAGTATGGATTTTCTTCCCTGTCATGGAGCCCAGAATCCATATCTTTCTCCACATCCATTTAGTAGGGCACAAAGGGAACTCACTAACTACTTTCTTCCAAYTTTCCCTGCTACTTCACAGTAGAAATATTTTCTGCTTCCTATTTTATTTCTCTATAGATCACAAACAATTCAGACATTCTAGGTCTCTTTCCTATGTGGGCCTGCAAAGCACAGCAGAGAAAGAAAGAATTAAAATGGGCTAAAAAGCAAATTATTTGTACAGAGGTAAAGTGTTCCACAAGAGTCATCTTTCTGATATATGTAGTAACTAGCTCTGATTTTAAAAATCTACTGATCATGTATCTTCAATATAGGCTTAGTTTAATACCTGTGCTATGCAACCTTAGGCAAACAAACCCACTTGAACCACTTGGGAATGCTATGTGAGAGATAAAACAGCAAATTGGTTCATTTCTTTGGTTCATTCATTGGTTCTTTTCTTTTATGTTTTATATTCCAGTTCATTTCTTCAAATGTTGCATCAATACTTCAAGCACAGTCATCTGTCCATAACAGCCTGTTGAGTTTAACAGCCCTTTTTGTTTGGCTGAATATCTGAAGATTATTGCTGCCTTTTGCCCACTTTCATAATGCTCATTTACATATGCTGCCTCAAAAACTTACATCAACAACTCACAGCAACAATTAATTAATGATGTCCAGCATACCCAAAGGAAGATCCTTCAGGCACGTCAAGTCCACAGTTCATCTCTCCAGGGGCAGTTTCCAGCAACAACGCAAAAGTACACCCTGAGAGCAAAGCTTGACCCATGAACGCGTTAGGGAGGCTTCCCACRTTCAGCTCTGCCCAGATGCTCCATGACAACATTACCATTCAGATCTGTGTATCTCCTAAGTATCTTTCTATCATGGGACAATACTACTGCATATTACAAGCCAGGGGACACATCTGGCCTGGTCAGAAAAAGAATATGCATATTCAGCTATGCCAGTATTTGTTTCCTAATGGCATTTCTTTGAGCTCAGAGGCCCCCCAGACAGCACCTTGTAGCTTAAATACAGTGGCATGGTGATCTCCAGACACCAGATGCAGCAGCCTATCTTGGATGTGACAAGCAACATCTGGCACAAGGAGACTGAGATACCATGACAAGCCACAATGTGATGTGATTTCTCCCAAGAGAAAAAAAGGGTATGTCTAAAGAGATCCTGATACATACCAGCCCTAAAAAAAAAAAAAAAGTGTTTAATGCGAAGACTGCTAAGAAGCACAAAATTCTAAATGAGCACTGAACAGCCTTCGCAGAAAATTATGTATTACTCAACATATACAATGATATCAAAAAATGTCAGCTTGGACATGAACTTGTCCCAGGTAACTTGTACATAATGTTAAATGCACATAATGTACCTCCTCAAAACACCAGTGAGATGAACAAATAGTTCAAAGCAACGTCTCTATTAAGAATTCAGAATTAACATATCTGACTCCCAACCAGCTCTAGAAAATTGTAAGCTATTTGAAGAAACAGCTCTTCTTTTGGTCTCTTATGAATACCAAAAATGACCATTTTCATTAAAGAAATCTTAAGATTAGAAGGAGTAGAATACTTTTTTTCTTGGACCATTTGATGCTAACTCTACTATTTTCTCTTACCTCACCAAAAAGAGCAAGAGATGAGGAAAAAGAAAAATACAAAGATACAAGCAAAAGGATAGAAAACAACACATACAACTTTTTTTCTGAATACAGTTTCCTCTTATATCTAATATGTATACACTCTATACCTATTATATATACCCAGTGTCTTAGGTTTTAGGGTTAAAAAGAAGAAGCAAGAATGTTAGTTTGAGTCCTTACATTTACAGCACTGGGTAGTCTGGATGCTATGGATATAGAACTAGATAAGGTAACACAATATGAACCAAAATTCTCCAGGAAATATATACAACTCTCTGAAGACTGTCAAATAAGCTAGAGATTCAGATTCCACTTATTTGGAGACTTGTCCACTGAAAACTTTTTACTACCTCACCAAGTTTTTATGGACCCTATCAGAACAGCTGCGATTCACTTCACTTGCAGCAGAGGAAGCTAGTAATAGCTCAAAGATTGCCCCCTTCATTTCATAAACCAATTAGGAGTTGGATTCTGCAACTGGACTAACATAAACCCCTTTTTTTATTGGCAAAGTTCCATTTCATTTATGTGAGCTCAGAATAAAGTTCTCTGTTGGCAGAACACAAATGCTTGTAGCAGCAAATGCTTCTAAAGCATATTCTTTAACTTTTCTCTTCCAAGGAATCTTCTTCTCACACTCATCAAAATGAACACTTTTGACTCTACCTGCAGGTTCTATCTAATCACCAGTTCCTCATCCATCTCATTAATTTGTACTAAACTACACCGGGAAATTTATAATTATGATTTACCATGTGGGACTTTGCTAGAAGTTCTCTGTAATGACAGATTTTCCCCCCTACATCACATATCATTTCAGTTTTTTAAAAGAAGACATTTTAGTAATATTGTCATCTTAGATTTATCCATGCTTTTGATATAAATTATGTTGTGTTTTTTTCAAGTGCATATTTGGTTTGTCCATAAGTATAACCAAAGCCATATACAGGCCTTATACGGGACCACAGCATAACATTGATTTCTAAACTCAACTCATCATTTCAGTTAATGGGGAGGCATGCTTTTACAGATGGTAAAATAGGATCCATACACTTTATGCTTAGTTTATAACTCTTATGTTTTCCCCAGGAACTTCTCTCTGAACTACAGCCATTGTTTTTCAGTCATGTACCAGCTTAAAAAAAACATTAATGCTTTACTAACTGTATTTACATCCCACTGAAATTGTTCAAAAATACACCGAGACAAGCCATGTCTCAGGTGGTTTCTGTTCACCACATCAATGCCAACTAAATCCTAAAAAAAGGAAAGAAAAAAGAAAGAAAAAACTTTACACCAAACAAGGTCTATATTGTTTCAGTTAGTGTTTTACTGCAGCTTAGGTACCTGTCAAACAGGCTGACACTCGGATAAAACACATACTGGAATCATGCATCAAGGCACGTTAAGTGAAAACCTGTGATGAAGAGCAGAGCTGTGCGATTCAGCTGTGCAGAGCTCTAACGATCATTTCTGGTCTAGGGAAGCATGATCTGTTGCACCAAACCCACTGCAACTCTGAGATCCTCTTCCATCCAAAAATGATTTTACATCTGTTTTAGTTCAAAGAGTCATATAAATCAGAAGCTCTGACTATAAATTTTGATGACACTTTTTAAGAAGATTTATACATTGTATATAATATATATATATACTGGATGTATGTAAGAGATATCAACCACTAAAATTAAACAACCAATGCCGTATTTTCCAAGTTCTGTATATCATTTAAGTCCTACTTATGGCTTACTCTGATGCAAAAGCTGACCTATATCTTTGAAGGCTCAGTATTTCTGCTCAGACACAGAAATAGGTCCCCAACACTATTCTGACCTCACTTTCCTATTGTTCTTGGGTAGTGCAAGCTTTCTAGAACAGAAACTTCATGTTCCATTTCTTATAAAYTGATTATATAAGAATTTCTCGTGTGCGTCATCCCTACCTACCTGAAACAACCACATGGAGAGGGCTATAGCTACTGAAAATGGAAGAAAAAGTTTATCTTGGTAACAAAATAATAGCAGCCACTGATCAAGAAGTTACACAGTATCCGTGGCATTTTGTTGTTCTTGGTGTTCTTGTTGTTGTAAGGAACAAACAGCATTTCTAATATGCTTAGGACTTTTGTTAAGCAGAAAATACAAGGCATATGATATTGAGTTCACTGATAAATTTAACCAATGTGTATACTGAGCATGTGCCTTTCAGGATAAGGGTTGCCTTCAAAAGTCAGATAAGAAACACACTAAGCCGTTTCCATTCCTGGTTGACAGGCTATTTATTACATAGCTAATGATCCTCCTTTCAGTTCCTTGAAAGTCATCTTGATATATCTCAGTACTTCCAATCTCTCCCTGGACCTTACAGCAAGAAACAGGTTTTGGGAAAGCATAGGAGTATGTGGTTTGGGATACTATAGAGATGTCATTAACAATCACCTCTTTGTACAGCGTTTTAAACACCAAATGGAGTTTTTCTTTTTCTTGATGACTTAGCAGTGTAGGGAGGGATTGAGTCAGCAGCTCCTGAACATGTCAATGCAAACAACAACAGGGGAAGCTGAGGAGAAGACAGAGCTTTCAAACATCAAACATAGACCAGCACAGTTCAATGCATAGGTAAACATGTGAATCCTGGCAACAGCAGGCTAAAAGGGAAAAAATGGCTTGAAAGGCTCCCTATATCAGGCTACATTTTCTCCCACACCACCCCGCTTACTAGCCTTACTCTACGAGACAATTTGTTTCTGTGAATGTTCATTCATAATTATTTCCTAAGTAATTCACCTGAGCTTCCCAGAGACTTGTGGCTACTGTTCTCATTAACTACTGCTCTCACTAACCTCTACTGAGGTCAGTGTAGTAGAACAAACTACAGAAAACATGTCTTAGCACGAAAAAAACAGATACTGTCAAAAAAAGAAGCAGGCACATTAAACAGTAAATAAAGTTAAAACATTCAGTATAAAGACAGAAAAAAAAAATATTTGGACAGAGTGTCATTGTCAGCTGTTTTCCCTTCCCATCTCTCCCTTTTCATCCCCTCATGGTGATCTAATACATGTTCTTAAATCCTGCACAATAAAAGCTGCGGGTAGACCTGATAAAGTAATGAAGAAGTCAGTTGATACTTTATCTCTCAGTGAATATTTCTTCTCTCCCCAGCTCACACCATTCTGCGGCACCACTGTTCAAATAGATGAGCTAGAACAAAGGCTGTTCCCCCTAGTAAGGGAACTGGTCTTTGAATTTGATAAAAACATATAATTCCATGGCTTCTTTCATGACACACACTCCTCCAGCTTTCTAGGAGCTTAAAGAAAAACCTTCTCTGACATATACAGACATACAAAGCTCTGTCTGAGTTACCAGTTTATTCCAGTACTTTCCTGAACTAGATACATTATGGAAGGATTTCTGCAGCTGAAGCTTACAGAAGATTTTTCTATCTCCTGGAGCTGTAAAAGATGATAACCAAAAGCTTTAAGAACCCAATCAGTAGCTGCACTTCTCAGGTAGCTTGTTGCTTTGATGAAACTCCTGTGTTTGTCAGAGAGAAGCCCTGTCTTTCTGCCACCTCACATCTCTCAGATTAGAGCTAAACTGAAAAATTATTTTCATTTTCCAAATCCCCAAAGCCAGCCAGAAGGAGTCTGCTCTTCATTGTCTACTTGAACCTCTGTAAGTTCSACTACATGCAGTTTTCACATCCGTTCCATTTCCCATGCCCCTCTGTTTGGAAAGCATCTGATCCCAGGAAAAGATGGTAAGCTGGAAAGAGAGATGTATGGCAATAAGAGAGGGAAAGAGATGAACCAGAAGGAAAGCCATAAGTGTTAAAATCAGTGCTGCATGTGGGGACTGAAAGGCTGTCCTCCCATCAGTACTGTGATCCGTCAGTACATAAAGCCACCAGACGCATCTTTCAAACCCCTCTTGTTGCCATCTTCTACCTGCTTACATTTCACCAAATGTGGTTACAATCTTTTCCCTTCTGATGCTGTGCCAGAAGACCATCTTATGTTGATTAAAATACTCTACAACACTTTGAAAGCAGATGATCTATATCACATGGTTAGTGTTGTATGTCCACTTTGGAGTCTGAGTTCACTGAAAGTGGACTCACGTCTCTCTATTTAGTACTGTGTTAACAAGCTGCTGGATCTATGACAACCTGAATCCTCTTGTGTTCCCTTTCAGCTACACAGCTATACCAGTGAACTTCAGACTGGAATAATTACTAGTTGTTATGTCTGCTACTAGCTTTAAAAACAGCAGTTTTTAAACTGTTGGTTTTTAACYAGTTTTTTAACCAGTTTACTTTCTCCAGGAAGACTGAGCTCTTAGGCTGCAGCCACCTATGGAGTCTTTGCTGGTCTGAAAAAGACATCTTACCTAGTCAAAAACATACCCAAATAAAACGACCAGCTTACTGTGTTGACACTAATTTACCTGACTGTAATTTTCACATTCATTGCTAAATACTGAAAAAAAAAGTTATTAAAAAAGGAGACAAAAGCAGCTATTGTACATCCTAAGTCAGAGTCCTGTATCTTGAGCTGATTCAGCTTATCTGCCTTCCTATACCTTTGACAAATGTATGTCTTATATCATTTTTCTCCTCTTTCTCCATATGCCTTACTGCTTTTCCTCCAAGTAACTTATCTCCAAATGATGTGCTATTAATCAGCCAAAGACACCCTTCACTGGTAAGTGTTCCTCAACTGATTTTTCATCAGCACAAGTAGTTACTAGTTACAGCATTCCTCCCACATGCTAAAGACTTTGGTGTGTGGGGCGGGGAGGAGCAAGGAGGTTACAGACTGCCTCACCACATAAATACTATCTGGAACCTTTATAGCAACCTGCCAGTTTGCTATAATAACAATATTGCTCTTTCTCAACCAAGTAGACAGTGGGATGAAAGTGGGACTGCACTCCATCTTATTTTTAAGTTATTACCCTTCATGCTTTTCCTTTTTTCTGGTTAACCTGGCTGGATGCCTGCTTAGCAGTAGCTGGAGCTTAATACCTGAAACAATGTGTACGTATGTGCTGTGCCAGTAMGGCTTGCCCAACAACGCTCATTCTGTCATGTTTTCCCATGCCTGTGTCCATATCGTGCTATATGCAAGCCCCCAGAGCCAGAGTGGGGGACAGAAAAAAAGAGACAGAATGAGAAAGRAGAGAGAGAAAGAGAGGAAGTGAAGAAAAGAGAGGAAAATGACATCCCTCAGGAATGCCAGCTTCTGTGAACCTCACCCGTTCCTCACCATGAAACAAACTGTGTGCGAGCACAGGTGGGTCCCACTCTCTGTTACTGGAGCACAGCCTACAAGCAGGGTCTAAATGAAGACTTTCATTGCTGTTCTCTGTTTGCATTGGAGAAAGGCCATCACAAACATTTGCAGGTGGCTTGGCCGTAGTCTGACACTAAAATATTTGTGGTTACGATAAAAATCAGAATATTCCTACAAGATGGTTCTATATAACCTTTAGGGCTTGATCCTGCTCCTACAGAACTCAAAGAGAGTTTCACCCAGTTGCTCTCTGCCATTTTTATTGCTCATTAAAAGGCATATTCTCTGGCACAATTTTCCATGGTAAGGACTCATCTACCCTTTGGGGCAACTTCAGATGTTTTAAAAACAGGTGGAGCCCAACCCAAAACCACTGATTTCAGCACCTCAGAATTTGGGCTCATTAAAAAGCTGAACTATCACAACTTTTTAAGGCCAGACCAAAACCACTAAACTTTGCAGAGCTTATAAATATGTTCTGAATCTTCTGGTTATAATCCATCTGTATTTATTTTCAATTGCCTAATGCTGAAGCCATAGTCCCGTCTGTACTCCTCATGGGTGATTCTTGAACATAATTCTTAGCACATTTAGAAGGATAAGAAGAAGATAAATGGAAACAACAAGATATGTTCATTGAATAAATAGAATACGGAGTACAGGGAAAAGACTGCAGGAAAAGCAGACAAACAACAAGGATCCTCAACAGTTTAG
Source organism: Rhea americana (assembly GCF_003343005.1). Lineage (NCBI taxonomy): Eukaryota > Metazoa > Chordata > Aves > Rheiformes > Rheidae > Rhea > Rhea americana. Next base: position 4,410,040 of record NW_028186379.1, read on the forward strand.
CAAGTGGATAAAGTCCAAAATGCAGCAATTATCTCCTAGGACACGCCATGGAAGAAAACAAAACTTCCTAGGTGGAGGGAAGAATGGGGAACAGAGGAGGTCACAACATAAGCCTCATTCACATACCAACTCACACAGAGACTAAAATGCTGACAATTGCCTCCTAATCGAGCAGCTTTAGACTCAGACTTAAGAGACATTTGTGTGAATCAATCACATGGGAGAACTAAGATATGTCATGACGCAGTTTCCCAAATGAGACACTCACCACTGACTAGGAAATAGGCCTTTTTACCCTAAATCCCTCTAACTTTGGAGATTCTAATCATCATGGCTCTGAACCAAAGCAAACCTAAAACCTGACTGACAGGGTCTTGCAAAACCACATGCAGTTTTTTTCTCATTATACAGAAACAATTGTTTGGAAGCCAAGTACAGTCCCACTTAAAACACCTCACCACTGTTTATTAAGTTGTTTGGGAACGGGCTGTTTTTAATTAGAATCATAATTACTGCTAGGCCTATTAAGTCACAATTTGAGCAGGAGCTTAATCATCCTTTACCTAAATAATGACATTAACTGTTTCACTTTCTAAAACTCAAAATGAAATTGTTTCTTCCTCCCCTTCTCCCCAAGTCTCTGTCTTCAAAGAGAGGGGGATGTACGTAAGAAGAGAACTTTCTCAGATTCACAGCTGGGGATTCAACTGAAAGGTATTGCACATGAACTTTCAATGAACACTATGTTTTATCAATATAGTACATACACAAAGGTACATCTATCAGAYATGTTTGCTTTACCCATGCTATCAGATTTCTCTATTAAGACTCAAACCTTGGAAGAGTAAAAAAAGTAAAAGTAAAGTAAAGTAAAATCGCTTTGTCGGGAGCACAAAACAGGGCTTGGGGATGGAATTCTTGCTCTGAGTGTGGCTGTGCAACACTTCTGGAGCGGTCAGTACCCCAGGCCACACCTGCCATCAGGACATCTGGAGATGGAGAGCTGTACTCCRTATTCTGCCCCAGCCACCAAGAACCTTGAAAGCAAACTCAAGGATAACTCAAGGATTTTGAGCTTTCAATGCCAGGTCTTCACTTTCCAGTTGTACTCTGAAGAGGCTGCAAGTTGCTCATCAATTACTTGGACAATGACTAGAGACAGAGACTGCTTTTGTATTTATCATATAACACAGGTGACCAAATTAAAAATGACAGATAATGAATCTAAGCTGCTTTTTCATTCTCAGTCCACTGGTTTAAGTTTTATCCACACATTTTCATGCACAAGAAAGCTCAAATTCTCACAGTTATGGCACAGAAATCTGTACCTCAAACCATCTGGGTAGTTTCTGTAWAATTAAAAATAAGTTATTGTGACTTATGAGGTCCTCATATTGGCTTTAATGTAGTGTACAAAACATATGTTTTTGTGCAGTTCTCCAAACATGAGCATACAATTGGCCTTCAAGCCAATACAACAAGCATCCATACTGTCAATCCATGGGAATAAACATGGATCCATCATCACAAATTGAGAAACTGTTCTCAGAGGTATCTGTGCCAAACTCCATTATCTAGATGGTCTTATTTTGTCTTCAACCATTTCTCAGATATAAAGAGCACCTAGAAAAAAGCCTAATCCTACCAAGAGCCCAAAATTCTCACTGAAGTAAGTGAAAGGATTATGTCCAAAAATACTGTCTTTCYTTCCAGAATGCTTTTAGAAACAGCACGAACTTTGAATGTAAGCATGTAAAAACAAAACACTGTAGAGGAAAGCAGGACTTCCCTGAAATCATAACACTCTGCCCATGCTGAACCAAAGGGACAGGTTTGGAATAGCTCTAGTATCCTGGCCATTTCACCACAAGCTGCAACTTGTATTATAGGGGTTCTTGCTACACAGTAATAAGACCAAGTTATGCTATAACCTTAAGAACCAAGAGGACAACACTTGGTCGTACTGGAACTAGAAATATGGAGAAATTATAAAAAGGAGAGATGGACTTACCCAATCTGTCGATTTGTAGAAGGTGCTTGTGTAATGACAGAACTGGACTGTGGAGATGGCATGGCTTGTTGAATCACAACGCTGGTGTCGTGGTTTGGCATCCTCGTATTTGCGAGCTGGTGAGATCCAGGTCCGGCCATTGCTCCTCCAACTGTATTATGCATGGAGATATTCTATGAAAGGAAGAGAAATGGGAGAAGGTGGAGGAAGATGAAAAAGAAAGTCTTATTTTGTTTTTGTGTTCTATAGGACTACAATTAGAAATCTTAAAGCAACAACAAAATGAAAAGTTACTGGCTCTTGGCAAATCCCAAGTCAATAGATCTTGTTGTAACCAACAACTATAAAGGAATGAAAAATAACTATTTACTTTTACAGAGTAATATAAATGGAAAAATACCTGTGAGTTGACTAATCACTCTTCTGTGATTCTGACTTGTGATTTATAATGGGGGCATTTAACACATATTCTCCTGACTGAATGTGAGATATATTTTGTTTGAAAATGACTTCTGTGTGAGTGCATGGCACTTTGATTTACTATGCAGGTTGTTTACTGTGTACTAGGTCTGCTCAGTCTGACAAGCAAATCAAGTTTTATAGTCCCAAAGTAACAAACAGTACCTGGTACGTCACAAAACAGCCATTTCTATTAGGGTCTATATATTCTGTATAGCAATAATATCCTAGAGCCCTAGAATAATAGCATTGTATTTTCAAATATATAGCCTATGCTTCAGGTAACTTAGAGCCCTTCAAAAGTTCTTTAGAAAAAGTTCATGGATAACTTACATCCACAGACTGTAGAAAACAGAAGTCAAGGAAAGGGAGGACAGAGGGCAAAAGCCATGGGAGGGGACGATACTTCTAAGGAGGGAACTCCAAAATAAAATTTTTCCCTACACATTATCCTTACACATACAATACACACTGGTGCTAAACCAGAGAGTTTAACTTGGCCTGGCTTTAAAAATAAACAAAAACCTCAAGCTAGAGATAACCCTCAGTGTGTACAGGGAAAGATACGGCAACCTTGAGAGCATTCTTCTTCTTATCAAGGATCAACCTGTGGATTGTTAGTAGGAAGAGGAAAAAAAAGCTTTCCAGTMTCATCTAATGCTAGGCTCAGGAAAAGAAAAAAAAATCCTTTAGGTCCACAGTCTTGCACCAAGACTCAGGCAAAGCATCTTCCATAACCACTTCAGGACTGAAAATRAAGTTCAGTTTCATGCAAAGTTCCCATTTATGATCCTATTTGTTTAGGAAACACAGAAAACACAAAGTAATGATAGACAAAGCTGGTGAGAAAAGATGAAAGGAACTCAGCCCCCTGCTCTTAACTGGAGGTCARGAGAGGCAGACAATATTCTACAATTGACAGATGTCACAGGGAGTTATCACTTTTACAGAAAAAACCCCACAAAACCTTCAGTATAGCAAAAAGGAAGAAAATAACACTGCTAGTGCCAACAGGCTGCTGATTTTTGGCATTCTTCATCAGACAGAGAGCATCCAGTGTGATAAAAACCTTTGATACTACATTCATTCACTGTTTTGAACCTCAGATCTAAAATAAAGATTCCATCTCAACTGAAACAAGAATAAAGGCTTTAAATGACATTTGTCACAGAAAAGAGGACTCAGGTTGAAGCTCTTAGCTGTCATCCCAAATCTTACATATTTCAGGTGATTTCCCAGGCTGTTGTGGACACATATCTCTCTTGTTTCTCTTCCAGGAGTTGTTGCAGTTTTCAAGAACAAATAAAGAGGCAGAGGGGCTGACTACAGCCTCCGTGGTTGGGCCACTCACTCCATATGCAGAAGACCCAGCTCTGAGTTCTTGTTCCAATAAATAATGTAGACAATATGAATCAGGTCCATCAGGAGAACAACGGCCAGCATTCACTTAGGCACAAGGATTGCGAGAGGAAGCCTGATCAAAGACTTTAATGTTAATTTTTCATATTCTCGTAGTATGTCATTACCATCAGGCTCTTATAAGAGATAACCACCTTAGATATATGGATTTTTTTTCCAAAATAATTTCTCCCTGACTTAGCACATTTCTATAAAAATATCTTTTCTTCAATGTATTAGCATTTTCTACTGAATAATTGTTTTGCTGAAAAAGAAAAACAGCCAAATCTAGTTTAGAATTCACAACCACACTATTTTTGGTCATTATTAGGATATTGCAAAACCATGCCTAATTTCTGTCCCTCATCAAAGCAAATCTTTACCACTATCACTTCTCAGAGCTTCTCTCTTGCATTAAATCATGTGTTCCAATCAAAACCTATCAATATGTGATTTACTTGTTTCAAAGTTAACCTTATTTAATGTCTCCCTTACTATCCCCCCAGAAGTTTCTTAATCCTTCAGAATATTTCTGTATTGCCTGTTTGCTTTGAGTGGTATGCTTATTAGAGCAAATGTTAACTCGTAAGGAAGGTATATAGTACTTCTACCTCTGGGTCTATAGGGGAGCATCAAAGAAAAAAAAAACATCAGCCACCCAGAGTGAGTTTGCTCTGCAAGGCTGTGCAAATGCCCCCCCACCACTGGCAGCACGGATCTTCCGCCTACACATGCCTTGCTCCTAGAAAAGGCTGTCTGCATGAAGCAACAGGACTGATCGAAAGCTGTTCAGGACTCTGAAAGCCTTGCTCTAGACTTCAGGGTCTCTCCAAGAGACAGAACACTGATCTACTACACAGGAGGATCTTTAAAGGCAACAGAGAGGGTGCCATAAGTCAAAGGGGCCTGGAAAGAGACAGGATGTAAATTAATAATGAGCTTCACCCAGGCGTACTCCACTGCTTGTCCAAATTTTGACTGGACTTCATAGTACCACGTAAAAACAGAATTCCTTGAAGATTTAACGTTAAATTTTTGTGCTCCTGGATTTAATGCTCCCATTTTCTTTTCCATCTCTTTCCCTTTTTCTCTCTAAGATATAAATGGTTTGAGCTATGATGAGTCTGAAAAATTTGGATTCCACATGAGACGTTAAAATTGTAATTGCTAGCTTACACGCAAAACTTGTAATGCTGACTCAAAAATTTAACCATTTCAAATAAACTRTACATTTTCAGTGAAACGTAGAAAGTGGGATGAACGCACAATGCATGGAAAGCAAAACCAAACCGAAAACCTGTCAATGTATCCAGCTGTCCACTCTTTTCAGTAATGCAAGTGCTATTGTCGGGCAGGAGTTTACACATCTAGTAAGCTGCCAAGAGAAAGCCTAAGATTTCCCAACAAAATGTCAAATTCAGCGTGACTCTCGCAATCACAAGAAAAGGATTTTGCCATCTCAGAATAATCTGCATTGGTGAGAGGCTATGAATTTACAGAGAAGTTCAAACAAGTTCATATCTAAATGACAATGCCTATGCTTTGAAAAATGGCAGGAAGATAAGGCACAATAAATCTGACACTAAGCCTATCTAATCTTGTCYTATGCATCATGACACGTAGAATGACTCTGTCACCAGCACAGCAAGACTAGGCTCGCTGCAGATACGATGCATATGGTCTTCAGAACTCCCGAAATGCCCTTGCTACATTGAGCTCTGAACACGATTCAGAACGCAGCTGGATATGATATTAAAGATTTCCTTGCAGACTCAACTTTAAGGGACTCCAGACCTTCTAGAAGAGAGAAAATTCAGAAACAGTAACACTGACAGAAAGGGAGAACCCCATTTTGTAACTGAATTGTTATTTGGCTAGGCTGCTTCAAGCTCTAGTTACGCTTTTCCACGAGGCTCCATGAAGAACATCTCTGTATCCCCTTTTCATTCTCCTCCAGCTCCTGAGCTGATGGTTATGATGAACTGCTACAAGATGGCGGGACCTCGGATCACTAGTGCAGAGGAGGAGTCAAAGGGAGACATGCTACAGGCAAAGCTCTCCCTCCGCTTTTAACACTCCTGAGCCCTGAATCACATCTGTATTCTGAGAAAGGATGACACACTCTCAGCATTTTCTCAGAAATCTTCAGAACTGTCCTTTGGCATTCAGAGAGCACATCTGAGCGAACTATTATTATTCATTTTATTACAATTGGGCTTAAACGTCCACACAAGGAATAGACTGCTCACTTGCAGGCATGAGAGATATCCTTGGCCCTTAAGATCCATACGCAGGAATTTCTTTCCTCTAGGAATTCCCCACCATAATTCTCAGTCATGCTCACTGAAGAGGAAATTAGGATTATATCCTAGATAACACTGAAGAAATCTTACAGAAATATCCCCTACACACATGGGATCAGACCATGCTTTCCAGCAGTATTTAACATTTAAGTAAAAAATATGTATGTATACAGAGATTGCTTTTGAATCAAGGTGCTCACTCTCTGCCTCTCCAGTTGCAAGAAGAAAGGGCATAGATTAACATCAGATTGTCTTCTGCCTATTTTCCCCTCTTAAGAACAATCAAGAAACTTTCTAGGGAACACTTGAGCATTTTTCTCCCCCATGCAACTTTTAAACCCTGGATAAGTAACAGACTTCTTCTTTCTAAAGGCTAAAAACTTCCGGAGGTTATTCTTCCATGTTCTAGTGGAGAGGATTACACATCACCCTGAAAGAGCACACACCCTGTTGGCAAGCGTAAGAGAGAAATGATGGCTCCACAGACACATGCAAAATACACCCTGTGACTCCAGGCAGTCACCATTTCTGCTGAAYGTGGCTCTTCCAGTGAAACACCCGTCCACATCACACATACCGTCTTTACCATACATCTCTACCGAGTAACGGCAAAGGACGAAGCACATGGATCTACCCTTTACCATCCACTGTAGCCTACTGAGTTTCAGAGGGAGTTTCTTTGTGTTTTTAAACTAGCAGAGCTAATTTTTAAGCCAAAGATAACTTAATGTTCTCCTAATATTCTTTTTTGACTAGGATGTTTTATGAAAATTGCAAATACCAGGTTTATGTGAACTGACAACTCATTCAAGATTGTTCTGAGTGAGCCCTTATTTAGATGAACAGGACTTTAACCAACTGTACATAAAATATATGACCATTTTGTAGAATATTATTAAAGTTGTTGTTTGGGAAAATACAAGTAAACAATTTTTTGAGGAAAACAAAARAAGTGCAAAATCGTGCCTTCATCAGTGTTTTTCATGGTAAATACCTTTTGACTTTAGAAGTTAAAGTGTTTTTCAAGCAATTCAAGGGAAGAGGCATCAACTTCAAAACGAAATATTTAAATAAGAGAAATCAAAGRCACAGCAATGCTTAGACCTGATACAGCCTGGCCTCTCAATTAATCTATTTTAGTAAGGAGAAATATTCTAAGCTGTCTCTGTTTCAACTACATGACATTCTACAGGAGAAAAAAAAACATTTCTAATCTACAGTCTAAATCTACAATTTTGAAGGATGCTACAGACACACAGCATTCAGGACAACCAATATACAGATTTAAACGACAGCAATGTGTGCACTTTTAAAAGTGCATAATGGTATCTTGCCTGATGATGAAGATCGTGACTCCACAATACATATAGACATGAGTAAAAACCATGTGTGACATAGTCCTCAGCTGCACATGATGATCATACAGCTCAAAAACCTACTGTCTTAAAATCTTAGAAGCCAATATCATGAAGGAAATTACTGGATAACTCTGGCAAATAGTAACATTACACTTCAAAATTATTTTAATCATATATAATGTCCTATCAAAATAACTGAGTCCATATCAAATCTCTCCTGGCAGGAGAGGAAGATCATCTGAGAACAAAAGTTACCAGATCTCCCCACAAGCAGCCCTAATCTCTTTTTATTTTCTCATTATTCAAATCAATATGTAAGAAATCACCCTCACACCATTCCATCACAACTGTCTCATCTGTTCCCAGTGCACCATATATAAATTGCCATAAGCACACAATTAAGTTCTGCACCTTCACTGTCCACGCRACATCAGCAAACATAGCAGAGCAACTAGGGAAAAAAAATAAGATTAAAAAATGAGTCAGATTGCTAATGTCATTGAAGGATTACAGGGAAAAAAAAGTCTATTAAAAATACTTAATTTTTTTTAAAAAGGCCATTACGTAGGAGATGGGAGAGTGTAAACTTGATGGAGACTGAAATGCAATACTTTTTAAAAATTGTAAAATCTGTATTGCTTAAGTGAGAAAAAAGTACTAAGGCAGGAAAAATGGCACAGAAAAGAACTGTTGAAAAATGTGTAGTAACATTAACCCCAGGGACAAAGYACTAAGAAGATCTTACTGCAGACTGCTAAAATCCACTTAATTGCCTTACTTCATGAGAGATATGAAGTCACTGAAAGAGGCTGACACAGAAATACAAAAGTCATGCCAAAGGACCTCTTCYTCAAAACATTTCAAAGAACGGAAAATGCTCATTTAACGGCCATATGATAAAAATGGTACATTAAAAAAAAAAAAAACAGAAACAGAAAAAGCCGTGACAGATCCCAGAAAGCAGAAAGAGCCTTTCCCCTTCCCCAAAACAGATCACAGCTAGCTACCCACACGATGCTGGAGACTCAAAGGCCTGGAGCAGTTGGAGTAAGAGAGATATCTGACTTCTTGAACTCTGGGCACCACTGCTCAGTCAAATGTTATCAACCCGATCTCCTTAGGGGTAAAAATTTAAAGAAAAATTAAACTCTTTACTCAGAAATGACAGGTAATGATAGGCAGATGGGGAAAGAAGGGAAAACACTGCTCTCTCTGCAATCAGAAAGCTTTGAATCTGTACTTATCAGTCTCGGCCACTGGTTTCCAATTTTTTGGATCACAGACCTCTGTCAACCCTGTGAATTTCTCAGCGAGCGCTCTGCTCTCTTATCATAAACTGTGTAATTAAGGCAAGATGGTTGCACAGACCAGCTGCAGATGACTTACCGCAGCTTTGCGACCACCAGCCGTTCACAGACCACAGCTCAACTCCTGCCCAGATATTGTTTTAGAGCACTGTCACTAGAAATTCTTGACAATRAAGTTAACATTTCTAAAAGTAGCTATGCAGTTAAGTGGATCAAGTCCTTTTAAAAAAATGTCTTCAATATTTTGGAGCCTAAGTCTCACAGAAATGCATAAGTGACCAATTACTGTTAATTGATTAACCTTATGTACAGGGGCTGGTAGGAGTTTTGTAAAATTTTATTTTAAATATCTATGTTGGAACCTGCAAAAAGACTCCCTTTTTGTTTTAAGTTAGGACGAATTATTCTCAAAAAAAAAAAAAAAAAAAAAAAGAGAGAGAGAGACATGATGGTTGCTACTAGAGTGGAACAAACAAAAAAAAAGTCAAAAAAATTTTTTTTATTTGCTTAATTATGTTTTCTTTTAATAGCTATTATTGTGTTATCAGGAGGACTTTGAGATACTCTGAGTGATCCAAATGAAATCTGAATCCGCTAATCCCCAGAAAATTATGTGGCGCTGCTTAGAAACATGGCACAGGATGCAGGACAGCCATATGAGGTGCTAAGCCAGGTATAAGCCATCTCAAGACTGCAGCAGTCACCACCATAACTTGAAGTCCGATGGGCCCATTTAAGCGCTACTAATCCTCTTCAGACTGCTGCCTTCGGGTGACAGCCCTGCACAAAATCGCGGCGATACAGCTCGTGCTGCGCGCTAACCTCTACCGTGCCTCTCTGCTTCGCCTCTGCCCATAGACACCGCCTACCGCACAGATCTTGGAGACTGAGAGCTATCTCCCCAACGACTACGCTAAGGAAACCCGCACCCTGTCACCCTTCTCCTCAGAAGGTCTCCCTCTGTTTCGCCGGCTGGAGTTGGGTCATTTCTTGCTTCAGCAAGCCCAGAGCCAGGGACATTGCGCACAACTCTCTGCCCCAGGCAGAGTGGGCAGAAAGACTCCGGGGCTCAAGCCCCCACCACGCTATTTGTATTTAAACAAAATGGAGATGTGGAAGCAAAAACATCRACTGCTCCAGCCTAGAGCAGCTTGTAACATGGCGGTTAGTGTCACCTGAGATTGTAGAGCATCATGTGCTCTACATGTGGGTGGAGAAACTTCAGGTCGAGACAGAGAAGGGACTTGACTACTCATTCCACCAGGTAAGGGATAAAAGGGAGAAATGGGACAGTAAAGGATGCTACCAGCTCCTTATTCCTTAATGTCYGTTTAGCATCAGCTCCAACATTGTCTTTCCAGCCAAATCTACTTCAGCAATTTTAATCAAATTAGCAAATAACTCTGAAATGTCTAAATGAGCCATTTCACTGCACTAATTATTCACTGGAAAGACAGAAAGAGAGATTGACCAGCTCTATCAAGAACACAGGAAGAGCACAGTCACCTCCTCTGGTTTCTTCCTTGCACCTTTCAGGGACAATTCATTGGAACTTATTTCAGGGGCATGTCAAGCCTCTCTGCCTGTCTCCCGTTGTGGCTGCAGTTTCAAGCAAATGTTCTCTAATGCCTCTGATACTATGAACAAAATGCAGGAGATTTAGAATTTTTGGTCTTTTATCTTAATTTTTGTGACATGATCTAATTACAGACATTTAGTGGTGCCCTCTAATTACCAGTAGAAATGAATACTGAAAGATGACCCTTGTCTTCCAGGATTCCCTCCCTTCTTCCCCCACTACCCTCTTCATGCCCTTTTTGGCATGACTGTCTAGACTACGCTTTCGACATACGGAGCCTTCTTTACATGCACAGTATGCAATATATGGTGTGTACCAGATGTACCCATGATAATCCATTTGTGAAAGGAAAGGGAAAAAAAAGAGATATATAGGAAATGTAATGAACACATTTTAAAGGAGCAGGCGATTTTGGAAGACTGGTCTCACCAGATTTTAAAAGGAAATAGCTTCTCTATGGGAAAAGATGACATCAGATTGCATGCTTATGTCTTGAAGTTTCCTACAGATATGTCGCCTTTTCCTCAGGGTTACTTGTTTCATACATAACCAATTTCCCAASATAGCCATTTAAAAAACATAGCACAAAGAGCTTCTTCTATTCAAATAAATGTCAGTAACACTAAGTGTGCATAGCCTGGTTTGGGTGACTCAGGATGTTTTGCACTGCAAACACCACACTATGTCCTGCTAATTGGGAGGCTGCAAAGTAGGGGAAGTACAACTGGCTGCCTGGCTCCACACAGTTTTTGTCATACTTTATGCAAAAATCATGAACTGATTATTTCTTTTCTTCCAAGTTGCCTATTGTGACATTTATAAACAGGAACCTGGCAGCATGTCAATGGTGCAAACTGATTTCCTTTTCTAAATACAATTTTAAAAAGCAAATAAACAAGGTTATGCCTGCTAATGAAACATTATATGCCATGCTGGAGCTAGTTTTTCTCAAATGTATTCTCTAGAGCAGATGGAACACCAATAAACACAAAACAACAAACCCTTTTACAGAGAGCATATTTATAAGAAAATACATTCTCCACAGAGCTCTGTCTAAGGAAAAACTGGCTTATATCTATAATGTTATCTTAGAGACCCGATTAGGGTCCCATTAGATTGCTGTAAACAAGTGAACTTGCCATGAATTGCAAATGGAGCTAGTAAAAGCTAGTAAGAAACTTTAAAAGGAAGAAAAAGATTTGCTAGTATACTTACTAGGTGTAATTCCTAGAGGCCTCAGTTGAAATCAAGGCCTTATTGTGCTAAGATCTGTATAGACACATTGATGGACTACACTTGCCCACAAGCCTTAGAGTCCAAAGACAAAGCAAGGAAAGAGGAATGAGGAAAGAGAAAAAGTGATTTGTGCAGCCAAAAATCAGGACTCAATGGAAGTGCACTTTCTTCCAGTCCAGTGCCTTATCCACTATTTTGCACTGTTTTTCTGCATCTAATATTTACCTATGAATTCAGAAAATAGTTCCCCTATTTTTWAAAAAAAACAGTATTTTAAGCTCTACTCTGCAATTTTTCCAAGATTATCATTCCATTTCTGTAAATCAGAAGGAACACATGCACAAAGTGGGTACTCAAAGTACCTCCTCAAAGTAGGTGCATGTCAACTTTTGCAGGACAAGCAATTAAGACATCCAAAAGCAGCTGCCAGATCTGGAGGCCAGTCAGAGGGTAGCTGAAAAACCTGGCCTTCCTTTCTTTATTGTAAGGAGTTTGTTTTTATCCATCGTGAAACAGAAAGCGGGGGGTAGGGGGAGAAGGCGGGRGCGGCAATCCTCCAGGAATGGCTTTAAACAAGCCTTTGATACTGCTAACTGAAGGCATTAGGCTTTTCAATGTTAGGCAAACCATTTATAATCTGTTAATAGAAAATTCACAGAGACAGCACTTTGGCATTTAAATTTGTTAAATTTTATCTAAAGTGTCTTTGAAATTCTCATCATTGATTTCACTGGCATAAGTTACCGGCAGCATGCATGAGTTGCAGCAATGGCTGCTTGACTGCATTCAATGACCAGAAGATTTTTAGACAGAGCAGTTGGTAAAGGAGCCCAAGGATGATAGCAACAAAACACCCAGTGATTTTCCATTCAGGCAGTTTCAAGCAGAAAACCAGCAGGCTTAACTTTTCTGCTAAGAAGTCAAGTGGAAATGCTGCTACCCTGGTAATAAAATGTACATCCTAAATATTCTTTTATTTCTCATTCACTGCAGCAGCTATGTTGGGCCTATCTAGCTAGTACGACATGGGGATTATGCCTGAAAATGCCTGAAAGAGTCCAGGAGTCAGGCCAACAGTGGTCTCATAAAACACTACAGCATTTGCTATTTACAAGGAATCATAGGTCTAACCCATGGACGGCATTGGCAAGTGAACTAGTAAGAAGCAAATGGTTTTGATCAGTGCAAATCATACAAGGAACACCAAAGCATCAAACTGTGATCCATTTAATTCACCAAATCTCCCGGGAAGTAATCACAAGGGCAAGCATGAAGTTTGAAGCATCCACAATCMTTTCAATCATTTTTAGCCTGATGTTTCGGGAGAAAAGAGCTAATTGGGTCTATACCTTAAACTGAAAGAATTTAGAGAATTATGCTCATCAGCTGGAAGTATTCAGAGGGAACTACTAATCTGTGTAGCCATAAGTAGTTTAAAATGTTGGGGTTCAGGAAGGCAATCAGACTGCCTACATAGAAAACAAAGAAGCTAAATGCCCTTTTAGCTAAGAAAAGTTCATTTTCACTAAGTATAGCAAGGACCACGGACAGTTAAACCGGTATTACAAGAAACTGCATTCGTGTTCTCTGAAGCTGCAATGAGGGAACTAACGTGCTGGAGCCTAAGGGGAACCGTTCTGCCGTTGTCCATCAATGCCATCGCTTCAGCAGCTACACTCTGCAGACAGGCACAAGAGGAGTAGAACAAGCATATGCGTGAGAAAAAGAAAGCAGTAGGATCCTCCTCCTGATACATTTCAGTAAAAGAAAAATGGAGTTGACTGGCCACAGACTGAAGCATGTAACTTTGGTCCTAAAGCACAGCTTTCGGGGGATTGTCAGAAGAAGAGCTACTGGAAACAGGAAACAAAGTAAGCAAAGTGGCATAGAATTAGATCATATAGTGTCCAAGGACTGAGACAAGAGGAAGAGATGAGAAATATTACTCCTTGGACTCAAAAGCCTGAAGGTCAGATACACTGGTAACTGTACAGCCGTTTTTTTCCTCATTCTTCTGCAGATTTACTGCATGACTTTGAGCAAATTACTTCACATTCTTCTGCCCTGTATCTAAAACAGGATGAATAATATCTTCAGCAACTACAGAGCACTTGGAAATGACAAGTGGAGAATAGCTTTTAGAGACAACATAGTATATCTAGGGAGGCTAGTATACTACAGCAGAAGACGTGTTTTGAAAAAAGCAACTCCAGAGGACTTTAGCATGCATTTGAGTCCAAACTCACAGAAATGACAACAGATAATAACCAAGATACTTTCAACTGATATAGAAAGAGTTATATGACAGAGTTATATGAAAGAGTTATAAGAAAAATAGCAAATCAAAAGAATAGTTCTTTGGTAACTGGAAAGCAAAGAATGGCATAAAAACTGTAAAAGCAAAGAATGGCGGCATGCTCGAGTCCAGACAGCACTGAAGGATCTATTCTTCAGAGAGTGGCAGCTCATCCTCTGCAGAAAATTACTAAGGGATCTGATTAAAGCATTTCTGGTTTCCCATCCAAAACTGGGTACTAAAAATCACAAGTCTTTTTAGAAAATTTAGGCTAAAAATCTTACTGAGATTATATGGCAGTGGCAGAAGGGGTGAATTCTCAATTATGAAAGTAGGACACATTTGGCTCAGCCTGTGTTCTGCCTGCAGTAAATGGAGAGAACAACAAACAAGCTGTTCTATATTTGATAATGCTACCAGACAAACAATCATCCAGATGTACATGCTTCCAGTAACACTAATTAAATATTGTGTGGAGCCATCCTGTGGAAATTATATAACGTTCCTTTAGAGTGCCACACACTTCTGAAATGCTATGGTTAGGCCTTGCTCGAGTTTGCTGAGCCAGAACGCTCATTTTCCTCTACTCTCCAGAATAACAAACAACTATTCCTCCCATGTAATGGTGTGATCCAGCAGAATAGACAGCTTTAGCAAAGGAGGCAAAAGATAATTCAGGCAATGGAAAGCAGGAGTTTCAATTGAGCCATTAAAGAAACTGGGCAGGAATGCATTCTCAAGGAACAAGTGAGTTACACAGAAGACTGTTATTCTTGCTGAGCATTCCTCTCAATACAAGTCTGCAAAATTTCCAGACTTCTCAATTTGCAAGTCTGCAAAAAGCATGCCAATGGGATGTTTACAACCCCAAAGAGACTTGATACCTGAAAGCTGGGGGAACGGGATCAGGAATGCCAGCCAGGAGTAGCACCACAGCCCTGCTCTCAAAAATGGATGGAACACTAGCATGAAAGACTCTATCACCCTTGAACCCACAACAGCAGCACTGTTTATTTTAAACTCACCTAATCTACAGTTAGGTTGGAAGATATGACTACACAGGACTCAAAACATAATTGCCATCTTGGAGTCCAGGAATTGTTGGGTTTTTCTTCATCAACCGAAGACCATGGAAAGAACTGTGCTTTGGATCTCCATCAGATCACACTTGTCTAAGCACAAGGAAATAGGTTTTCCAATAAGATATTGCTCTGAAGGTGATCCTGCGCATGTTTTAGCCTGTCTGCCAGTTCTCTAGGGAAATTACAGTGACCGTTCCTGGTTAGAGACAGTATTTTAAAGACTTAACCTGAAGAGAGGCATTAAATATAATAACTTCCAGCATTGCTGGTGATTAGCATAAAGGAAAAGGCAATGCAATTCCCATGTGACATTCTAAAAGCCATTTCCCAAATATTTCAGAATTGAATGCTTGAACTCTTTTCAAATACTTGGCACAAATCATTAGATTGAAGTTCAAACGCTGAAAAGTCAAGTTGGTGTCTCAACACAAGGTCTCCTTCAAAATGTGGGGCAGCATCCCATGTTTCTGACCCACAGTTGTGAGAGGCTTTGCAAAGCTGAGTCTAGTGAGTTTGGATTGCACGAGCTAGCCCAAAAGTTTCAAGAGTCCAAACAAAAAAGCTGGTGAGTTTGGGTGGATTTTATTTGGATAGATTTTTACCAATTACATCCTATCCAATAAGACCAGAAACTTTAAGCCTCCCAATAAGATTTATTAGGTATTGGCAAGGATATGTATGTTAGTTTCTCATTCACAGAAAACCCATTCAACAGAGAATGGGGAAAAAAAAGATACAAACTCAAGGCAAAAATGAATCAAGATTAGTGTGATACTGGAGAATATTCTTTGCGGTTGTTCTAGATGATTTGCTTTAAGGCAGAAACATGATAGTTTAAATTTTAATGAAATATAGTAGAAAGTCTGTGATGTAGGAAATCCAAAATGATTACTCTTGCTTCAAAAAGGACAGACAACCCTACAATACTTGGTCTGTCTCTTCTTACAGTAAACATTGCTAATGCTCCTGGAGAGGGGCTGACCTTGCCAGCCAATTACATTATGCTAATTTGTCTGTTACTATAACTCCTACAGAGGCATTCACAGTTCAAAGCAGGACTGAGATTTATATTGTCTCTTCCAAGCAGCAAGACTATAGACGTTAATCTCCCTTGCTCCTTCCAGTTACAGCATTCTCTACATGGAAATATCTACATGTAGCACCACTGCACATTCAAAGTGACAGTTATTGCCAGCTTTATTCAACTTAAAAGACAAGCCGTGGTCCTGCTCTGCCCTTTTAATAACTGTCACACTATCTAAGAAAGTACATGCCTGGTAACAGCTGTTTTCCTATGAAAACATATGCTTTTTGCATGCTTTTGGAAACACCACAGGAACGTATTTGCTTGCTAGATGCTAATGCCATGTCACTATATCAAGCAAAAAAAATCACTGAAAGGAACTGCAATACGTTGTGTATGATATACATTAATAAAATAGGCATGGTTTTAAAGCAGCAAAAATCATTCAGCCGAAAAAATTCAGTGTGAAAATAAGGCCCATAATTTAGGAGTTTTCTGCATTCCAGTATTTACAGACAAGTAGCAAATAGCATACCTCATACAAAGAGTTTACACTCCATATCGTATCATGAGGAGACCATAAGAGATCTGTTTTTCCTGACTGCTTGGAAGATCAGAAGCTACTCTAGAATGTTTTAGTTGAGCTATGATAAACAGATTATTAAAAACAATCCAGTAACAGCAGTTTAATAAACAACTGCCAATCAATTAAACCATAGTAACTGATCTTTGTGTGCTCTTCTCCATCCCTCAGTGGATGGTTGCAGCAAACACATTTTCCTTCATATTAGGGTAAGCTAAGAGTATTTGCATAACCAGCTATGTCAGGGCAGCTAAGATGCTGGGCTGCTTTAATTTGGATTAGTTCAGTCTTGTGTGAGGTTTAACTAAAAGCTAAATATTTTGGTAAATAAAAGTTTGAGCTGAGGTTTTGAAACTGATTTCAGCATCAGTTTACATAGAGGCAGATAAAAATGCAAGTGAAAATACAGGAACTTCAAAAAGCGTTTAAAAATTATTGAGAGAAGTTACAGTTCGGGGGAGAAACAAAAAAAAAGTGACATGTGGCAATTTCTTACAGAAATTTCCCACTGGCCTTGAAAATAAGTCCACCAGGACATTTTGGGGCAAGGGTAGGGAGATCTTCATTCCAGTTTATGCTCTAGGATTAACAGCGTCAAGAAGAAAACCATCCAAACTTTTCTGTAGACGCTTTTGAAGACACCAAGGTGAGGAAAGCCAATAGACAGTAAGTGCTGGCGGAACTCCTGGGTCAGCTCAAAGTATGGCCCTCAGGCATCTGGTCCACCTCATGGGTTACAAGTCCCACTGCCTAGTTTGAGAAAGGTAACACTTGCCTGTCAGGCACTGAGGTTGCTACGAGGATATAGCATTTTGCAGTGTACTGGTAGACCTGTAATAAACCTGTACTAACCTCTAGCTCTTTGTCTTCTCTCTAAAAGAAAGCAGCAACGAAAGACTCAGAAAGATGCCTGAGCATAGGAGACACAAGAAAACCAACTGATTCCTTGTTTAATTGTTTCTATCACTGAGGATCTAATGCACTCGTGACAAACTTAAGAAGTCCCTGAAGCAGTTTAATAATAGAGGATTTCACTTGGGATGTAGGAACTGTGTCTGAAAGTGAAATTAGCCAAGACGAGGAATGGAAAGATACCTCACCTGACAAAAGGACGCTTTGCAGTTAGGCAGCAGAGGAACAACCTTTTCAGTCTAGTTAGAGACCACAAGGAAGTTATGAAACCAACTATAAATACAAACTTCTTAATATTTGCAAAGTAGYCAATGCTCCCAATCGCAGAAGGAAACTTAGAGTAGCTTTTGCCTACGTGACTCTTCTGAGCTTAAATAAATAGCAAGGTCAAAAAAGCAAAGCGTCCATGTCATGGAGTCAAACAGTTCATACATGACATTGGTCAGATCTGTAACCTATGAAACAGAAGGATTCAGTAGAAGAATACCATGAAATCACATTAGCTTCTTTTTCTGTAGACCAAAGACTTGGCATGACAGAGGAAGAAAAAAAGGGGGTGGGGGGATAAAATAAGGTATTGCTGCCCTTCAGAGGTTTCATATCCTGTCAAAAACAACAATGTTCCTGTTTGACTTCAAATTGTTTTCCATTACTCCAGTTCTTCATTAGAAAAGAAAAGGAGGAAGAACAAGTTGATCTACAAATTCATGTTTAGTCTTTCCCAAGGTATCAAATAACTTTGTGTATAACAGGTATTTTCATTAGACACAACAGTGTGAAGACATTTCAATGCTCATACAATGAAAATGAAACCAACTGCTTGAGAAATCATTCAGCACATAGCATATAACAAAAAAAAATCATAAAACATTTATAGAATTAGATTGCTCACCAACATTCCTCTTAGAAACAGAACATTGGCTTTTCCACGAAGACAGTTATTTGCTGGTAATGATTAACACGTGATGTATTTCTGAAGTCTCCAAAATTTAATTTTCTACTCATTTTCCAGATGATGAACAAAAGGAAACTGTTCTTCCTGCATAATTAACTTAGCTTATACTCCTAGCATGCACAGTCTATACAATGTTATATCTGTACAATCTATATAACAAAGTCTCATCTATGACCTGTCCATGGATGCAGACAGAAGTCATATTGCATACTGCAGAAATTCCACTGACTTGAGCAAAATTCATCTCATATCAGAAGTCACCTAATATCACTTCATTTTATACATATATATTCCCTGTATTAAGCAGTATTTTCAAAAGACATGTAGTAAATGAGAGCACAGAATGAAAATATTTTGCTGCTGAAGCTTTCCAATAAGTTCAGTAGGCTTACATGGCAGAATATGGCCCATTGGTGGAGTTTTTAAAATTTATCTATTGGAAGTTTAACTTTACTTGCAATATCTATTGCAAGTTGTTGCTTTACTATTAGCAGTGGAAGGTTATCTGTTTGACAGGAGAGAGAGGCAGCATTAAAAATTACCAGAATATCACATTGTATTACACTGTAAAGGGGGTGAAAGTGTCTCGCTGACATATCTTATGAAGTCAAGGTGACAGGGAGCCAGTCCAAGCAATAACTATACAAATAGCACTTTAGGTTCCTTAGCTTCTCAGTCTTTTGAGTGCACCAAATCTGGAACAACCAGGAGATTTTTTTTTTTTTTTTTTTTTTTTGAAATACATGCTGTGGTATTAGGTTAGTAACTTAATCTTGTTGGCAATATAATAGCTATGGTATAATCCCTCACATTATAAAAGTAATTGCCATAATCATAACCTACATTCAACTATTTTTTTCTACGGTGCAGCTGCAATGGTTTCCCACTCCCAACCTGCCATCCTATCACTGAGAGGACGAGAAGGGGCAGAAAGCAGAGCTCACAAAACACTATTGCAGTCCATCCCTCTCCCTTTCCTAATAGCAAGTGACTCCCCATCCCAGTTAATAAAGAGCTCCTTGTCCCTCCATTATGCAGTGTAATCTTTAAAAGATTACATTCTCATTTGGGAACAGGCCAAGAGCCAGTGGGAAATTCTCTAGTAAATTGGATAGGGAGACAACAATATGAAGGGCAGCTGGATTGCWGCACATTTTTTTCAGGGCATTCCCACTCCTGGGGCCCTCGGGCATTGTTAGAAGTCCT
This sequence comes from Rhea americana, assembly GCF_003343005.1. Lineage (NCBI taxonomy): Eukaryota > Metazoa > Chordata > Aves > Rheiformes > Rheidae > Rhea > Rhea americana. The sequence goes on from NW_028186379.1 coordinate 4,429,749, forward strand.
GCAGTCCTGATTCTTTTCAGCGCTGTGTTGTCAGTATAATACTATTCACGAAGGGGGTAGAGATTAGCTGTTCTGAAGATGGAATGAGAGGAACCGAATATTGAAATGTAGTAAGAAAAGCTCAATTATATTTTTAAGTCTTACCAACTTACAGAAAGACAAGGGAAGTGCACTCTGTTTTGAAACACTGCAGTAAGTGTTTCAACTAAAATGGTAAAATATGCTTTTCCTACCCAGACTGCCTATCATCAGGAAGCCAATTAAAGCACTCCCACACCACCTCTCCCCCTTTGCCTGCACCCTCCAATGGCTGCGTTTGCGCTCCGGAGCCTACTCTATGCCCAGCCCTACCTACCATCCACGATGGAGAAAACAAACCAAACCAAAACCGGGGCAGATGGCCCTGTCCCTCTTACCACAGCACATGGAAGGAGGTGAGTGAGTAAAAAAAGTAACTGGATTTTTTTTTTCGTCTTGCTGTTTACTGTTACTGCTATTTGAAAGTACCTTCTCAAAAAGTCGCACAAATTTATGTATGCAGACTGGCTAGGTGCTTCACATTCATTTCGTCAGTAATGGCACGAACATACTACCATTTTAATTTCAAGTTTTGTTAGAAAATATGGAAATCTTCAAAAAGAAATGAAAAAAAATTGTTACAGCTTTCTAGGTAGTAGATCTTTTTTATTCCTCCAAAGCAGTAAGTTTTTAATCATAACAGTCATTATTTYCTTTCATGTAACATAATCAGGGTATTTATTAGAGGAAGTAAAAAAGACAGTTGTTGCAGCAGGGTATCAGAAGGATTTTTTTGCTCTTAAATTGCTGCTCAAACAAACTACAATATTTTTCACCTGCAGGACTTGCACAGTAATAGTTACCTATAGTCCACGAGAGGCAGTAGTTAAAATACATTAAAATAGAGGATTGTTTGCGATTTAAAATCTTAATGCTGGGAAGTCCTGATTCAGCAAACTATCTCTAGTCAACAAATCCCTACACACATGCTTAAAGTTCAACATATGTTTAAGAACTATTGAAGCACATGGACTTTGGCCCCATTTCAGAAGAGCGTTTATATACACGTTTAATTGGATGAGCTGGATGAAGCACAGAAAGGAAAGTGGGACACCAGAAGTGTACCTGAAAAAGATTCAAGCCAAACAATAWTCCGCAAAACAAGAACGTATGTGCAGAAGTGTAACACACTGAATGGCTTCCCTGTTTTTCCTGAAATGTGTATGTTGGCATTTACACTTACATGCGTTTACTGTACAAAAATCGGTATGGGCGGGAGGGAACTGTTGTAACTACTTGTCATTAGAAAAATAGGCCTTAAATAAATGCATACATCCCACAGGGCATACACATAGATCTCGGAGATAAGACAGAAGTGTGCAGCAAGAATGTTTCATAAAGACCACTGAACTCAGAAACAATAACCTCCAGGCTGATTCTCCCTTCATCTTTTTCAGGGCAAAACAAATCCTAATGCCCATCAACAATAACCTTCCCCATCGCTTCTCTTCAGACAGCCACATCCATTGACATCTCAATTTGACATCAAGAAGAGAAGCTGACTAAATTTCCCCGAAGCAAAGCTATTGTTTTWCTTTTTCCAAAAAACATCCTCATACGTCTTTTTTGATAAAAAGAGGGAAGTGGGAGAAAAGGAAATGATACTTTTTATACTCCCCTCTACCTCTGCTCACACAAATCTTCTGACATCACAGCAATATTTTAGAATGMCACTTTTCAGAAAATAAAGAACTGCCTTTTTAATGTCTGCCTAGTGTGAGTGCTGTTTTTCCTTTCCTTCATTCATCTTTCTTTCCCCTGCATAGCCTGAGAGTACCTCAGCTTTCTCCATGCCCGATTAGCACTGCTTTTTTTTTTTTTTTTCTTCCATATGAATCTTCCTTTCCATTTTCCCCACCTGGGGTAGGAATAATTCTTTTACATAAGTAAAAACGAATGGCACTTTTCTTCCTTTCATTTCTTCCCCCCTCCCTTCATCAACCCATACTTTTCCATCTCCTCCTTTCTCTCCCCTCTGTCCCATGCAGCATTAGGACATCACRGAGAACTCTGGGATCTGACTCCTTCAACACAAAGAAGGAGGGACAATCTTATTTTTCTTTCTCCCTTGATAAGGAAAGAAGAATCAGAATGAGGCAAAAATAAGCTGCCAGATAGAACTGCACAAAATCTGCAGCTGGGGCAGCTTTCACCTTTTCTTCCATGCCGGGTGCCACTACTGCACCACTTCGCARTGAGCGGGGTGAGGCCAGGAGCCAGTTCCCTTTCTGTGCCTACTTTGGATTCTCCTGTGTCTTGATAAGTTGGTAAATAGGGAGGAAATAGCAACTCCTCCTCCACTGAGGGAGGAAGAGGAGGAAAAGCAAATCCCTTAACGGGGGAGGCCAARCCACACTGTGCACACAGACACAAACATACCTACTTTAATCTCTGTTGAGAAGGAGCTGAGAGATCTACTTAACCAACAACTGTAGAGTACTTCTAGCTTACTGAAAGGTGCTGTGGCAAGGCAGCCAAGCATCCCCGTCATCACACGTCCTACGCTTCGAGCCTACATCTTCTGAAACTTTTTGGAACTTGTTTTGTTTTACTTCAGTTCCTTTTGCAGTTGTCTCTTTTTCAGAAAGGAAATTTCTACCCGTTAATACGAAATACTGCAGCAAGCAGTCTTGAGCCGATACTTCTTTCCTTCATTGGTGAACAGGGTCTGAAGTTTTCTGTTTCCACCAGTCTTCCCCACTACCYCCTGCTGCCTTTCAGGGAGGAGGAGGCAGGCACGCAGAAGATAATTCATTTTGTAATTGTAACTTGGGCATTTCCAGCCAAACTCCGTAACTTTTTTCAGCCTCTATCAGTAGTAGCTCCCTTTGGAGAATAAGGCACAGTAGAAAAGACCAACTACAGATTGCTGTAGCAGAATATGAATAAAATGACTGATTTCCCCTATTATGATTAAACAGATTAAAGAAAAAAGAAGATACTACTAATGAAAGGAGAAAACACAAAGCTTACATGACAAGCCAGCAAATTTCTCTGAACATTACAGTGCACATTTTTACTGGGATTCACAGATATTCAGTGAGACCTTCAAAAAACAGATTTCCAAATAAAATCTAGGGGAAAATCAAAAGGAGCAGTAGTGATTTTCTTGAACCTCAAACAACGAGAAAAAATACTACTTCTCCAGGATCACATTTTTTCCTAACCCCCATTAAGCACATTTACCTCTAGGAAGATTTTTCTTAATCATACAATGCCACAAATGATCATTAAGCAGGGAAAAAAGGGTCAGGCAGGGATAACAAAGATGAAAAGAAAACTCTGGAGAGTTCATCTCTACTGTTTATTTTGAAGCACACTTAGGATTCAAGTTTGACTATTCTAATTGTATTCAAAGATTTAGTTCTCTAAGGAACATAAACAAAACTAGCAAGGGCCATCAGCCAGAGTAAAGTTTTCCTCATAATCATAAGAGTAAGGTCAGCTTTTGCTTATTCTTTTATATGATAATCTCAACTCCTCCGCATTGATTTTARATTAAAAATAAAAAGGAGAAATTAAAGTTTCCTAAGACTTAATTTAATTTCTCCCCATTTCTGCAAGGGCAGTCTTTTTAGTGTACTCATATGTTTTCTCAGATCTTTTTGGTTGTGCTTTCCTTATCATGTATTTTAAATCTTTTATACCAATTCTGGCTAAGCGTGTTCTGGTTAGCAGCTTGTATCCATTGAAAGGCAAGGCAATAATCCATCTAGATTTAGGGAATTTTCACAAAACTGATGCAGAGCTGTGTCAATTTTAATGTCATGCCGTGGATAGTGCATGCAGCTTTTTCCACTTTAGAGGATTAAAAGTGACCTCTCTTACCAAAATCAATAAGGGCAGCTTGCTGTGACTAATAGGTTGTAGAAATTCAAAAGCGACTGTTCGTAACATTGAGTTCAYTCTCCCCGTGTCTCTCCCCACCCAGTCCCAGACTGGCTGGCAGATCTGCACTTTGACATGTATATTCACATGGCAAACGGATGTCTATTCTCTTCCCAGGGACCAAATCAAGCCCCACAGTTTCACTCACGTATCAGGGAAGAAAGCAAGCTGATACTTATTTGSTAAGAGGGGACTCAACAGCTTCTGTAGAAAAGCACAGGAGAGAAATAGTAGGATAAGGAAACATTTAAGCATTTCTTTGTTCCCGAAAATGGTTTTAAAGATCATATTTATATATATTATCAGGAGATCAACAAGTACCCATACAGTTCACTTCTCTTAGTGACCTAAAGTGGGTTCCCCCCCCTCCCGAGCAAAGGCTCCCCACACACACACTTCCTTTGTCCATCTGTAATGGGCTAAAAATTTAAATTCCATTAAAATCAATGGAACTGCCTCAGAGATGCATGAGGTTATACACCCAACTGTAATGTTCATTAACTACTATGGCATGTGCTCAGTTGTTCTGGCTGGATTGTCTTCTCCACTATTCCTTTTGTTACTCTGAAGCATGAGAGATTTAACAGTCAAGTTTGGGCACTTTTAGAAATACAGTAATTTCACGTAGCACAGGAAAATGGTGCATACATTAGAGTGCACATAAGTGGTGTAAAGTGAGTTTTCGATATTTCATTTTGTAACACTGAAGATGACCAGTACAGATCAAGATCTTCTAACCTGCGGTAAAAATCTCCTTACTCTCCTGGATGTCTCTAATTTCACATTTGTTTTGCTTGAGGTACGAATTAAAAAATCCTTACCCATGGTTCATAGCCTGTGGACAATTTCTCCATATAACAATCACCATCATTGTCTTTATGCCAAAAAACAAGACTTGCCTTGGGGGACCAAGGGAGAAAAGGGGCTGAAGCGGTGGGAGGAACTCAACTGTAAAGGTTTAGGAGTCCCCACGGAGGTTTATAAATAGACGACTGCCATGTGCAAAATGTGAAAGAAACCCAGTCAGCATAAGAGCTGTTGCTGTTTCCAAATCTTCTAACTAAGTCCATTTAGGCAGTAGACAAGGTTATAAACAAACAATAAATCAAGAAATTATTAGCATCTGAATTTTGGCAAGATAATAAAATGTGTAGGGGTTTAATCAGCAAATAATAGGAAAGATCTGCGAGCGAACCCACCAATTAATGATAAATAGGACTTGGCACAGAATAACTTCACCAATGTGGATCTCATTAAATGGCCATGGAACCTGTTCCCGCGCAGCCCTTCTGGAGCAAGGGAAAGGTGAGGTAACCGCAATGTCCGTGTACCCCCCCTTCCTCCCCCCTCCCCCCCCCNCACGGCTCTCATGCTCCGGTATTGTAACCACCTGGGCCAAAATGACAACCTTATGCTGAGTGACAGCCAGTCTGTGGTTCTCCAGTCTGAGAACTGATAGGTTTCCAGCTCTCAGCTTTTGGACTTTTCCTTYGGAATTCCACCTAAACAAAGATGACCGATGCATGCAGCTCTGCTCACTCTGGAGTTTCTCCTGCATTCACCTTGCTTTATTAATGATACCTCTTAAAGAGAGAAATGCCCCCAAGCAAGCAGTATCCCTTAAACAGATGAATAGTTCACACACCAGGTAGGGGGATGGGGGGGGGGGGGGAAGAGACCCTGTCTTATTAGACTAGAAACAGACACACCATATTAATGCAAAGAATCAGCATATGGTTCCAATAGGTTTCTTAAAATGATTTATCAGCTGTGATTAAGCCCTCAACCAGCATGTCTATCTTCATAAATAAAGTAAAAGTGCACCTTGCTCTAAAATATATCAGTAATATCTTATTACTCCACCATATAGACTGCACTCCACTTAGCATTTGGCTCTGAGGAGCGAAGAGTTTGTGTTTAATAGTGGAGTGCATACTCTAAAGAGCTTGCCAAGATTTAGGAGCCTTATCAAAGAGACAGACTTATTAAAACAGAAGGTTTATCCCTTCACTATGTGCCATCCAGTCCATGCTGCTGAAGTATGAACGAGGAACGAGAAAGCTGTGCCTTTAAGAACACACATAGGAAGACCAAAGCGATACGCACAGTTCCATGTTATTGTGAAAGAAACGTCAGAATGACATTAGGCAGGCTCCTTTTTTTGGGGGTAGCCAAAATACACAAAGTTCAACAAAAACCCAAACATTACAGGAGGGTGACTCAGTTTCTCTGGGACGGGGACAATAAGAGGCAGAAGGAAAGTGGACTCTTCTGACTGAGCCCTGTAAGATGATTCATGAACTGGAATTCAGAAGAACACGGAAAGATTATGGTTAGGGAGGTTTAGCTCAATCAAAAACGTATGCCCTTTCTTACTGCTGGAAAAAAACTCAGGTCTTCTCTCAGAGCATGGAGATCTAAATCCATAAATCCATTCAAACACAGCCCATTGAAACAGAGGAAGATAAGAGAGACCTGCCTGCCAGCAGAAGACAAGATGTTGTACCGACAGCAATGAGCATAAGCTGAACCTTACTCCTATGCATATTTTTGCAAAGCTAGTTATGAACTTCGTTGTCTTCATGACTTTCTGCATAGTTAAACAGAAAAATGTCCCCCTCATAAAACAGTTCAGTGGGGCAAATAAATGCCTGGACTATAAATGTATGATCAAAACAGGACTCACATAGAGGACTAAAATGCCTAGAATCCCTGTATAAAATATAGTGCATAGCCACATGTCTACCATGAAAGCTTCAGAAGTTAAAACCAGTTAAAATACAGCAAGCCTATCCATCTGGAGAGAGGACGAGCATTCTTCCTGTCTTTAGCAACACTGAACAACAGCTGATAAATCTTTAACACACATGGTTTGTGGGATGCCCTATGCTGAGACCGAGGAGATATGGAATCAATCCGAGGCTCTGCCACAGACTTCCCGTGCAATTTTTAGCACGTCACTTGAGCCCAGATCCTTTATGGTAGCTCACTGATTCACTCCTGCTTTATTTCAGTGAGATTAAGACACCAAACTGCCTTTGAAGATCTCCATCAATCTCTTGAGGCCACACTGCAAAGATATTTAGGAACCAAAAGACACAGAAAGCTGCCTGCCTGGCAGAATGGGTTAAAGGATCCAACTCCCTTGGGATTCTCACTCTGCACCTCTGATTCCATCAGTCTGGTGTCTAGCTACTAAGGGGCTTTGGAAATCTTTTTTTTTTCTAAACTCTGTATTTCTTCAGAAAATAAAAGGAAAAACATTTTCCTTCTTCACAGGAATGTTGCAAAAGTTGATCATTAAGAAACAGAGGGATTTATAAACCAGTGGTGAGCCCATAAAGCAAATCAATAAGCTGTCTTAACCTTATGCTAATAATGCATATGAAAACTCAAAATACCCATTGAAAAAAATTAATTACTGTGCTTCTTGCATTTGAAATTCAGAAAGCGTTCTAGAGTAAAAAAGAGAAAAATTCTGATACAAGGTTAGAGTATATCTATACAGTATCTTAATTTATCTCCTAGAAGAAATGCTATGCTATGAAGATGCTCATATCTTCACATATACAGATTTTATATTTAGAGTATGGGAACTATTATACTGAAATCTTTGGATCTGAGGTGATTTCTGGACTTTGCAAAGTTGAGAAATTCAAGTTATCACCTTAACAACAGCTTAACTGATTGATAGAATGACAGCTTGATGTTATTATACAGTGCCTAGAGCAGTGGTACCCTGGCCTTTAAGCTCTACATTAACATAAATCATTCCTAGTCTTATTTTCCTTCTACTATAACATACCACCATATACTAGACCCAATCTCAGGGGGAGAATACAGAGTCAGAGGGACCTTTGAATTGGCAAAGCACAAACACTCTTACATCATGTTGAGATGAAAGGAGAAGGCAATGTATATTTATACATCTTTATGAGAGCATAATTCAAAAAGAAGTACAATAGTAAGCATTTAAACACAAGTCTTTGCTTTTTCCTGCTCTTCAGACTGGATAAGCAGTGTGAGCAGGAAACCAACCATAAGATGCTACTTCCTATCAGTCAGAAGTGCTCCAGAAGCAGGCTTATTAGTTTGCTGGTTTGTATTACCTAGCGAGTAAAATTCAGCTGTTTCAGAGCACTTGCCTCTGAAACRTTTACCAGCACGACACCATCCTGTTCCACCTCGGCCACCCCACTGGGGCTTCAGAGCATTCACCTGGGAAGAACAGAGCTAAAGGGACTGCTGTAGAGGCAGGGCATACACTCAGACATGGTACCATCCCACACGGGCACGCCGCAGCATTGWCACCATCTACCTTAAGACCATGCTTAAAAAGGAATAAAGCTGAAGATCTCCTAAGCTGCATTACTAGAAGAATGGCCAAAAAATATGTACCTATTTTTTTGGAAGGCAGCTCTGTGCTGCAGCTTAATCATCTGAGGGGGAAAGAGTCAGGTGAGAGCACTCCTTGGAAGGGTAGCCATTTCTCATTAATAACCCATGTTGAATTTCTAGTCTGTCAGCAAAAGCAACCACCATAATGAGTCCTTCATCCTTGTTCCTCTCTTTCACCAGAGTGCATTTTCAGCACTACTACGTGCACCAGTGCAGGCCTTTAAAACCCAAACACTTATACAACATGCTCTATCAATGTAAAGATCTCTTTTTTTCCCCTTGTAGTATAACGGTATGATATTACTGGACTATCACCCTTGCCTGTCAAAGGGGCTCCATTCACTACACTGCTAGTTTCAACCACTATATTGACAATGACTGTCTCCAGGAGTGAACTTTCTACTTTAACAGAATGATGAATGAGATTAAAATAAGATCATATTTATGCAGCATTTTCTGCTATCCAGCCAACACAGCTTTTGCAGCTTCTACTGCTGGGAATGCCAGGAGATTTCAAAATGGCATCTGCTGCAGATGGGCAACATGTCTCCCACGACCTGTTTCTCCTCCTGTTTACACAACGGACATGATCAGGCCATTTAGGGAGGTTCATTTGTTTGGTTTGCTTCCTTACTTAAAAGTCTCCAAAAATAAAAATAGCAGGAAAATCCACAAGTTTGTGCAACACAAGAAATGCTTATTAGAGGTTCTTATTCATCGAACTTYGGGGCACTGGTTTTGTATTTACATTTCCTCTTATTGCAACGTAAGGGGTTTCCTTTTAAAATATTTAAACAAACAAAATGCATTGCATTTATTCTGTTTKCATACATCTCAGAAGACGAAGAGGAAAACCTCTAGGCCAGGAATATATTACATAAAATTTGATTTAAGRTGTGAAAATGAAATGAAATTTTCTACCAAACTACACCTGCTCAAAAGACTGATTCTATTATTTTCAGCTCAGCTTGAATTCAATAGTCCTACCTGTACTCATAACTGATAGCACAGAAGTAAAACAATCAGGAAATATTTGTGAGATTTCTATTCTGGAGACTGCAGTATCACTGAGTTCAGCAGTAAATGGTGTTGTGGTATAAATTAGACAGGTGCATTTGATCTACCTTCTTAAGCTGATATGCAGGAATCTATCATGACATAAAGGACAGAAAGAGAAACTRGAAGGCAGAAACCAAATCTGTGCCTTTCAAGGGCATGTCAGGCTATAGCATGATCTCTTGCTGTATGCAACTAAACTGGATATTCAGGCCTTTTTCAAGCCTTTTTTAGATTGAATGTATTTAACTACCAAATGCTCTGTATTTTCTTTTCTTTGCTGGACAACCTCATTCTGCTGATGCTTTTCTAGCAGTGAGGTGACTACAGTGGGACAGTATACAATAATATTAAGCCATGCAGAAGACCTGCTGGCTTTCAGCTTCCTGAACTGACAGTGAATAAACCACATTAAAATCAAGTGGTACTTGGGCATAGCTGTTTCTCTGCTTCATTTCCATAGCTTACATATTAATCATAGAGTACTGCTCAGAAAATCTCAGAAATTTCAGGATTAACCTCAGGAAGTGATGTATCGCACTTCTAGCATAAGCAGAACATGATCTTAAAAATGCCTTTATATTTAAAATACACAATTTGCTGTTTCTAAATGCTCCTTGATGTAGTGTTCTATACACTACAGCGCGTGTATTCCCACTCTTTCTCATTTCATGCAGGTAGGTCAGGCAAAATGCATTTTAATGAAGCAGTAGCTACAATTAGTTGTTCAGAAATGGATCTTGGCTCTTCCCATCTTCAACATTACTCCCTCAGACTCAACCTTAATGCTCAGAACAAGATCTGACAGCAGGGCCTATCCAGTAGCAGCAAAGGTCATGGGTTTGCAAATATAACCCATGACAAATGCTTTGGATACTTAATGCTTAGAGCAGTGTAAACCTAAAACCTGCAGCTAGTAGGCTAAGATGATCATCTGATCTGCCAACACGGCCTACCTTGATGGTTTGGGTTGCACATTTTGCTTGCGGCAGAGCTGTCGATTGCTGCCTGMCTCAAGCTCCTGAGAGCTTTAATAATTACACTTTTGCAAGTGGAAAAATAGTATAGGTACAGTTTTATCTATACTAATTTTAGTGGTGAATTTGGCAAGTGGGACGCTTGTGTCAGGAAGAGTGCCATCGAGAGGATGCAAAAAGCCTCTTTCCCATACATTTGTCAATACACCTGTTTCTGATCTCTTCCTTTGCATTTAGAGGATGGGCCTTTCTCAGACAGGGACTTCCAGCTAATAGTTCATGTTATAGACTCCTGAGGAGCCAAAAYGCTGACAATCTCATTTCCACTTATAACTTTTCCATTCTCATTTCAATCCAGGTCTTGAGGGTCGTTACTATTACTCTAATCCACCCAGTTCACAAGCAAATGGCTAAGCCAGCTATATTTTAAGAGACAGTCCTTGCCAAATGAACCTACAATCATTATCAAAAAGACATACCAAGTATGGGAGTCAGAAAGAGATGCTATTCCCATTTAACACATGAGCAACTATGGCAGAAAGATATTAAGTGATTTGTTCCAAGTTAGAGATCTAGAATATTAACTCAAGCACTTTCCCTTCAATGCTACCTTTCCAAAAAGGGTATATGTCCTGTTCCTAAGACTGCGCRTTCAGCACTTCACAGCTAATTTGGAATGTCAACAGTCCCCATAACCAGCTTAATCACAGCAAATTCTCATGGACTACACATGGACTCCTGTGTAGATGAAGAAGAAGAAGAAAAAAAAGAAAGAATATAGCTAATTGGACTGTATTCTTTGAGGACTCTTTTCAAACGGGGACTCTCAAGCAGAAAAAAAAAAGTGTTTTTCTCTTATAAGATTTCAGTGTCAAGCTGTGTGCTAAGCCACAGTGAGATACTAAAATAAACATTTCTCTCATAGTCCAAAGAAATTAACCTGACCAAAAATATTTTTGGAAGACTTTTCTGAGACAGGAATAAGATTTCCGTGCTGCTGCTGTTAGCCTCCCAGCGCTGGGAAGCGCGTCGGGAGAACGCTGCGCTGCACTCGCATTCCAGGGACAGGCCATTAGGAGCATTTCATTATCAACAGCTACGGCCCAAGGAGTCCCTTTCTGCCGCCGCCTTTGTCTCGTGTATTTGCGTAGAGCCCTACTGGGGCCCGCTTCAGATTCCTATCTGACAGTCGGTCGGTAATGTAAGAATGAACATACAGCAGACTAATTGGAAACACAGAACAAATGTTACAGGTTAGCTAGCTGGTGGGACTTTTTTTAATGATTTTCCCTCCTTCCCCCTCCCCCCCAATTCATTTTGCTCCCTGGAGATAGCCCATGGCAGCTGCAGGGGTTGGGAGAAGGAGGGCAGAATAAGACATCCAGAGGTCCTTAAACAACRGGTATTATCAGGTAACCTGATGCCCCTGTCTAGGTTTTAATCAGATTGTGCGACTACCCCTTGTGAGCTGAAATGGACCCAGCAACATCAAACTAATTTTTGGCTAGCTGCACAGAAGCCCAGATCAGTAGACCTCTCCTCATCTCCTRCTCCTGCAAAATAACTACCATAGGGTAAGAACTGCTTAGGAATCTTCTTCAATACTGATAATTTGCAAAGAAGTACAAATGTACAGAAATGGTCCCCTYGATCTTGGCCAGGTCTCCTCTGCAGTACACAAGAAACTAAGTATAACAAGTTGAATATAAAATTAGTCACATTTCTGTCATTACAGGACTGTTTCCTAACATTCATCCTGCAAATAAAGCTGTGAAGGTCAAACTATCTGGGATATTTTCCCCGCCCTTGACCAAACCTTGAACTCTCTTACATTTGGACACTCTCTTTCCTTGATCAGCATACTACRCCTTGATCTTTCTCTCCTTCTCTCCTATATCTGTTCAAGTCTCTCTAGACTCCTTTCCCAGTAAGTCACAAATAAACCACCCCTAGTCCCCCTTCCCATATTCTTTCTATATGCCTCCTCTCCCTTTCTGTGTCTCAGCAATCATCCTTACATCTTCCAAAAAGCCCTCTAGTRCCTTCTCCTGCAGACCTCCAAGTGCTTCAAAGATCCTTCTGCAGGTCCCTAAATGCTGCCAACTTCAAACTTCACAAGGCTCTGGACCCACCCAGGCACACATACGTCTCCTATGTATGAATTCGGGATTGGGCAGCAATAACTGACAAGCAAAACTAATGGCACTAAAGAGCAGCTGTARGAAACAGTTCCTTTACAGGAAGCACTTGCAATTGGGAGGCACAAGCACTCTGAAAGACAAAATAATGCTAAGGCAAGGGATGAAAAAGTGCCCCCTGGTTTTAGCACCACRGCCTAATAGTGTTTCATTAGAATCATAAAATCATAGAATCAGTAAGGTTGGAAGGGACCTCTGGAGATCATCTAGTCCAACCTCCCTGCTCAGCAGGGKCACCTASAGCRTGTTAGACAGGGTTGCWTCCAGGTGGGCCTTGAATATCTCCAGAGAAGGAGACTCCACAACCTCTCTGGGCAACCTGCTCCAGTRCTCCGTCACTCTCACAGTGAATGCTTCATGGCCTAATTAATTACATTTAGCATGTGGTGTTGGATAAACCTCATATTAGACAAATACATAGGCCAAATGTTCAATAACTGAGGGGGTACTGTGGAAGAGGACATTACTTGAGAATTTCTGAGAGTTACAGAGATGGGAGAGGGTGAAAGAGAGGCATAAAAATTGAACAACATGAAGAGGAAGTATTTGGTAGCTTGTTTGAGGGCTGCAGTGAGGAAGAAGGAAGCAATATGAGCCTTTAGGAAGCCTCACATTATTCATGCGTTTCATTTCTCAGAAGCAACTAGAACTTTGGATGCTTACTTGAAAAGCTAAAACTTCAACCATCACCTCTTGCTGGCCTCTATAGCACATTAAGCCCTTTTACAGTTCCTAGGAAAGTTTAAACAGCTCATTAGGATCCCTCAAAACCCTCAGACAATCTTTGGGCATAGGAGTATACTTAACCTCATATAAAGTGGCCTATATAATTCAACTTACAGATACTAAGAGTGGTAGAACGCTAACTGAAAATAGGATACATTATCTACTTGGTATTAAAAGTTATAATTTTCCTCTTCTGTATGAATACTTTATGACAAATGCAGATACATGACAAAGATGGTAACAATGACAAATAAAAACCAGAGGCTCACAGTGCAGGAGGGGAAAGAGCAAGACTTTTTGCTTTTAACGTTAATGCCTCCTCATTATCCACATTTCCCTGTAATGTATTTGAACAAGCTTGCAATCCTCACTTCAAAGATGATATAATTTTCCCAAGCCTCTCCCTCAAGAGGTGTGTGGTTTGTAATACAGTTTACTTAAAAGCAGGGACTTGGAATCAAACCCTGGCAACAACAGTTACACGCTTTTGGAAATGTAATGCTGGTTTTTTTTGTTTTTTTTTTTGTTTTTTTTTGTTTTGTTTTTTTGGTTTGGAGCTTTTTTTCTGTCAATCATTTCAATAGTTTAGAAAACATGTCACAACTTATAGTGCCACCTAGTTTCTAACCAAAAGGTTACTACCAGGTAATAGAGAGAGTTCTGCTTTCACACAGTATCCTTACAATGTTTGCAGGAACCAAAAAGAGCAGGAAGAGACTGATGCATTAACACTCACCCTTTTGTTGTTCTCTTCTTCTTGTGCCTTCCTAAATTCGTGCTCTAAGGAGCAATCAATGTCATTGAAGAGGCCCACTTCCTCACAGTTCTTCAGAAAGCGCGTCGGTGTAGGAGTCTGATCTGAGAATACGAAAAGAAATAATCATCGACGCTCAATATTAAAAGGAGACTGAGACAGAACGCCTCTTTTCTTGGCAGAGGATTTAACCTGCCAATGCCTTCCCACTCCCACACATCATCACTGAAAACAAACCACACGGCACTGAATTTTGACATTGTGCACTGTAGACAGACAGCGACTGCCAACAGCGTCTGAAAACAGGCAGCAGCCATCATTCAACCAGAAAGACAACAGGCCAGATTTTCAGAGAGCACACAACACACAAGTGCCTATTCCTAACATATGCAAGCAGTCATTTAAATTGTGCATAAAACTCCAAAAATAACTGCATGTAAAACAACTCACAGCACATATGATAATACATGTTTACCATGCAGCACACAGGTAACTACGGTAGATAGACATTAGTTATGCCTTCACTGCTTGAAAACCACCTCAAACATTCACAATTTCATATTCTGAAACACACTGGAAGCAAGCCATGGTGCAAAGAAATCTTGCTCAGTGAATTGTTCCCAATATAATTTTTGAAGGAGTGAAATGCCATTAAAAAAAAAAAAGTTGTGAAATATTAAAATCGGCCACAAAGAAGCTTTAGTAATCATGTTTCTGTTTTAACTACAAGTGCTGAAGATTCATAAAAACAATGAGATTTAAAGTCAAAATATTTTTAGTGCATGCCTTCACCTCTAGGAATTTGTTGCCCCCTCAAAAATAATTCAGGGAAGGATAGTATTTTCTTTAATACTACAGGCAGGAGGGGCTCAAGGTACAAGATTTTCAGCCTCTTTTCCAAAATCTATAAATAAGGCAAGTAAAATTGCCCAGTCGACTCTTAGTTGTTTTGCTGATGACCTCGGCTGGTCTTTCTCTGGAAAAGTGAAAATTGAGCCCAAAGTTGGGAACCAAGAACTCTTCATATAAAAGTCAGCTCTGAGCTAACTCCATTCACTCTGAAGCATGTTCTGAACTGCTCCACCTCAGCTTCCCCACCCCCAAATAATTACAAGACAGAGCCCTATTAAGAAAGATAGGGGTAGTCCATATGGTTCAATCAGCTTTATGCACAAGCAGGAAAAAAAAAAAAAAAAAAAAAAAAAAAAAAAAGTGACATTCCTTTCATGCAGGCAAAAGAGACTTAGAAAGCAAAAGGCTCCGATCGAGCAGCAAAGGAAAGAAAAATCTCTTCCATCTTAGCTCCTCCTTTCCTAGTTTCCAGTCCAGCTCAAACGGCTTTGTATTACCCAGTCTTACAGAAAAATTGTCCTAACCCTCTTAATCATCATCTTCTACATAGTCATTTACAACTGTCCTATTGTYTGAAATTCGTTCTACAAAGAATGAAAACAAGTGCCTGTTGCACTAATCCCAGTTGCCCATACAGGGCCAAATCTGACCTCAGACAAAAGCTTCCCACTTCAGTGAGCTCGGGGGGGAAAGTTTAGCTTCTTGTGCCTAGCTAAGATGGGTCAAGTTCTAATATTTCCCTGTTACAGGGAACTGTTATCAGACAGAATGAACATTATATGATTAACACAGAAACACGCAGCAGCCCCTACACAAAAGGCAGTACAAAAGAAACACRTACAAAGGGATATGCAGTTTCCACTTGGAAATTAAGGAGTTGATCCTCCTCTTTATAAAATCAGTGTGAAGCTGATTTCGTCTTTTGTTGGAAGGTCTGATCCTACAGCTTTGACCTTTTTAAGTAATTTAAGGGCAAAGACCCTGGTCCACAGGTATATTTCAGATGGAATATATTGATGTAACRTAAGAAGCAAGGCCTTAACGTTAAAATTCTGTTTTTATTTTTTTTGGCTTCAGCATTATACTTGTGAGCTTAAAGGAAACAAAACTCAAGTGTTTGGGAATGCACACATATTTATCTGTTAGTTTTCACAGCTAACTACTGTATTACCAGAGACAGGAACAGAAGATTTTCCAAGAACCTTGTAGGAACTCAGCATAGGGACCTGAGTCGATGAGGTGCTGACATCGATCAGAGTTGAGGACACTCAGCATTTTACAAGTTTATGCCCTAAATAAGTAGTGCCAAACTAATCTCTAGGGTAACCTCACTGAACTCAGTGGATTTACACTAGGGTTGTCTTTGGCCTTTGGCTGCAACTTGTCCTGCAGATGAAGTACACTGAAAATCCAGAGAAATAGATTTTTATTTCCAAAAACGATGAAATACTACTTCAGTGAAAAATGCTACTGCTCTGTAGAAAAAACAGAAAAATAATTGTTGYCAAGTCTTTCTGGATATAAAAGGGATGTTAATATTTGAATGTTAGGTAAGAAATATGAAATAATACGGCAGGATACGAAATGTCATATCTTAGGCAATGATACAGCCATATCATATAAGCAAGGTATCATTTTCATGACCAAAACTTGAATTTAGGGTTCCATAAAGAAGTTGATGGCACCACTGTCACTCAAACCAAATTTTTAACCTTTCTTCAGAGTTGTTTGAACCCAGATTGAAAAAAAAAAAAAAAACACACAGGTAAGGGAACACTAACACAGACAGGGTCTTGTAAGTTTTCAAAGTGCACAGCTGGTCAAGAAATCAGGTGTTACTAGAAGATGCTCATACAAAAAGACCAGAGGCTATGTAATGGATAACGAAGTGTTTCTATGGCATATGCAGCTAAAGTCAGTATAGTTGCTCCTGATASTGTTCAGCATCTATTCCATGCATGTAAAAGACAGTGAAATAAATCCATTTCAACATTAATTTCAGTGAAAACAGGCAATCTGGACCAATGCACAAAGGCTTCATTCTGCCACCTTCTGCACATGTTGAATGCAGTCCTTCTGTATCACAAACAGCCCGAGGAAATCAAGTATGTTGTGTTACCTACAGCGGGCTTCAGAGGATAATCTTTCCAATTAACCATCTTGATTTATTATCTAACAGCCTTAGAGTTGATAGATTAGTAACGCTWTTTACACCCCTTATATATTGATATGGTCATTGTAAATAATTACCTCAATCTCCCTATATTGTTATTGTAATTTCTATGGTCCAAAAATCAGACTGGCAACAGTTCAGAACATTTCATTAAACAGACAGCCCTCCTCCTACTGCCCCAAATTCAAACAAACAAAAAAGCACACAACCAGCAACCACCCCAAGCCCTACCTGCAGACCTTCTGAAAGCCAACTAGATCAGATGTACACCAAGGCCCACCTTTTCTACCTTATAATACCTTATCTTTCAACATTCATAGAAACCAGAGGTCCACAAAACCTGTGCATGTATATGACAGCATAATTGCCAAAAAAACTCAAACTTTGTGATGTGGAGACATTACATAGTGCAGTGGTTAAACTGCACTTACCCCATGTCCACTGATTCAGGGCTTCAGGTTCTTCTTTGCTCCTGAGGCAACCAAACATTTTATCTCTGGAAAACACTAATTCTCCTTCAGGTAGGGGGAACATTCCTAGTAGAAGACACTACCCTGAACCCACAGCAATTCTTTTATCTAAATTAGGCAAGCTCCCTTGTTTTAACTGGGAACAATATCACAAAGGAGACCCTGGCTTAAGTTACACATTCTGGTCTCCCAAAATCAATAAAATATTCCTAAATCTCAGCACTTAAAAATGCATTAATAGTTCCAACAGCTGTGCCTGACCTCAGTCTTCCCTGTTTGGTACAAACAAATCTTTTGTTGCTCTCTATCACTAGCACCCACAAATATTGCAGGGTCACCAAGAACAAGGCTCTAATTTGCTATACTTCAGCACCTAGATATGCCAGACTCACCTAGAACAAAATTCAGACCGAGCTAGCACCATCTCAGCTTTCCCACTGAGGACACACAGGTTACTGCAGAAGACTGTCCTGCATGCACTGTGTTCYAGACAACCCAGACCTTTAATAGCCCAAGCTGCATTTTAAATTGGATTGCTTGGGATTCAGGTGAGTTTGGGTTAACCTTAGMTATCTGGCTGTTATACTGAGCAGCCATCCCAGTTCAGTCAGACTGTTCAATGAACAAAATCATCCCATCCACAACAGTTACCATAACTAGTTTACTGTGCTTTTAGGCATCCACCTCTAGCTAACTGTAGCTTCACAGCTCGACCTTTGCCTGCTGAGGAAGTTACTTCTATCTAGTCTTTATCACCATGTTGAACACACAACCTGTCAAACTTGCAACTAGGTGATAAATATACTGTTTGGTGTACTACTCAAATGAGTAATCGATCTGTTTGTTTACTATTGCAGATGGGCTGCAAGAAACATTAAGTTTAAACAGATCTCAAAAATGTAACTGGAGAATTAAAATAAAAAGTTTGAACTGTCTAATCTTTGAAGATTCAAAGTGAACGTGTTGTATTTKATAGGACAGAATTTCATAAAATCTCAACAATCAGACTCTAGCTGGAACCTGATATACTGAATATATATGGCTGCTAACCATACTCAAAACCTATCCCCAACTGCAGTGTTCGATATGGTGACCCTTGATTTTCTACAGTCACTGAAAACATACGTGGTAAGCAATGGGAAATTTGAAGTCTTTAGCAAAGTAAAAAGATTCCACTAGATATTCACTATGTTTGGCTGTGGAGCTTGGGTTTTTTTTTTTTTTACTGAAATAATAATCTCTTAAATGAGACTCAGTCTCAATAAGTTGCTGTCAAAACAACAGCCTTAATAAAGACTATTCTAGTAAATGCAGCACTAACTTGCTATACAAAGAGTTTATTTGAATCCCCTACCAGAATGYATTTTGTAAAACTAGCCCAGATCCTAGAATTTCATCGCTCAAAGCATGAATGAAAATATTAAAGCATGATACCAGTTTAAGAAAAAGCTAGAGAATCAAAAGACAGCTACGCTAAACATGCTTTCACTTGGGGAGAAAAAAAAAAAAAAAAAGAATTTCCAGATTTTTAAAGTTTATATTGACCATTAAACTACTGCAAATGTTATTCATCCTCAGTAAAAGATATCTAATAGCACAGCTCCAAAGTGTAACTTGATTCTTCATCTTTTTTTTTTTTTAAAAAAAAAGTGTTTAGTCTCATGTGCAGTAATAACAGACATTTGGCTTGTTCAGCTGTGGAGCTTTGTTGAATTTATATACTACCCATGTTATACTTTCATGCAATGATAACAAAGTCCAAGTAATAGGTCTAGGACTGAAATTAGAAGGGCTGCCCATCAAGCAGCCACAAGATAAGGGGAATGTTCTGAAAATATCAAGGAAGTCTTTCCATTGATTCAGTAGGTTATCACTCAGGCGGACCGAAAGCTCAAGGTCCTGACGCCGCAAGTGACGGAAGAGCGGAGTTGGCAGAGGTGCCCTTAGCTGCACCTGGTGGAACTGCCCTGACAGAGGAGCTCCCAGCTGAGGGCTCCCAAGAACTTTACTGCCACATGATTCACTATTTAAAGTGCTGACTGSACTTTCTCTGAGGGTACGCACATTGGGTACAACACGTCTTTAATCTCTCCTGCCCACTCAGAAACCTCCTTAGCTCAGTTTTAGGAAAACGAAGGCGCAACAGACTTTCCATTTCATTCCTTGGTAAAACAAGAGACACTGAAGTGAACAAGAAATCAGACAAAACAAKTTTTTCTTATATCCACTCAATTCGCACTCCACAAAATTCCTATCTAGATAAACCTCGCTTTGTAAATCACAAAGAGAAATAAAATGGGTCAACCAAGGATGATGTAAGTTCCTTCACTRACACAGGCATTACCTGGATAAATTAATATAATTGCATTACTTTTTCCACACACCTTTTCATCTAGAGGAGACTGTTTCTATCTCCATAGTGGAATTTACCTTCAAAAATCCAGAGGACGGGATTTCAGTAAACAGAACTAGAAAGAAACAAGCTTTCCACATACACAGATAACCCTGGCCTCTCATCTGCTAGAACCACTTTTTGGAACAAACTCTTCTTCCCCCCCTCAAAGATGGCAAGCTTTCATTCCCTCTCCTCTTAAATTTGATCCTCCCACAATTCAGTTCAAGACAGCTTGTAGTACTCACCTGGAGGGAACAAGCTGTCCCATAGTCATTAATATTTCAGTGTTGTGAAAACAAAAAAAACCTTTGACATGCACAAAACGCAGAGTTTCACAACAATGTAATGTTTAAGCAGCACACGAACAGAGAGATGCTCTCTGCTCATTTCAGTCAAACTAACTTCAAAGTTTCCTGCAACCACAACTAGCATACAAAACTTAGATAAGACATTATGTATTACCTCAAACAGTTCTTTTTTGGCTAAGAAACATGAAAATGGAAACCATCAATGACTCTATATCCACAGTCAAACAAGGCTTTCAAACAAACAAACAGTCAAAAAACACACACAGAAAAAGGAATAACTAACATTACAATCTTATTGCCATCTTTTAAAATGAACGTCAAGTTATCGACAGAGGAATCACTTGTATTTTAATGAAATGGCTCTAATTGACTTCCTTTTCCTTTAAAGGGTTGGAGAACGTGGCCATTTAGTGTGTGTATGTACCTGGAGTTTCTGAATTAGTTCAGGAAACACTAGATAAAATAGAACTTATAAATATAGCAGAACTAGCTGGTAACAAGGAAAGCTCTTGGCTAGATATACCTGATAAATTGGCATAGCACCAACAGCTTCAATCAGGTCATGTAACATTTGTTATTAAACACTGACCCTGCCCACAAAACAACATATTTTGACTTTACCTCTCACTTACAAATTTGTATTTCACAACCTAGCACACATTTCATACTCCAGAAACATGTTCCTGCTTCTTAAGTCATGTTTTGTGCAGTTTCTAAGATGTGTTGGTACAAGATGAACAGCCCTGCAATTTTAGTGACTATCTCCAATAAGAGCTCATAGAATACAGAACGGTTATTGTGTGTTAAATATTATCGACATTATAGTGTCCCCAACCTGGTGATTAACTTTGTCTCAAAACAGTGTAAATAATTCTAATGCTATTTTAAAGYACACAGACTATTATTTTTGTTTTCCACATTCTTTTTGGAATATTGGACAGATTCAAATCCAAAAAGGCACATTAAAGGATATTATACAATATACTGGAAAAAAAGGAGAAAAATCTGACTTCAAGGCAGCTTAAAAAACACATACACACACACCCCACACACTAACACTGCACCTGGCTTATTACAGGGCAATTGCTTCTTTGAGTCTACCGATGACAGAAACAATTCCCCCTCACCCTCAAAAATCAAATGAGCAAAAATGAAAAAAAAACAAGAAGGAAGACATGAAGACAAATGTCTAAGAGAAAAGTCTGACTCTTTTTCCCATATATCATTAATTTTTCATTATGAAATCCAAGAATAAAACATCTTAAACTTTAAGGTATTTAGATTTCCCCAGGGTTTAGCTGGATAATGAAACAACTATTTTTCAAYGTCTCCGAGCAGAGAGCAGAAGATCTATGATGCTTCCAAACTAAGGACTGCAAAATGCCAAACAAATCTACCAAATGAACATAAAAGAAAAATCACACATGACAGCACCAAGTTGTCAGGCCATTTTGGTCAGACACGCTCACCATAGTCTTTGAGAACATGAGCAGCTTTTTACTCTTTCGTACAACAGAGGATAGTCATATATAAAGCATAAAAAATGTACTCCTCAAACACAATCTTATAGCCATTTTGGACACAAAATTATGCATTTCTACATATTGAGTTAGCTAACTGCAGGACTACACTATTGATGGGAATCCTGGAAGCCATTCAAAGCATTCACTGGGAAAGCAATCCATGGGAAGGAGGACACCTGTATCACAGAAGTTGGCAAACATAAATGGAGCTATTTCACTCAGGAGACTTCTGATGACAGAATATACTTCTTAGAAACTGCCTTAGAGCAAGACTCTTACCAAACAGAAAGTTCTAACAAAAGCGAGCAGTTTCACGGGGTTAATGTGCCCAAAGTACAGTTGTCCTCAAGCAGTTTCACTGCCAGAGGACACTGCCAACTGCAAGGGCAGCATTTTCTCATTTGTGCTTGCAAACATAGGATTCTGTGGGCATAGCTGGCACGCACAGACTTTACAGGCCTTACTCTCCAATGCGCTATGTACTGCTTGTTTCTGAATTTAGTCCACTATGGCATTTTCCAGAGTAAGAGGAAAAGAAATTCAATTTGGGATGGGCRTCTGTCATATTTTTCTCTAGTACCTAAAGTCCCAAAGGCAGAAGATCAACAAAACAAAAATCTAAATGAAATAATTGCAAGCATTTGCTACCCAGATATGATTTCTAGGGTTTTATCCATAAAATAGGCTGCTTGAGATCCTCCTGATTACTATATTTGCACCCAGAATGGTCAGAGACGGAGGAAGTTTTGCTGAGAGTAGGCAGTCTCAGATTACAACAGGCACAATTTACCTTTAAGAAGCCTATTTCAAAAGAGAAGTATCAAAAACTTGTTAACATCCACACATACATTTGCATCAAAGTTTCTTCCCCACAATTACTTTGAAACCTGAAAAATGCTAATATTATTCCTAAGTATCAAATAGCACAGCCCAAGGAATATACAATAGGAAAGGGAACAGGAGAGGACAGAGGCAGTAAGATTAGCTTTATGCCTGTGATTTTACCCAGCTATTACTGAATACTAGCAAGCCACCACTGTGTGGATACTCAGAMAAGAATACGAGGAAACCACATCAGAAACTATAGGCTGTAATTGCACATACAGACAGTTCTGTACCCTGTAACATGACGGGAGAAGTGGAGAGGGATGATTAACTTTGGGGGGAAGAGTGCTGGCTATCACCCRCTGTTTTACCTTTCTCCAGCCGGAGGATTTAGAGCTATTTAAAGTGGGCAGGGCTTTATAAAGGTGACTCTAATGATGTGGCCCATTACGGCTGCTGAAGTGAGCTTGTCAAAGTTAAAAYAGCGAGTCCTGCGAGAACGGTACAAATGCACTTCATTACCACACTCACTGCTGGGCTCCCGGGTGACAGGCTCCTAAGTGCCCGTATTTCACTGGCGCGCTGACAAGGGAGGCAGCGACAGAGCTGCCAGCATGGCTGCGGTTCAGCTATCTCTCTCCCTCTCATGCCAAACCCGTGGGAAGGTGTAAGAATGGCAGCTGTCTTTCTGTCCAAAGATACACATTCTAGCTTCTTCCATCTCTACTTGTTATTTAATTGGAGATGGGGGGGGAGGGGGGTTAAAACCAATCTTGGAGGTATTTTGCCAGTAGCTTTCCAGTAGGAGTCATGCTTTCAACATCATCTGAATAGTTATCTTGACTCTTGAATTCATGTCTTCTTACCTGATAACATATTATCTGTTTTTATTGAAGGAAACTTCAAAGTCATTTCATGTTTGTGCCTGTGAATCATCAGATGATCCTCTGTTGGAAAACGCTGTCAGGCAAACACAGAAAGAGAGAGAGAGAGAGAGAAAAGGAAGAAAAAAAAAGAAGAATTTAATTTGCTAATAAACTTCTGGCATTGGACAGAATTTCAAAAATGAGAGAGAGAAGAAATGTATCCAGCCATCCAAATGGCACAGGAACAGCAACAGAATATTTGAAAATGCAAGTGAATATGAGTAACAAATATCTCTGCTTAGAACCATATTTGCTGCAGTACTCTCTGGGGTTACACACAAAAAAGTGCAGTGCATTTGCTTGAAAAAGTTGCCAGACCAAGTCTGGGATTCCAAGGGTCTTGGACACACGCTCCAGTTACCACAGCTTCACATGTTATCACGTGCCTGCAGAGCTGTGATAACGGCTGTTGTACATGCTCTTAGCCCATGGCAAATGCAAAGTAATGCAGGATGTCTTAAATTTCTTTACTTGATTTTTCTGCTTTTGTATCTTTCTGCAACCTGTGCATGCTGAATGCATGCTGAACAGCAGTAACAATAATCAGAGAAGCCAGTATTCAGGTAAAATGTATCTTTATATCCGGAAGAGTCTGCTATATTGACTTGATTTAAACTCACACTGCAGTAGTGCTCAGTATCTAACAACTAGTTATGATCCTTTATGATACTAAATCGGCTTCCTTCCCTTCGTCAAGTAGAGATGATGAAGGGCCATGCTTTGTAAGAAACCAGTAAGTGTGCTAACATTTTTATTACATAGTCTGATAACAGAATGCTACAGCAAACAGCTTCTGAACAAGAAGGGACAAACCTGAATAAACGCACAAGCATTTGAACACTTAGGGTCTAAGGGCCCAACAGTTCAGTTAACTTTTCTTCATCAGAAGGTGAGTACACAGACCTTTGCTACTGCAATAGTTTTAACGGGGTTATTTCAGGGCTAGCAAAGGCCAAAAGATGTATTACTATGGCTAGGGGAAAAAAAATAAAAACAGCTCTTTAAAGCCATAGGTACATAGCAGAATGTCAAAAATTGGCAATAACAGAGTTAAAGTAACATAATGCTTTCAACATAGTATATTCTTGACTAAGTGACTTTGCTTGTGGCTATAGTATAAATAGTTGCAGTATGTTACACCTTCTGAGAATCTCTCTAAGGCCATAGACAAAGCAGCATAAATAATAGGAATGAGTCCTCTGGAAAAAATAAATAAATCCCAAAGACCTCTTCCTCTCTATGAAATCCTGGTTCATTGCTTACTCATCTGGAAGAAATGCAGCACTAAAAATTTATGTTAAGAACAAATGGAATATGTGAATGATCTTGCTCAATGATATTGTGAGAAAAAAACACGGTTCTTCTCATGGAAATGAGATTTTCCTTCATGGAACTCTGTGCTCTGTCTCCAGGGTGAGATTGGCAAGGCTTATAGAGGGCCTTGTGTGACTGAGAAGTTACTCCTTCAGTCCAGACTTCCGTGTCTTTTCTATAAATCTATTTTCTTGCTTGTGCAAAAGACCAACTCGCTCATCCATCCAATAAACGCAGTGGAGAAGCAAGTCCCGGAAAGGTTAGCCAGATCTACTGTATTTACTTCTGTCAATTCCTGGTTTACAACAGTCAGAAAACATGTTTTGAAATGAGACGTGAAATGCTTTTTAAAAAGATGAAGTCACCCATAAACTGTTCATCTTCCCAAATCATAACCGTGTACCAAAAAAACTGTCTCTGAATACCTAATGGAGCTTAGATTGTTTGGATCAGCTTCCACTCTACTGAGGAATTTAGTTGCTGACATTAACAGGTTCAAGTCCACTGATTTGAGTGGAAGTTAGTTTTAAAATTCAACAAAGAGGTACATAAATTTTGACTCCRAAACTCAGATTTTTTATATTATCTCTGTGATTGAATGGTGCATGTGGAGGTCAGAAGTGAAAAATCTTCAGTTAGAGAGACAACCAACAAGATACACTTTCCCATTTAACTAAATGGCAAAAGCTTCTTGGCCAGCTGGTAATCTGAGCTCAGCTTCTCCTTTTCTTATTTCAGCTCCTGTTGAAATCAACACCTACACTCCAATAATAATCACACAATACTTTGTTCATCCCTCTTTCTATCACGAGAACCCAAAGAGTTGTAAAAATATTAGCCAGCTGAAAACTTTCAACATATAGTTAAAGTAGGAAAATATTACCCTCATTAAAAGAAAGTGAATCTGGGAAATGGGTAAGCTAAATCACTTAAAACAGATGCATATAGGAGGTCTGTGGCAAAAACCCAAAATATGTCCTTGCCTGGAGGTTTTACTTGCAAACTCTTGTCACAGAACAAAATCAGTATTGAAGTGCCACACATGGAACTTCCCTCATCACTGCAGGGGATGAGATGATATTATCGATTTTGCAGAAGAAACTCTTAAGATTCAATTCAAAACCTAAACAGGTAAAATCCCTCTCTCTCTCTCTCTCTTTTTTTTTTTTTTTTAAGAAGATCAGACATCTAATGCTACAGCTCCTATTGTATCCTCAGAAGCACATGGCTGATCACCAGTCAACAGGAATTCCACATGTACATCCTCGAGCAGAACTTATCTATAGGTTACATTTTAAATAGAGGACATTTAATAGGAGGATCTCTCAAAAATAAAAATATTAAAATATTAGCTAACAAGATAGCACTGTGCTTAAAGATTATACATAAAAAAAAAAAATCCTAGGAGAGTCACCATATCCACTGGGAAATATAATTATTGCATTGTACAAATAAGCAGAAGAAAGACAAATGTGTTCCTTCCTAGTGTGTCTTCTCTTGCTAACCATTAAAGGATTTGCAATACTTGGCTTGAAACATTGGAGTTAGGGGCAAGGGAAGGAACAGAAGCAGCCTGAAAAAGCACATTTACCAGCTCACTCTTGAATAGCTATATGTTTGCTTTAAATATTTTGTAATAGTATCTTCTGGGACAAAGAGGGAGTTGGGGGGAAGGACTTAAAAAAACAAAACATATATTATTATTAGACATGTGTTAATATATCAGGAGGTATTATACAAGCCAGAGCTAGTGCTGAGGACTCAATTAATATCACCGCTGACTCCACTCACCTGTGAGCAGCCTGGGGCACTGCAGACAAAAGGCCTCTCCTGCTCCAAGTTCATCTTTGATTCCTCATAAATCTACATGTTAAAAGGGGGAAGGGGAAAGAAAGGGAACCTTTGAATATATATATTCTAAACTTCACACATGCATGCAACATACAATCTTCAAGTTTTGTGTTTCTTTTTCAAACTCCCCAAATAGACCAGAAAGAAGTTCTCATCCTCACATTACTAAATTTGCTAATATTCAGCAGGCTCCCTACAGTCTAAGTTCTTATTACTCCTTCCTGAGTGCATATTTACTTTGAAGGAAGAAAAAAATCCATTAGGCTTTCACAGCAGAAATCTTGCCTCAGAAAAAAACATATGTTCAGTGTTGTTATTAGATAAGACCATGTCTGCTCAGAAAGATCTTGAATTAAGAGTTTTTACCTTTCCTTCTTCAGTTCCTGCTGAACAATATTAAAACCAGACGTCTAGGTTATTTCAGAGAAAGAACCCGCTTTTTGAAGTTCTTTATTCATATTGTTCAATATTCAAAACTTATAATATATTATATTGTACACACGCTCTGCACACACAGGACAAATGTCCAGCAACATCCTTTAAAAGATCTACCAGACCCCAAGGAGCTTGAGAGGCCAAAAGAGCAAACTGCAACGGCCCMGTGGCACTTGCAGTTCTCTTACTTTGAACTCCAGCCTGAGGGAAAGCTCCTGGCTCTTGAATAAAYACGGGTGGGGGGAAGCATTTGCCCTCCAAATACAGCAACTCAACCGAAATTGGGTCAATGTCACAACAGTGTCCCTGGCTAGAACGGACAAAAACATTTATACTAATATTACAGGATTTAAAAAGTAAATACATCRCTTCTTTCTGAATGTTTTGAGCCTGTTCTTACAACTGGCGTTACAGTCTACAAAATAACGGCTGACCCACCTTAAAGCACACCACATGTCTTGTGCTTTCAGTAGGCCTTAAAACTTAAACTTCAGTCTCATCGCAGCCCTACTTCAGAAAACACCAGAGTTGTGTTTGTGTGGGTCTTTCATGCAACAAAGGAAAGATAAATATTTTAGTAGAGAAGCAGAATCTGACCCTAAAGCTGCAAAAACTGGCAGAAGGACAAGTGCTAAAATTACTCTGCCCTGCTGTCATGTTTTAAAACTGCAGTCCRTTGCTCCCAATTATCAGCAATACCTTTACCACATTTAACACTTGTTGTCAGAGAAGCTTTACTTTCAGAAAAGTTCCTACCRTCCCCTGCAAACAGCAAAAAACAGTGAACTTTAACATCATCATAGAGCTGTACTTCGAGCAATCATTTCTCAGTAATRTAAGTTCTTCAGTGAAAAAAAAACTTCAGATGACAAATAGTCTTTTTTTTTCCTCCGTCCCTTTTTAGTTAAAATTTATTCTGGTGGATAGCACTAGATTTCCAGAATATATCTTACCTATGACTGAAAAAAACCCCACCATCAGCAGAACACAGTCTGTGTGCCTCCACTGTCTGCAGGAAACACGGGGCAGAGCTGAGGAACGGCTCTATTTCCATCTGTCCTTTAACCTCCATGTGGGCACCACCCCTACAGGTGACAATTAGCACCCACTGGGTGTTTTGCTGTGGACATCTCCACCAAAACCTGRTCTGACACCAGTGGTTTATTGCACAAGATACAATCAGATGGTAAGAAAGACCCTAACTCAGGTCTAAACTAGCTACACAAGACTGGAACTGAAATAACTAAAATTGTACCTAATTTACTCCTTTAAGATTATGCATATCCTGTTTGAACTTACATCTATGTTAAACTGAAATAGGATACTCATAATCAGAAATGAAAGAGTATGTTCACATAAAGGCTTGTACTAAAATAACTAAAGGTGTTAAATTACTTCTAATTTCAGTTATTTCAGTTCCAGTCTGTGCATAGACAGGCTGCTACGAGGTGAAGCAATAAAAATTCTCCGAATTACGCTATACTGCCTGAAAGAAACAAGCAGCGCRGAGATAACTGACTAAACAAACAAACCCCCACAAAAACAAAAACAAAACCGCCAGCTAGTCTGATTTTTAAATCCACCTCTATTTATGGTAGGTGACCCGGGGATGTTGTCTTTCCTAAAGACCTTTCCACAGGGAGGGAAAAAAAAAGAAAAAAAAGAAAAAAAGAAAAGAAAAGAAAGAAAGTTATGTGGGGATAATGAAAGGCTTTATCTGATATCTCAATTACTCCTGCAACTGAAGCGCTGCCAAGTGCTTGTGTTACCCCTCTCTCTCCTCCTCAGGGGAGAGTGACAACTGCATTTGCAATTGCGGAACAAGGGATGATACCCAGTTAAAGAAAACAGAGGGTAACAATTTGGATCCCAAGTGTACAAGTGCATTTCAAAACACTACCAGGAATTATTCTGGTTTTGTTTTCTTATTGACTATTGAGTATTGCAAATATAAGGCTTTTTTCTTCCTTCCACCGAGAGCTTGAGATTTAGGTCCCTAAATTCCTAACTACGCGCTCTGATTACAGCTGAACAATTCTCAAGGTTATTTATATAAATAAGCATGGAGTAAGCACCAAAATAATAGTCTAGCTATATACCAGAATCCTAAATGTGAGCATCCACCATAGAAAAAATTGGACCTGGATTTTATTCTCAGTACACTGAAAAAAATTCAGATTTGGTGTCATTTACCACAAATGCACAAGCACCTGCTGGTTCCCAGGAGAATCCCTCTTTGCAGATGATTTTCAGAGGCTAAATCTGAAAATGCAATAATCCAGAATGGATACGTCGCAGGTGACCACCAGGATACTGTCTATCACAGCCTGCCCCATAAAACATGTTACCGGATAATCGGACAAGCGCCTGGAGTCAAACTGCCCTATGCCAAATTGTTATTTTCACGTGGTGATAGCACCGTGCTCGCGACTGTGGTACTCTTGGCTCCGTTAGGGTAGTAAAGCCGGTCACCTCGCTCGGCTCCTAGGTGCTCCTGGGCCCCACCACCCACGTCCACCGTCGTCCCAGCGCGCGCAGGCAGTGCGGCACGCGCGGAGGAAACGAAGCAACCGACGGCAACATTCCTACTTCACCTAATAAAAATAAATCACAGCAACACTTCCATCTAAATTAAGGTGCTTATTAACCTTTAAGATCTTTAAATTCAAGTGACACTCATGCACTCTCCACAGTGCAACATATGTCTGCCACAATTAATGCACACAAAGAATATCAGGCGGATCTGTGATGACTAGACAGCTAAAATATAGGCAGGCCTGAATTTTTGACTTCTGTTTTCAATTGCTTAATTTATTGCAACTTCACAGCCTTTTAAAAGGAACAAACAAGAATTATAGAAATAAATGAGCGCTGCTATTGATATGTCAGCATTGGTCCTGATATTATTAAGAATAGGCATGAATGCGTTGTGCAGCAGAAAATGGGGTTGAATTTTAACAGAGATGTTAACAACATCTGTCAGCATTTATTGCCCTATTGTGACCACGTAAAGAGCCTTGTTGGCAGAATATATATGTGAGGAAATCTGCTGCGCTGCTGTAGCCTGCCATTCTCCTGAAATATCACTCTGCCTAACAGAAGCTAAGGTATTCTGACCAGAAGAAGAATAAATAAATAAAAATATAGCAGAAACACAGAAGGACTTCTCCAAGCCCTGTCATAGGTAAGTTCTGCAGCAAGCCAAGATTTTCTTTTATTTCTCGATTTCCGAATGAGAGTCTTGTAAACATCTTCTGTAACAATTAATAAAACTGAAACCCACCGCGAGGAATGCAGGAGCATAACAAAAAGCAAAGGAGCAAACAAAAGGAACAGAACCACCCTCAAAACCCAGCTACAAACTGCATCCGTCCCCTCTCAGCAGCCACCGGTGGGAAGCACCCTCCGGGCTAAAGCCCTTCAAGGAGATCTTACACGGCCTCACAGTTGTCACTTCTGAACTGGAAAAAWAGTTGTAACAACTGACACCAAGAAAGCACGGTCCTTTCTGCCTCTCTCCCTCTCTCTCCCCCCCTTTTTAAACTCAGCAGTAATCTTATTGCCGTACTGGTAAAAACATCAAGCAGGCTTGTTTCCTGTTTCAATGTTATTCTTGAAGTGGGCTGCAGCAAGAATCTGATTTTCATTGGGCTATTATTATTTGCAGCTGCGCGACCTTTTTAACCCTCTTTTAAAAGTGACATTTCAGCCTTCAACCTCAAGCTGTCTAAATGTTGCAAGGTTTTCAGTCCTCTGACGAACAGGGAAGAAGCAGTGCCGGGGCGGCGCGCTCCAGCGGCTCTCACACGGGTCCTGCCCTTCGCACGGGCGGCCGTTTTCCCTCCTGTAAGCGACCTCTCGGCTGAATTCAGTCACCTGGGCGCACGTTCGGAGGACCGGGTGCCTCAGGACCCTGAGATTTCTAAGTACGAGTGCAAAACACGCGGTCGCTCACATGAGCAGCGTTATGCAGAGACACCTGCAACGTACAAAGCATCACCTATATTTTTAGGGCCGCGGCCACAACGTTCAAGGAGGGAGAGGAGACGGGGTTACAGCACGCGTGTGAATATTACACAACCCCATCAGTGTATGCAGTGTTTCAGAAAGCTACTTGTGGCTACTCTGTACTATTAGCAGGCAATTACAGCCTAATCGCAAACGTTATTAAAACGCCCCCGTTTTGGAAGCGCAGCACACACAGGGTTAACGCCTGCGGTCGCTCCCAGCACCGCTGGCGTTAGCAAAGCCGGTTTTAACTGTGGTTGTCCCGAATCGGTGCACGGCGCTCTGCTTCGGCGTGGAGCGCCCAGTCAAAGCGCTTGTTTTCCGAGAGGAGCATCAGGCTTTCCCCGCGCCCRCGTACAGGGCTCGTTACCGCAGCGCGGGCCGCTTCGGCTGCCCGGCGAGGCTCTCTCAGCATTTCCATTAGAAAACCCCTCGTTTCAGGATTAAAGCATTTCCAAATGGTTCTGGATGCTGGCAAGCAATCTGTGTCTGGAGTCCCCAAGAARGCATTTAATGGGATACATGTTTGAACTAGGGCTCTAGCCCTCGCTGGTACTCCAGTGAAGTTTTTGTGATTATATTTATGACATTTATATGTGGAAAACCACTCAGCTTGGGCCTTTATTCATTTGTTTTAAAAGAAGAGAGCCCCATAAATCTTCAGGCAGAGCGGAGCGCTCTCAGAAAGCGGCTGACGTGTGCAGTGACTCACCAGCCCGCACCGCTGCCCGCCCCGCGGCCGTGGCCGTGGCCGTGGCCGGGAGCGCCGCAAGGCAGCTGCCCCGGCGGGCACGGCGCGCGCCCGCTCGCCACCCGTGCAATGCCCCAGGCCAGCTGCAGCCTTCACTACCAATCGCAAATGCAGCACCAAAAAAGATGCTTGTTCCCCGCTGTCAAACTCCCCAGCTGATGGACCGGCTGCCCGAACAAAACGCAGCACCGGAAAGGCTCTCCAGCAGGCCCCAAGTTTTGCCGCAGCCCTCTCGTCCAGGCATACCCACGTGTCTCACGATCAGCTGAGGCAAAATGGAGAGTTTTGCTCCCACACTCAGCTTCTGGCTGCTCAGAAATGTTGTTTCTGTTATCAAGGAAAACCTAGAAGCTGTCTCCTGCATTTCTCCAGTTTATGCCGAGCTGCTTCCCTTTGAAGGCAGAGTGGGAGCAGAACAGGAGATAACCAAACAAAGAAGGGGCAAAGATAGGAAATTCCAAAAGTGAACAAGAAAACAAGAAGTTTGAAAACCTCAGGAATTAAAGGGCAGGGGAGGAGGGAAATCAAGGAAAAGAAGGGGCTGCAGGCAAGAGCTACCAGAGGAAATGGAGTAGAGAAAGAAAGTGTAAATGCAGCCTATCACTACGAACCACTTGGACTGAGAAAAAGAGAAAAGAGACACCTCAGGGAAAAAAAAAGAAAGAAAGAAAGAAAAAGAAGAAGAAGATGACCTATTGCCTTCCGAAGTAATAGTAAAATAAGAGAATAAGAGTCCAACACTACGCCAGCCATGCAAGACATTCATAGTCAGTAGAGGACACAATTTGTCCTCTACACAGGATGAGCTTTACCTCGAGTCTAGWGAAAAAGCACTGGTTTAAATGGTTAATCAATATTTTCCAAGGCTCTCCATTTCAGTACAGGAAATCCAGCATGGATTAACTTGGTATAGAGCAAAGGATTTGCTGTTTTACAGAAATGACCATGGGGATATTGAGCACAGACATTAAAAAAAAAAAAAAAAAAAAAAAAAAAAGGAAATAGGAACACAGAGGTAGAGAGTAAAAGAAAGAAAAAACAAAAAACCACAAAACCCAGCACTTTTGAAACAGTTCATGAAAGTTATCTCAGCATAGAAATATTCTATAGGAGAAATCAGATCTTTATAGGGAAAGATGGCTATTACATCAACTCTGGAAAAACACTTCTAGGAGTGATGTGGTTATTTTACACTCTGCGATTGGCCAAATAGGGGCCGCCTTACATGGAAGCAGGCCAGGCTTGTAGTTCTGCAACTATCCTCCATTGATGTCATTTGCAGAACAACTTTAATACCCGCTATCCCTAGTTATGAGGCTGATACAATTCTTTCAGCTTCAGAAGAGACCAGACTGTAGCCTCCCTGACAACACAGAGGTTGCTTAGCAGAACATGCAAGAGTAGCAACACAATCTACAACAAACAAACCCCAGCAATGCAAGGAAAAGTTACTGTTCAACAATATATGTATGTCACAAGCCAGCAGATCAGCGACACCTACATAACTTCTCCATTTTACCTACATGTAATTTTTTTCAGCRCTGGAAATTCAATAGCTAAGCCAGATCTATTGCAGGAGAATATCAAGTGTTGGTCAAACAACATCAGAATTTCAGATTTATCTCAACCATGGAAGAATACTCTTGCTCTGTACCATCAGGCATTCAACATAAGTGCTCATATTAAAAGGTTAAGTTAGACTATTGAGGCTCTTGAGATAGTCAATGGAAAGAAAGGCTACGTCAGAGCAGGATTCAAGCAGAGGCTTTGAATGGTCTGCTAAAAAAAGGAACCTCCACTGACTATCTCAAAAGCTTCAGTTTTCTAACTTCTTAGATAGGATGTACGTGGTGAGAGGATCTGCCTTTACATAAGTCATTGTCCATGTCAAAAATTATTCTGCACGAAGGCTGGGCAGGACAACTGCAAAACAACAACACCAACACAAGTGACAGGAATCTTGCTTCAAGAGACAAACACTAACAGTTCGCATTTTAAAGGGAAAACATATTTGCTTTGTTCTTTCTTTATGAGCAAGCCTTAGCCTCTCCCTGTTTGGGACACAGTCCCTTGGGGAACAGAACACCCACACAAGAGCTAAAACCATCCCTAGCTGAAATCAATATTTACTAGCAAACGCTTGAAAGATTTAAAGGAGAAGATACGTGCAGAAAACTCTATTCCAAAACCTGACAGTCATTAATAACATGCATCTGATAGCACCTGCTCCCGCACTTCTAATTTTTAGTGGGCTGCACATTTAACACTACTACAATGCAACATTTGATGCCCTAGCAAGTTGTTAATAGCACAAAAAGACTGCTCAAAATTGTAGCTACAGTAATTTAGAAGGTGCAGAGGGGAGGGAAAAAACAAAAAACAAAAAGTAGAAAATGCATAGCTCGTCAGACGGYCTGCCCCAGTCTGCACTCATCTCCCAGAGGTTAGTAGTATTAAGTGAGGTGGGTCCTCTGCCTTTTACAAACCCTTTCGCAAATACAGCACCACTCCAGAGCTGAAGAAGTTGCTATGCTTCATGTCAGCGGCTCTTATGCCAAGAGCATTATCGTGGGTGTACGAAAGAAAAACAAAGGGTCTTCAGATCATCTTCATGAGTCAAGATGGTTCATCATGCCTATTGCTGTGAAACAAAAAAAAATCTACTTCAAGGAAAAATTCAAGTGCTACACACTGGAGAGGAGCTACAGGAAACCTGCAAAGGGCAGAAAAGGCAACTGCAACTGTGGCGAGAGATGAAGCCCATGAAGCAGAGGGTGTCAGTGATGAACTCCCAGTAACATCTGGCAAATAAGCTAATCTTTTGGGACTTTCCAATGTTGGCAGATAAGTGTGCTGTCCGTCCCTTCAAAGCTGACCTCATTTCTATCCTTGGGTTCATGGCATGCAAAGCTCTTTGCTACAGTCACTTTTTCACTCGCCCCACCCCCCTCAACAACAGTTATTATTAAACACCAAACAACTTTGCCTATTGTTGTAGTTTGCATACAATTTAATTAAGCATTTCCCCTCCAGGAATAATATTGACTGAAGGTTTTGAARGGTTGTTTTGTTTTTTAAGTGTACTGTAACTGCAGTATGCTAATTGCTTTGGTTTACGATACACAAATAGATAAAAGAATTCACCTACCTTGCATGCAAATAAACACTTGGATTTCCAAAGGGAAGGAAGAAAAAAAAGAAAGCATAAAAGATATCCTGGGGGAAACAACAACACAAGGCTGCTTAGCTGACTTTCATACCAGAAGCAGTTAGGGGCTTTAACATGAACTTTGAAAATTCTGCCAGCCCAAATTTTCCTTCTGGTCTCTTACATAAAATAATCCTCAAACAAGAACTCTGCAGACCAACTTTCTATACTTTACGGATACAGTTCTATAATTTTGTATATTTAAAATAATTTACTAGTAAGGTCAATCTCTCGTTACTTTTTTTTTTTTTTGGCTTCATAGTTAACAGCATACAAGACAACTCAAGACTTTCATTAAATAGAAAAATGAAGCCATTAATAACTCAGCCACAAGCCATTAATTATTAACTTTCATCATTTTTTTAATTACAAGTTTTAAAGACTTTTTTTTTTTATTGGGAACTTCTCTCTTTTTAAAATGACCAAAAATTCCTGAATCAAACCCTCAGCATTCACTGTTCTCAGCACAACATAAAATCCTCTGGGGTAACAAACCTCTGCTGAGAACACTGGCAAACCACCAGTCCTCTCAGCACAACAGAGTCTCCGATATTAAAAACTAAAAATTGTTCTTTTCAGCCCTAAACAATCAAGAGCAGACTTAGAACTGATTTGTAGCACTTTTACTCCCTATTAAACTTTGTATGTATAGAACTACTGGAATTTCTCCAGTACATACACCTTATCTTCAGACACTTTTAGCTTCTCACCATCATATAACAAGTTTCACTAACAGTAGCATAACAACCTATTATTTCAAGTGAGTTTCATTTTGGACTTAGGCTTATGCATATGTTTTTAGGAGTATAAACATGGAGGCATCACACTCTTAATATATTTAATATACGTTATTTCTAATATAACATATTATAATATACATTATATTACATACATGTATGTAATATATATATGTAATATATGTTTATATACGAGATTTTGAGTTTCAGCTCCAGTTTAGAAAGCCCTCTATTTCCAACTGTATCAATCATCATCCTTACTATTTGTATTGGATATAGCACAGTACAGTTGGACTTACAAAAGGCTTTAAAGGGTAAGCAAGGATTTGTTTGAACTAATCAGTAAGCTGGAAAAATAAGCACTCAGAGAAGTTGCAGATATTAAACAAGAATTTCTGTACCTCAGAGGCCTTTTTACACATTACAATCAGCTCCTTCTGTGGCTTTTTCCTCAAACTGCAGGCTTTCATCCCTCAAAACAATTAAAACTATGGACCAAAAGTACAGTCCATAAAAGTTAATGAAAGCCTTTTTGGGGGCCAGGTATTTTAGCCTAAGTCTACTAGAGTACCTGAAGTTACATCGGTAATCAGGGAATATGTCCAGCAGTGGTATCGTCGAGGAATTACGCCCTGCTGCAGGCACAGCCCTCCCCAGGCTCATTCATGATCTTCTCCGGGCAGAACTGCCCTGCCACCAGCATCTGAAACAACTTTGCTTCCTGAAAGGAATCACCCCCATTTGGGAGCCCACTGCGCTGACCCAGTATCCAGTTTATGGGTGGGCTTAATGACCACGTTCACACTTCCCTTCGGCTGGAAGAGAGTAGGCCCTCATAGCCAGCTCTCGTATCTTGATTTCCATGTAATCCCCTGGAAGTTGCCCAAAGCATCAGGCAGAGAATCCAGTTTGAGTGTTGTCCACTTTTAAAGCACTCTGAAATCAGGAAACCGCTACCAAGGCCTGGAGCCAAAAATGCTTTGAAAGACAGGCAACGTCCAGAGGAGCCAGGCTCTGGGCAGAAGCCCTCTGCTCTCCCCACCCCATTTCCCCTGTTAAACCTGCCAGCAGCACATGGCTCTCACCAACACTGAGRCATTTCTTTCCTGTTAGTACAAAAGTGAAGACCAAGGACTGCTGGCCCTGGCAATTCAGGTATCTGCCTTGGAAAGTGCACAGGGCAGCCCACAAGCTACTTGGGAGACATCCAAAAGAAAAAAATAATAATAATTTCCTGCAGCGCCCCTCCCTGGGACCCCACCGGCTTGGCTCTGGCTCCTACTCCTGCCCTGGATGTGTTTGCAACCTTCGGGTCAAACTTCTTGACCGTTACGGGGCAGGACCCAAGAGAAGGGTGAACTTTGAAGAAAATCCAAAACAGGTCTTCAAAGACTTTTTTCTCTAACATATGCCCGAATCCTCTAATGCATGTTGAGTACAAAAGCAGTGATCCCCATCTTCCCCAGAACTCAGGCAATTCCAAGTGACAGGGAAGCTACCCCAGAGATATTTCTGAGGGCAGAGGTGCTCCTCACCCCTATGACACTATAGGCACCCCGGAAATACATTYGAAGCACGTATCCTGAGGCTGCCGGAGACGAGCCAGAGGCTGGCAAGCCATGGGAGCAGCGGCGAGGCACGGAAATTCGCCACGCGCTTCCCGYGTGCGACGGGCCTCTCCGTCCACGAGCTCCGACAGGGCTGGAGGAAGCTGCGGGGCTGCAACAGCCCAAGGCACCGCAATGGGGCTGCTGGGTTTCTGGTCCCTTGAGAGCCCAATAAGGCTCGAGTTGGGCCCAGGGCTCTGTAACAAACCCAGAGTGGGACACGGCTTGTGTAGTTTCGGCTGAACAGATCTCCAGACCTACCTCAAATCAAAAAAGAGAGAGGTGGGATGCAGAACGACAGGGATGTAACTGTAACCACAAGTCATTGACCCCCTGCTGCTTACCAACCAGAAGATGCCTGAAGAAGAAGACAATCACTCTGCACGTGGCTGACGCCACTGCCACAAAGCAAACTCCTGTCAGGGGCTGGGCGGGAGCATTAAGTCTGTTTTTTAGCATCAAGCAAGGAAACGGCACTTGTCAGTAGGCAAATGCATATGCAAGCTGCAGGAAACGCTCCGGGAAGGAGATACACAACAGATTCACCTGGCAGGCACCAAGAAGAGCTCGACGGTACCGGTGCGTGTGCGCGCGCACAAGCGTGGCGGTTGGGTGCGAGTGTGCAAAGGGGCATTTCTTCCCTACAGGACTGCGAGCGTGTCTCCACAACGCAAAATTATGCAGAATTTCTTCTCCGACAAGACTGCTACATTGCTTTGAAAAGCAGCCTTTGGGGCTGATGGATTATTGCCCCCATTAAGAAGGCAGTACATCAACACGAAACAGCGCCCAGTCAGTGACTAGCCACAAATTTCTGGCAGCAACCAATCCGTAACTACAAGCAAGAGCATTAAAAACCAACACACATCAAAAAATATCACTTTCCCAATAAGGAGGAGGCAAAGTAAGGAGCAATTCTCCATAGGCTGTACGTTCACAATCTGCGAACAACCAACAGCAACTTTTAACATGCTGCAAGTGTAAAGCGGTGAAATTCAAACATCCCTAAAAACCACAGATTTGTAACTTGCGCTTATGTAAATACACAGCTTTCAAGCCTCAGCCATCCTGGCCATAGCTGTTCTGGGAAAAATGAAAAAATCTTGGCCGAGATTTTCAAGAGTGACTAGTGATACTGAATGCCTCCAGTTCTTAGGTGTCCAATAAGAAATACTTAAAAGGCTTCACTTGCAGCTTAGGCTGCACACACCCCCGCTCTTCAAATCGTATCCCTTTCGGGAGTATTTATTCTAAAAAGTAAACAAATAAGGAAAAGTCAGACTAACGCAGATAATTTTGTTCATTCTCCTCTCAGTATTCTCTCTGACATAAAGACATAACACTATGCTGAAATTACACAAGGAGCTAAAGAACAAAACTGAAATTGTATAGCAGAGCTTAAGGATGCCCAAATCATAGTTAACTACAACAAACTTTAAATATCTTGTATCTTTAGTCTCATCTGAAAAAAAATCTCAGTTTACATGATACAACCCAAGATATGCAAAGCCAGAAAACAAATAAATAATTAAATAAATGAATTTATAGTCAAAATGCTTAACTGTAAGATCATTCTTTTGGGGACTGGGCTACTCAGACTAATCTGTCTTTTTGCATTTTTAATTAATATAATTTATCTCATTTCACACTATGGTGCAGAGAGCCATGGATAAAGACTTCTTGGTAGGAGAAGTTAAAATAGAATTAAAAAAAAATTAAAAAGGTGTCTTAATATCTATTTCTAAAAAGAGAATTTCAAAAATAAGCTGTTCTGATTGTCTAGCAAGCATAAGAATACATAATTCCTCTCTCTTGTTTTGTGTGCTATGGGAACAGAAGCTCACTGAGATTCATACCAGGATAGTAAAAAAATTACATTCTTATTACTTTGAAAAAAGGGTAAGGACTACCATTCTCTAAAAATATAGGTAAAATAACCCACTATACAGAAAAACCAAAGATACACGATTTTTGCATGCAGAATGACTCACCTTATTACTATGTATATGACCATACAACAAACATGTTACCAGTGTCTCATATGAACTTCTTAGAAGAATAGATCTATTTACACTTCAGAGTACCTTTGCTATAGAGGCAACCATAATCACAAAATAACAGTTTAATTGAAGTAGTGGAATTCCTGCAAAGACAGATTTTACAGACTAGTAATATCCGTAATTGCATCTCGTAAGTGATTACAAGTTCAGACTTCAGTGTTTTGAACAGCAGAGCATTAGCAAAATATTTTCATACTAAGAACTTGACAAAACCTCACAGTGCACCATCCTCTTCTGATCAGTCATGGGAGGAGAGTCAAGAGTTCTTCTCAGAAAGCCTTTTTACTGTAGGATGTTTCTTTCCAAGTATATACTAATAATATGAAGAATATGAAGTTCCGTATATTCTCTCTGTCATAATTTTGCATGACATACTATCCAATATTTTTATAACTGTATTAACAGGAAATCTACTATTATGTCAAAAAATTAACTTGCTGAAGTTATCAAATCCACTCCTGAGAGTGCTAGGTTTTCTTCATATGGAGAGCTACTTATATGAACTGTTTCAGATACTGACTAATGCTTTTGCATTTATCAATGCCACAAATAGCTTTTGGAATATTAATACCACTAGATTTTCTTTCAGATGACAGTGACAATTGCAAATAAGTTCTATTATCTTCTCATTTGTCAAAACAGACAAAGAAAATGCTTGACAGCCAATTTTGGCTGGATCATCCAAATTGCACCATTCTTTGTATAATTCTGTAGAAAAGAAAATGTTTGGAGGGTATCAAGAACAAATGGGAATATTGTGAGTCTTCTTCTAAGGACTCTAAAACATGTCTCTGGACTACGTGGCTCTTTTACGACTCTACCATCCTCCAGCAGCCTTCAATGCTAAACTTCCCTTCTTCTCCCCTCATGTTCCCCTTTCTCACATATTGTCTTGGGCTCATGTAAAGAAGCCTCTGATCTTAGACCATTCATCTTCTATTTCCGTAAAAAAAAATTTAATTTATATGCTTTCACATCACTTCATAATATGCCTGGGGCTCTAGTACATAATGCGTTATGCACTTTTGTCATTTGTTTTTATGGTGTTTTAAAAAAAGGACCTTTCTCCGAGGTACTTTCATACTACAGCAACACCTTTGGCAGTGCCTTGGCCAATCTGTAGGCCTAAGAAATCAGCTTCTTTAGGCAGGTGATGGTAAGAAAAGAAGGGACATATCCCTACTCATGGAAGGCCATCCAGGCTCACTAACCAGTCTAAAATACAAGTCTCTCTCCTAGCATCACTAGAATGCAACCCTACAACTCAGGCAGTCAAACCTCATAGCAGTGAAGGCCCCATGCCAAGATCTGCTAGAGGTCAGGCCTATTTCTCCATTGGATACAACTTTCTATTTGGGGGCCAAGGAGGAAAAGCCAGGGGAAAAAAACTCAGACTACTTACATTCTGTCAAACACCCTCTCTTTTCTTCATTCCTTTTCAAAAAGTCAATAGAGCTTATGTTTTCTGATGGAAGGTTTTAATTACGGGATAAACTAAAGTTAGTAAAACAATTATTTCTGATCCAAATCAAATCCCTTTTGGAAGACTTTACCAGCACAGTTCTGCCTGCAGATCTGCGCTACACGAGCATGTGTAGTAACACCAGTTCAGGCACTTGCTACTAGAGCATGAACACGGAAACTCATATCCACTGCACTGTGATCTTACAGTAACTCTTAAAAGAAGCACAGCTAGAATATTGCAAGGCTATTCATTTTGGTGTGTGAAAATCCCTTTGGTGTTTTCCACTTAATAAGGATGAAAGGAAAAAAAGAGAGAGAAAGCAGAATATGAGGAAAAAAATTATAGGGCTGCATAGGCAGCCTGGAAGGAACATGGACTGAACAACCTTTGAAGTACTCAATTCTAAAATGAGATCATATGAGAACTTTTTTTAAAGCAATAAAAGTGAAGCTTCAGAAACAAGTGTAAGTTACTGCCTGAAGTGCTTTATCACAGCTCCATGAAACCTCTTCCATAAACCCTAGTTGTTTTAAAAGTTTATTTACTTCAAGGCTGATGGGGGGGCAGCGGGAAGCAGGGGAGAAAGCCATAGTTTCCCAGAGGTGTATTGATAAATAAGACCTCAAAAATCGTTACAGAAAGACAACTATCTTCTGCCAACATGCATGGAGGCATTTTCCATTTTGGTGGAGAGAAGCAAATACCAGTGCCTAACTGGTTTCTGGAACAAAACTCCTGTCCTCTGGATAGCAGAGCCTTCAATCTAACAACATGCCTCTAGGTATGTAAAGAAACAAGCTAACTTTTATGTCTATTGCCTCCAAAAGTTTTGCCCTGGTGTGTCTCTGCTGTGCTGCACCTACAACACCTGAGCTGACGGTGAGGGAACGGGCCTGCTCCCAAGGCATGACGCAGAGCTGGGCACGGATACCAGCTCGTATTCTGGAAGCGTTATCAGTATGACGTTGCTCCTGGGCTAATCAGCTACGTCCTTCAGTGGGGCTAGGTAACCCACACTGAGAACTGCGTGGAAGTGCATATGCCCCTTCCAGCTAGAAACCTGCCCACCCACAGTGGGTGGCAGGTCTGGGAGGCTCCTGTATGGCACAGGCATAATCATACTCAGTGGCACYCATCTGACTTGACTTTAAACATTCTCGGCATCTCCATCTCAGTCAGATATCTCAGACTTCTTTGTAACCCGTGGAGAGAAACAGGCACATGAAGAACAATTCATTTCACCTAGACGTCCGCATTGGGAAGAGAAGAACTGTGAGCCAGAATTGCTTGCTGCTCTCTGCTGACTCCGAAAGAAGCCTGGAGGATTACCTCAGACACCATGTCTATATGTGGATAGAAAAACCTAACCATCCATACCTGAAGTTATAAAAGCTGTCTGAACTAGGATAATGCTGACCTTTTTTGTACAGTTTGTACAGTTTTTTTTTTTTTTTTTTTTTTTTTTTTTTTTTTTTTTTTTTTTTTTTTTTTTTTTTNTGATATTTGTACTGTGCCTTTACATCTGTGGATGACAGTGCACTGAAAAGAAATGCACAACAGTGTTATTATTCATATTTTTAAAGCATGTATTACAGAGAAAGTGTTAGGTTAAGAAAGAAAGAGTCCAAAATACGCCTTTTTTTTTCAACTAGATAATGTTTTGTTGCCACTAGAATAGAAGGCTGGCTCCAATCTCCACACTTCCATTCACTCGGCGCTTCTAACCCCCGGGACTGCTGAGAATTAGCAGGAGGAAATATCCTGCACCATCCAAGGAGAAAGGAATGCGTCGTGCTGCTCATGGTGACCTGCCTGATCAAGCAAGAACAACCCTCCAGCTGAGTACGTGCAGACCTTCCTTAAGCGGATAACAACCGGGACCCCAAACAGGGTGGGATGAGATAACCGAGATACACTGTAGGGGGAGTCTAGCCCAGAGGCTGTCAAAACCAATGTAAACAAGGAATGTTTACTCATCCTTCCCTCCCAAAACTCCAGCTTTCCTCTCAGATAACAACTGTAAAAGATATGTAGATACAAAAAGAGCTCTTAACAGTTTGCAGGAGTGAGAGAAGTTAATTTTATATATACTTAAATTACAACATTAATTTACCTTGTGTTATGATGCTATAATAAATTTGTAACACTTAATTTCTGTTTAAAGCTTCATGGTTTGGCTGCCTCMAGGTTCTGTAAGACCCTTCCATATTTGTCCCAAATATTGTATTGTGTGCACGTAAATATTTGTTATGTAGTTTTAAAGTAATTGTTAAGAGCCCTGGGAAGAAATATATYTGAGGTATTAGATAAGAGAAATTATCATACCTGAGACTTGTTCAGAGACATTTAGAACTCTGTCCTGATTTTACAAATGGGATAAGAAGCAGAGATTTAAAATATATACAAATGCTGAATGAATGCATTTTGGAAGATATAGCAAAATGAACCCTTTAAGTTTAATTGTGCAAGTATAAAAGACTCCATCCAGAGAAGTTGTTATGGTAGGTTGACTTCATCCTCCAAGGCAGCTTTCTCTTTATTCTTAAGCCCTGTAACACCATGCAAGCCCCAAGGGCATCCCTGCAGCAGTCTTCAGAGAAAGAAAGACAGAGAGAGAAAGTTGTCCTTGGATTTATTTAGCAAGAAGGAGGCCAAATTTAGGACAGAGAAAAAGGTTTGCATAGACTTAGAGCTCTCATGGATTTGTA
Source organism: Rhea americana (assembly GCF_003343005.1). Taxonomy (NCBI): domain Eukaryota; kingdom Metazoa; phylum Chordata; class Aves; order Rheiformes; family Rheidae; genus Rhea; species Rhea americana. The sequence continues at coordinate 4,473,440 of NW_028186379.1, forward strand.
AAATCATCCATGCACATGGAATATATTGAACTGTGAACCTAAACCAAGGTCAAGCAAGTTTAAGGCTTGATACAGATGTTTTGCAGAACTCTGGTAAATGAAGGTGAATGTTACTGTTAAAGCAAGAGAAAAAACGAGCAATAAAAATGGTTGGTTGATTGTTTATTTTTCTTTTCAGTCCATTGTCGAGTTTACTTTGTCCCCCTTAAGCCCAGCACTGGTATTTCCTGCATCTGGGTGATGACAGCAATCTCATATACACCACATAAAACAGATTTAGAAGTTTGAAAGCCACGCCTGGCCTGGTTTCTCCCCGGAAATATACCCCTTCAGCATGAGAAAATATCTGCACTTTTGTTTGTCTTTTATTTATATAAATAATGGTTGCCTTTTGGTACACAAACTAGACATATCTTCATTATAAGCAAAGTACTAGCCCCTCTATAACTGGTGAGAGGGCTAACAATACTGCAGAGAGATTTTGAACCACTATTTTTTTTAAGAAGTTACAGAACAATCCAAAGAGAAGTCCCTCAAGAAAAATTAACATAAYGACTTTAAAAAAAAAATACTATGATCACTTGTTTGTAGCCAATTACTTTTCTTTCTTTGGCATGAATGTGTCTGAAATGGTGCACAGAAAAAGGGCCAAGAAGTTCCAAGTGTTCAATGCCATTACAGAGCTCAGGCCAATATGGAAGAATCCAATCCTTTCCAAGCAAGTTCTGACTAACAGCGATAATGTCATCAGCCCTGAATCTGGAATGAGTTTTAAGTTTTGGCAGATGCAGGAGAAACGCAAGGTTGGAAATCATTTGGAAAAGTTAAAAACTTTTAGGAGATCCACAGTTAAATAACACTCCAATAATAATAAGCACTTTTCAGTTGCTAAGAACTTTGCATACATAAATTTTCAATATCAGAAGGTATGCAGTATGTTTTACTGATAGCGCACGTGAAGCAAAGGGACTCCAGGTCAGAGATGTATCAGAGTAAATTAAAATAACAGATGGTGAGCCACGAAGTCTTGCGCTCACAGATAAAAGTGAAACAGATTTAAAAGGAAAAAAAATTAAGATGGACAAGCTTGCAAGAAGGACAGTAGTTGTTTTAGTATTTTCAGTCTTCCCAGGTTAACTGCCTGAGTAAAGGGTTTGCAGGACTTGCACATCTACTTCTCTAAATCATCTTTAAAGCTGGTTAGTTGCTTTGGTTTCTTAATGTTCCTGAAGTCCCTAAACTCCTGGTTCTAGTTCCCCATTGCTTTGCACCTTGGGTATCATTAGTGCCCTGATTCATCAAAGCACTTGACTGCATGCTTACGTTCGGCGCACACAAGTACTCTGAGCTCTCAATTATCCACAGACGGTTTAAGCAGACTCAGTGGATTACTATGCTACGGACAGAGAAACATTGGACCTGGCTTTACACATAGGTCATAAGGCTCCAGCAAGGTTGATAGATCAGGCTGAGTTGTTCAAACGCTGCTGTTCCACTTGAGCTACTATGGCAAGACCAGTGCACGCTAGTCCCAGACTGGGAGTATCAGAGGCGCATGGTTCAAAAACACATATATTCCCATGCAGAACAAACAGCCGCGCTGGCCCACTGCTAAGTTGACATCAACTGTAGAGAAAGCTGTGAGGACCCTCACACTATTTCCAGCTAGATCAAACATACAAGGTCAATGCAAGTACTGGAAGGTACCTGAGTGGACAAGAACTGACTCTAAAGAAACTATTCTGCCATCTCTCTAAACTGCACTTCCCAGAAACCCCAGATTCCTAACAAAGCTTATTAGCTGGGTGTATAAAAACACACAGATCCAACTTTGAGCTTCATCTTTTTTATCCCTGTAGACTCCAGAGCTTTGGGAACCATAGCGCAGAGGCACCAGAGTAGCTTTGCTGGAGCAAGGTCCTCACCAGTGTGACCATGGGCCACACTGGCCTGGATTGGCTTTGCGCTAAATAATCACAGCATCCCTATACCAGGCTGTCCTCTATCCCCCTTCTCCAGGGAGTAGCCAGTATCTTCTGTGTCCCAATGCAGCAGGAGCAGCAGTGAGCTCCCACTGACTTTGCTACAACCGCCCACAGGGGTAGAAAGTTAAGGAAGTACTGTGCAGCATTTTGCAATGACAGTAGTATTTATTTATTATTTATTTTTTAAAAAGATTGCTTTTAGAAACAGAAGCCTCTTGCATTAATAACCAGYATCCAATACATTAAAAAACATGGCAGCTTCTAGAAGCAGAAAATAGTGGCAACATGGAGGAATTCAGTCTACCAGACAAAGTTCATTGCACAATCAAGGCAGCAAACCTGAACTGGTAAAAGCTTTACTACTTTATTGTTCCCCTTCCTTGCCAATCTAATGCTCAGGAGTATATGGAAGAAACAGACAGGAAGTGAATGCAAAAATGATGTTGGAAATACTGGAAATATTGGAAAAGGCAATAAATTGTGTATAATGAGTTTTGTGACCCCGAATAAAATGGTATTGTAGGAAAAAAAATGATTTTAACTTGGTACCATATTTTTTTAAAAACCATGAAACATATTAGGGAACAGAACTGAGAATCTTACCACTCACCAACTCTAGAGAGACAAAAATCATTAATCAGGGCAAGATCTTTTGTAGAATGGTCTATAGAGGGAAACAATTTTAACCCAAGGTAAACATCTGCAAACAACACAGGCAGCTGAATTACACAGGGAAAGGATCAAAACCATGATAGGTTCTAGTGAAGATTAAGTACATAGAGACATGTTTGAAGAATTTAGAGGGCAGAACAAAGACAGACTAGCTGAGACTGCTGGCACCCTGATCCTATGCACAGGATCTGGAAAGCATCAGGAAAGACTGAAAGGAAAAAACACATAGACTATGAACAACTGTGGGAACCAGAACTGCTTTATATCCTAATGCTACAGTAATCCTGGGGTGGGGGAGAGTGACTGTAGTTGCAGTGATCGAGGACAAAAAAGTTTCCTATATGGAAGAGAAAATACAGCATGTAACTTAAAGACTGTCCATGTACAAGTAGTATACCGGCAAGCTATCAGTCATATCCACAACTGTGCTAATGCATCAAACAGCCAACTAGACCCCAGCTGGACTGTGGGGCCAGCTGCAACACGATCACCCCAGTCRTGATGAGCAGCAATATTAGACTGGAGAAATGCAACCAAGAGCTGGTGATGCATGATGCTGCCGATAAGAACATCATAAAGAAAAAGATGCTATCACTTGGCAGTTACAGTAGATGACTCACAGGTGTACAGTCCACCACTGGGCAACAGGGCAGAGCAAGTCATAGATCTGAATGCAGTACAACACCCCAATTCCTTCCTTCTCTTATCCTGAGGACGAACAGTCACTGTGGGTCACCCAGTGCTCTGATAAAACACATAGGTTAGGTTTCAAAGACAAAAACATCTACACAGTAAGGTACAGGCAAGCAAAAAAACTCCTTAAAGAGTACTAAAATGCAGAGTTCTCCATGCTTTAGGAGAGTCACTGAAAGAGAATCCAGCAACTTTGCAAACAGGCATTGTATCTGCAGAAACTAGTGACGGCTAGATCAGCAGCCTTAGCAAAAAAGAGAAAAAGAGGTTCAAAAGATGTGCACTAGTTCAAAAATGACAAGAGGAAAAAAAAAGAAAAAATAAATAAAAGACATAGCAATAGCAAAGAGGTCAAAGCCCATTCTCACCAACTGAGGCAAAACCACCAAGATGTATCCAGGGTATCTTTATGAYGGCAACAGTAGTCTGGCATATTGCCACATCAACTGGCTGCCAAATATGAAAATTAATGGCACCAGCCTTGCCCATTGTAAATTGAGCTGGATATAGATGAGGCTCACGTCTTAGTATTGCTCTCACTGTAAAAGCTGATGTTAAGGAAGAGGCAATTCAGGACTGTAAGAACTGGTTTCAATTAGTCTTAAACACAAGCGGAGTATTAAGCTGAAAAAAGATAAGCTGAAATGGAAAAGCAATATGACTTCCTGCTTTGGATATGGGGACTCAAAGCTAAATCCTAAGAAATCCAAAACCTCCAAGAAACACCCAGACACAAGTGGGGAGAGTGTTTGACCATCGTTCCAGACTTGATATGCATCAATGATGTGATGCTTTTACTCAATTAATGTCTAGCAGTGCTCTGGGGAGGTTGGGGGGTTGCCTGGAACTCAAAACAGATAGGAGGAAAAAAACAAAGAATGCCCTAAATCAGGTGCTGGCTCTAAGGCGCTGCAAGCATGAGGAGCAGCCTGAACAAAGTGCGAAGAAGGAAGCCCAACAGGAAGCTAAGTACAAAGCTGGCAGCCCATAGACATTTGTTAGTAACCCTAGTAGACATACAGAAAATGATAGGTTAAATAGGAAAGGATCTAGTGGCCAAGATGGAATGGAACAATCTCAGTAGTTCACTCTGGAGCTGGGAATGGGCATGTGGTCACCAGCCATGAGTGATCAACACCCCCAGCCTCCCCTAAACACACAGACATGAACTCCAAACCCACTTCTGACATCACCCATGTTACTACTACTCAGGAGTATAGTTTATGGGCACCTGGATTCAATGATGGCCAAAGCTGAAGTACTCCTGTAAACTGTTATCCTGAATAAAAGCATCTTATCTTAGCAACATGATGTCCACTCACGGTATTACCCAAAATATTCTACATGAAATATCCAAACGCTCTGTAGTGGCCCATGCCTCTCCACCACAGGAGCATCTTTCCTGTAGCCCAGTGGTATGCTTTTTCTAAGAAGGGAAAGCTGCAAAACAAGGTATTCTCTCACAGGTGATTTTGTTGTAGCCAAGTGTGTTACCTTTGCAAAACTATTAGCACCTGGAAAATTAATGAGAAATATTGCAGTTGTTACTCTCCTGCTCTTTTAGGTAAACAAATCTATTTCCTATAGTAAAGTAACTAATTAATTATATCTCTTCTTGTGCGATATTAGAACACAAAGTTTCTTATATGTGTAAATTTAAGGCCCTGTTCTAAAACAGGGGATACCACTACACAGCATCTGTATTACTGTTATATACAGTAGTATATCCTGTGTGAAGAAACTATGTAGCRCAACTCACTCATCAATAAAAACACTCAGTACAATTGCATAAAGTTCTTCATAAATAGAAATCTGGCCTACAGCAGTATGTAGGTCAGAAGCAAACACCTTTCCTCAGCTGAGCACTTACAGCTCTAGATGACCACTGTGATAGCTGTAGCACAGTATCTTCAATTTTTACTCATGTCCCTAGCTTCATTTTGAAGTCTTACATTCAGAGTTGACAAATTTTCACGTATATTAAGTAAATAACACCAGCAAAAGTATACACATATATCCATGTAGTCTGCTAGAATATATCGGGTAGATATTTGCTGTTCAATTGGTGCCGAGTAGAAAAAACATGCAGAACCAAACTATTTCACCAAAAACATTAAATTCTCCTTGTCTCGCTAGGAAATTTTAAAAATCATTTTCAGCATGGACCAGCTCTTAACTGTTGTAACTAGACCCAAATATATATGCGACATGCTTCAGAACAGCAGCTGTGCAAACCCTTTGCGCCGCAGTCGTAGACTGCCTCTGGAAAGCCCACTTTGCAGGGAGCCCAAACTGTAGCTCACGAGAGCTCTTTCCGAGATGGGCTTCCAGCACTGACCTAGTACGTGGTGAATTTAAAAACTACAATCTCTTGATGTGAATGAACAACATTAGTTTACACCAGTGAAGAATATSACCTCCTCTAGCCCATGTATTTCTCCCTCCCTCTCCTCCAGAGCTGAATGCTCTAAGCAGACTGGAGCAACTGTGGCAGGTAATTAGGARTTATTATTGCTGCATTAGAGTGAGTAGTTGCTCAGTAAATTAGTATGCGATATTAACTAAACCTATTCATTTGAAGAACACAAGCATCAGCCTCAAAGTAGCAATTAACAAATTATTCCTAAACAGGTGTCACTTAAAGAGTGAGGCTATCATTTTTCTATAGCTCATCAGTAAAACGCTGACTTCTTACATACAGTAAACACAATTTAAGCAGATGGTAGGCTCTCAAAGGCACRAGACCTATACTTAAATAAATCAATGCTGTTGGATATGAACCCTTACACTGATAGTCAGCAGAATTTGTGGAGCATCTCCTTAAGATTTAGGAATGATTTACTACTACACTGAGAGAACAAGCCCGAGATCTAAATCTTACTGAATAAACTCCATGCACTCCTGGGAGAAACAGAGCTCTTGCATGTCTATACCAAATAATCAGACACCTATGATGCTCTGTTTTTTTCTGATGGTTGGGTTTTTTTAAGAGCAGCATACTGTAACAAAAAATTAGAATACATATTAATGTATACACAGCTTTTAAGGTTCCATAGCAGAATTGGCATTTATTTCTCCTTAAATCTTAGTCTTGCAGACATTCCATCCTCTGAGTAGCTCCCTTGYTCTTCACAGAGATTTATATATGTTTCACTTTGTGTCTGTTATTTTTGCATGCTTGCACATATGAAATAAATGGCAGATTAAAGATTTTACTTTGGATGAAATATTTCCACAGGAAGYATAGTTTGAAGATGGACTGAACATAAAATTTACATAGGAGAAAAATGCACAGAGTTCCTGAATTTAACTTAACAGTTCTCTTCACAAGCCACATTTCACTGGTTACTTTTGTCGGTAGGACTTCTTAAAATTTATGTAAACAGAAAACATTTATCTCTGAAACAGAGTGATCAATTTCTGTGCACACACGTCCGTATGYGCAGGTACTCCAGACTCTCGCAGATGTTGTGGCTGAGCTATTCCTACAAGCTCTCTGTTCCAAAGAGCAAACAGAGCCGTTGCTTTAATTCAGCTGTCAGGGCTCSCGCTTGGCTAAACCCGAGGTTGCGGTGCCGTCCCACCTCTAGTTTCTTCCTGCAGTTGAATTTCACTGCCATGCGTGCCCACTCCTGAAGYGAAGCATGTGGTGGCAGCAGCCTCTGCTGGCGAGTGCACGCACCGAAACGTCCCAGCTGGACCGCACGAGAAAAGGAAAGGCTTTGCTATCACCGTGTAAAGAAAATTCAGCAGATATTAATTTGTAGTCAGCCTGTACGAATGACACTGAAATGCAGGCTGCGCATCTCTGTGTCCGAAGGAGTTATCCAGCATTTAGTTAAGTATTGCCAAAAGCGTGCTCACAACAGCAGGGCATGATTAGTGCTTCAAAGTGCTACAACTTTCTTCCTCCTAACTATTTAGAAAGTAAYGGGGTGGTAAACTGGCTCTATCGAGAAGAAATTCCACTAGATTTCCAAACTKCTTCTAAAGAGACCTGTAAAAGGCAACCAAAACCGATGTTTAGTGCATCAAGGGGCAAGACAGCAGTGAGGGCACGTGCRCGTAGCCCGCACTCACTCTTAAAGCAGCCTAGACAGGAAAGACAACAACCCTTGATYTCTACCAGATAGGGTACCACAAATTACAGCAACATATAAGTAGGGTTTGGGGTGGGGGGTTGCTTTGTTTTGTTTTGTTTCACACGAACCACATATGGAGAAGAGCCCTCACACAGAAGAGACGCAGAACTCAAATTGGTTAGAGACAGAAYATACAGCAAAAGCCCATTAGAAGTTGCTGGAAAGTAAACCGAAACCCTAACACCARCACACTCACTGTTGCCTTTATTTGCTGGTAAAAGAGTTGCTGAGTGAAGATCATTTTCCAATTGATATGATTAGTATAAACAATTTTAGCCTTCATTACCCACCATGTTTCATTTCTCACGAGAGTATTTTTGCAAGGGAGAAATGCAGAAATTACAAGCATCTTAGAGCAGAGTCCCAGCACAACTGCAGAAATAGCAGCAATCTGCTTTAATACCAAACCAATTTGCTACAACATTTTTTTTTAATCTGCCTGGCATAGGAGAATTATCTAACTTAAATCATTTATTCTGTAAAAATCACAATYGCTACACAAGTAGGTAAAAAGAATATTAAAAAAAATAAAAACACTTAATGATCTTGAAAGTTGCAAAAATTTCAAGTATAAGCAACAGTATTATATTGTATATAACAGTGTAGCAGTTTTTACAGCCAGAAAAATGACTTCTTTTGAAGGCAAAACACCTTCACTGCCTTACAGATRCATCTGAACCAACACTTCCCCTTTGCTTTGACATTAAAGCTGATGTAGCTTTGGAGTATTGCGTTYGCTAGGAGAGAAACTACCCTCTGAAAGGGCAAATGAACCTTATCCTGGAGATGTGGGAGGGGATGGGAACATCGCTGAGCGTGAAATACCACATTTTCACACTTGCACCACTCTTCCAGTTCACCTGGGGCTTTTTTCTTCTAAGTTTTTCAGTGGCCCTAAGAGACAGGAGGAGACTGGCAAGAGCCAGCAGGAGCAAGGTGCTTGGAGCACCAAGCACTGCTTTCTTTGCTTCTTTTACCATAGCCGGCCAGAAAGCAACATCGCACTTCCAGCTCGGTGGAAACGAGYATTTACTCACCTACCAGAACTCCTGCTGCCACTGGATACCTGCAAATACCCCCTCTGCTGTCTTCTTAGAAACACTTGGTAGCACACCATGTTCAGACAGAGTTATGATGACCCTAAACTGGGGAAATTCCCTGGTAAGGGCCATTTCTTGTGCGCCCATAAGCTGGCCCATGCCACGACCGCAGGTGGACCACTTACCAGCAAAGTCCCCTACCGTTGCTAGAGCTGCAACAGCCCTTCCCAGCAGGATTTGGCTAACAGACACTCCAGAGAACCAAAAATTAAAACAAATGAAAAAAAAATAGAGGGGAGGAGGGAGCAGGAGGCGGCTGCTCGGGCTCCTCTACAGGAAAAGGCAGGGCAGGGAGGTGCCCATCTCTCTCGGCAGCAGGTACCCGGCGAGGGCGGCACGGCACATTCCTCCCCAGCCCTCACAGGCCCCGTCACGAGCTGGTGAACGCGTGGGGCGAGCTAAAACAGCCCAAGCTCTCGGGGAAGAGCCTGCACTCGCAGCACATCCCCGGTCTCGGCTGCGGCAGATGCCAACAGAGCTCACGATCAGGCACCGCTTGCAAATGCCGCATCCGCCGCGGCCAGCAAGCTCCCGGCTGGGCCAAACAGACCTCCCCTTTCCTAGCTGGATGCTAAATGAAAATAAAGAGACTGGAGAGAAAGCCCTGTARCTACTTCTTTTTTCTTCTTCTTTTTCCCCTCCTCAAATCTCAATGCAGATATGTAGGGAAGGGAGGTGGTGAACTGTGATTTTCCTCAACTGCTAGCAGAGCTGTAGGCGTAACTTCGTCTGCACAAAGTTGACCCTCACGCAAGTAACTTAGAGCAAATCTAAAATACCTTTCAGTTAAAGTGCATTCTCCTAAACAGGATATGCAAACAGAAAATTTAACAAGTAAGGGAATTTTTCTCCTTCTCAGGCAATACATCCACAAGGATTTTTTTTTCTCACTCCTCTAAATTTCTTTGACTTTTACCTCCTGGTCTGAGTACTCATTCTGCATTTACAGCTGTGKGCAGTCTCCTGCTCTTAGCAAGGGGGCTGGCGGTTCAGAGGCAAACCAGTCCGACTTAGCCAGCAGATTGTGGGCTGCTTGCAAAGCTGGGTGCCACCAGCACTTGGCTCAAGGAACCCACAAGTGAGAGGTTGTCCTTAAGCGATAGTTTGCCCATTCTGCAKCTTTCTGCAGCAAACTAAGATCTGTGCAAACCCTCCTCACGGCATTAATGCTACAYGAATGTCTCACACTGTGTTTTGAACGTGGCTAATATTTGACAATCCAGACTCAAAGGAAGCAAGAAAGTGGAAGTAGAGTGAGAAAAAGAGCACGAGCCCTTTTTCTTCCTGCTGTGAGACTTCCCACACTATGGGCTCTCCATCTTCTTTCTGCAATTGCACCTGGAGTTCCCCTTTAGATCAGCGCAAGGTGGCTGTGTTTGCGGGGCAAAAATAAAACAAAAGTTTTATTGAAAGAAAGTACATAGGCAAGTCTCTCTGATGGAATGCAAACCCTACATTATTAATCAACATATTAYAGTAAAAACAAGATAAAGAGAGGAAAGTAACTCTTTCTTATTTTGGTAGTGCCTCACTTTTAACTAGCACAAAGTCTAATATTAGGCTCATTGTATTGAATTTGTAGTGGATTTAAGTTTACTCTAAAGGTCACCAGTTCCTAGCAGGGATGGATTCAGCCTGATGAGTCTAAACTCATCATTTTTTCAGAGCCTCCCACTGCAGTCGGAGGCTTTGGGAGAGTAACAGATTCCACCTCGCSGTCAGCCAGCCCGACCCGGCTCACCCCCACCTCCTCCCTCTGAAGCCCCYGCTGCAGGGCCTTCATCCTGCTCGCTCCAAAAATGGGCAGGAAAACTGGCTCCCACCTCATCCACCTCTCCATCAGCCGCAGTTAGCTGATCCCTCTGCTGCTCTGCCATGTTGTTGCATCCAGTCACCTTCTAACCTTTTGGTCTCGTTCTCCAGGGTTCAGTCCCAAAGCAACATTCTGCAAACACTTACTCATCTGAGCAACGACGGAGCCCGTACTCTGCYCACAGGATACAGCTTTTAATGTTAACACTTAAGCCGAAGGCCAATTCCCTTGGTAAATTACTAAATGTCCAGTTACAAAGTGTTTGAACAGAAGTGGATGATGCAATCAACCCTCCTTCCCCCCTCCCAAAATAAAAGAAAAAAAACAGCAAAAGAAACAAAAAAAAAAGATTTGTCTGCACACTGGAAAATAAAGAGCAAGTTGGGCAAAAAGGAATATGTCAAGACACTCCTACATGTAAATTCTTATTGAACGAATTTCAGGACATTGCTGACACAGGAAACAAACASAACGTGAGGAACCATAACGCACCAAGGAAGCTTCTTTTTTAKCTTGCATAAAGCATGGACACATTTTCACCCCTGTGTGATTGTATCAAATAAAGACTTACTCCTTTTCATTTTCTTGTTTGCAGCAAAAATAATCCATTTCACATTTACACCTTATGCTCCGYAGAGACCTTTAGATAGTCTTAAGAAACTCATGCTTAATTTCTTCAAAAGGCTCAGACCCAGCTGCCCATACCGTACACGTATGTTCGTCACGCGCCTCTCAGTCCCCATTAGGTAAATGGGATTTAAATGGTGTTCTAAGATGGAGCACTTCAGTCACTGGCTGCATGCGATCAATAGTTAGACTCGGGATAGAAAGTGAAAGTTATGGTAGCAATATCAATTTAKCCCAGTTTTCAGGGTTCAGGGAGGAGAGAAAAAAAAACCTTATGATTTATCGTTATGCCTCAGCCATTTTTTTCCTTTATGCTATCACTGCTCACATTTGAAACATTTAGCAGCAGTTTTCATAGGTTCTACATGCATGAAAACCATGAAAGGGCAAGCTATGGTAAATAAGTGATAGAACCAGATTAACAAATCATCTCCCTTCACTGACAAAACCCCAGACTGAGATATTTCAAAGCTACCCAGAAAGATTTTTCATTCATTTTTACAGAAGGTATGCAGATAAATCCCCAAGGCATTTTTTAAAAATCTCATTTTGGATATCTCTGGGCTCTACCCAAACTCTCCTGTACAGTTTCTCAGCACTTTTTCTTATTAATTTGGCAGAAAATACATTTGCCTTTAATTTCTAAGATCATCTATGCCAATCAAGAGGATCATACAGTTACTTTTTTCACAAAGTGAGCCTTTTAAATCTATGTTTTTTTCCAGTCACAAAGAGATAGCTTTTGCATTTTTAGATTGGCTGAGAAATAGGCAACAACAGCTCTAACCTAGAAGACTGTGAAATCTGGCCAGAGTGGTAACCAAATTGCCATTTCAATTCTTGCAGCAGCAAAAGTCGTAACTTTGGTTACGAAGCTCGATTAAATGGATCACACAGCACCTAACAGTCTTAACTCCTGCTCCACTTGAAGTTGACAGCAAAAATCTCACTAGGTTCCAGCAGGTATATCAGCAGTTGAGGACCTTGAAAGAGAAACAACCTGGAGCTTGGCATGTCATAACCACTTTCTCAGGGACATATGTTACCTGCATACAATCATACCCAGTCATAAGTGTATTTTCTCTGCACTTTGGAGGGCTTCTGAACCGTTTTGTGCTGCCACAAGAGATGGACAAGCCACCAAGAGCTTCTGCAGCAGTTTCCTAATAATGCCTGCCTTTCACAAGGGCTGACCTCTTTTCACCTTGTTAAAAGCAGTAAGTAGTAAGTAATAGATCTTGTCAAAGGTTACTCTGTAGAATAACCTCTGGAGATATTAGATAGAGGTGTCCAGAGAAATACCACAAAAAGGTGCTGACAAGGAAACCAAAGGGATTATGATTAGCAAGTGTGAATAAGCTAAGGTTTCAAACATACTCAGATTTTGGTTAGAAATGCTGAAGTATAGGAAGGAAATGTTCTACATACCATCAAGCCACCAAAAAAGCCACTTTAAAAGACAAGTTAAAGAGCCATCATATGGTGATTAAATACTCRACTTGGTTTAAGAAAAGCTGCAAGAAATGCAATTCCACACTTAAATAGAGTAAGGATTTCTTCTACCCAGTATGCATCATGATAGAAATTGGGAAAATAATTTCCACAAAGATAAACAATAATTCTGCACCTATAAACTCTTAATTGTTCCTTCAGCTCTCTTTCAATCCTTTTTTTAATGAGAACTTCCACTAGATAATTCCTAATAATATGTTTCCATTTAAGACATCCACATGTCCTCTAAAGAATAAACTAAAAAAAAAAAAAAAAAAAAAAAACTAAAATCTAAGCCATGACTAAAAATGACTATTCCTCCATTTACTCCAGGTTCTGAATTTAACAACTATGCAATAATTAATTTTAAAATTCCAAGCTATTTCTGATGTTCAGAGAACAGCCTCTGCTAATTTGACTCTCAGCGAAGTTAGCCCGCACAAAGACTTTTAGCTCATTTTTTATGACCTCATCAGTTGAAAAATAATTTTCTATTCCCCTCCGTGGATAGCAGTCATGTTCTTTGACCCAGTCCTCTCTGATCTGATCAAATCTCAGGAGTTATTCTGGAGATCTAGCACTTTTGCAGATAAAGGCTCCTACCCCAGCCCTTTGAAGCTGTTGGTTGAGGAGACCAACATAGCTTTCCGGGAGCTTTCCCCTAATCTTAGATGCACAATGTTATACTGTGCATACRTGTACACATGTGCAGAGCACACAAACAAGAATGTTAAAAAAACCCAAGACCCCTGAACAGAGTAGATGATAGATAGATAGAAAAAAAATGTAGAGTCAACGTGAAAGGCTTTATTCAACACAAAACAAAGATTCATTTCTGAATGATTTAGTGTCTCGTGTATTCCTTAAAGTAAGCGAGTTTCAAAAGAGAAGTTTAAGTATCTCATTTTGAAAAAATGTTGAAAACAAGTATTTTGACTTTTTCACATATTTTCCTCCCCCCTCTTTTTTGGCTGAAGCTAGTCACAGCATTTGATCTGCAACTGTGAACAGCTTCAGGCCTCTGCGTACTGTGTTTTCCAGTGAATTTCTTGTGAAGCTCTTCAGCGAGTTTCTTTTTTCCCCTCCCAAGCAGCCACCAGCCTGGCTGCAAACGCCAAACCAGCTCCCCTCCGCAGCCGCGGCCGGCGCACCAGCCACGCAAGGCTGGCCTTGCCCGCAGCAACCGCTCCTCGATTTAAGTCAGGAATGGCTGGGGCTGCAGGGGAACCGTGCTGCCCCAACCGTCTTCGCCGCACGACAGCAAGGAAATCCCCTTTGTGCTAAATACGTGATGTGACAAGAGCGAAGAGCTTCTGCCRGGACCTCACCGCTGTAGAGCCCATCTCACACGCACCGCTCTCGGGAGCACAGACTGCTCTAAGCAGAACTGATCTTTAGATGAATAAATAACCAGCAGTAGCTGTCGGCACCAAAAGGATCACGCTGTTTTAGCATTCATTTTTGAGATAGCTATCATAGGGGTGCTTATAGTTTATGGGGAAAATACTATCCACAGAATCACAAAAAGCTAAGAGAGCACCRATATCTGCACAGTCATTTAACTTTCCCAGGTAGCCTACAGAAACAGCTGTTAATTCCATAGTACTAAGCACTTGCTCTTGCCTTTCCCCCCTTCGCAATAGAGTTTATGGCTGTGTATCATTTACTGTGCACACAAGTCTCCTCACACAAACCAGTACACCTGGTCACAGCCTTGGYCCCCTTCTTAAAATTTTGCAATGAGAGATTGTAATGAATTGGTATTTTACAAAACACCTTCTCTATCTGATGTCTGCCTACTTCAGCTGCTACAAGGCACTGAAATCCCCATAAATGTAGACAGAGGCGTTTTGCTCTCACAGGCTAGTATTTTCTGAGCACTGGAGCAAACACAGCTCAGCAACACTGTTTAAAGGAGGGGGGTTCCCCGAAGGACCTCATCATCTGCAGCTTGCCGAGCTGATAGCTTAAATGGGCTCAGGGTGCCTTGCGGGGAACTATCTGAAACCTACATGGAAAATTGAGTTAAAAAAAAAAGTTCATCTATTTCCATGACTAGCTTGATAAGACAGTCATCATCATCTCTCTTKTTCTTATTATAAATTAATTTAGCATTAATTACAATGCTCAATATGCTTTTCCTCAGCTTACTCAGCCCTTAGAAACCTTTCGGTCTGCTGAAAAACATTTGGCTGACAGCACACTGACTAAAAACTCTGAAATGAAAACTGGAAGAGTGACAGCTGAGCAGAAATAGGCTGTCCTTATATTTTGGAATACCAGCTTTTTGGCATGAAAAACTGTATAGAATCAGATGGTGGGAGAGAGGAAATACAAGACATAGCACCCTAACTGCTGTAGAGGGAGCAATATTTTCAAAGCGTTTCCTCGTGCATCCTGCAAACTCCACTCAATTTAGATAATCTAGTAAGAAGTTCAAGTGTATGGCCACAATTACAGCAGTAAAATAAAATATCTGGAATCTCTGAATTTTAGGATACTCAGAGTTGATTGACTCATCTGGGATTCATTGACTTAAATTGTTTATATTAAAAAGAAGCCATTATATTTTTCCACTCAGGAAGGGGGGAAAAAAAGAAAGGGGAAGAGGGTGCACACACCAATTTGATAGCTTATTTTTCATAGCACCTATCTGAATACATGTAGGTGAGCTCATTCATTCCAAAGCTTTTTGATTTAACACTTGAGAATATGAAATCATTCTTGATAACACTTATGTGTGACTTTCAAAGGAATAAAATAGGTATCTGTGTCCTTCTTTCATGTATTGTAACAGAAGCCCACAAATGTTGTTCTCCAAAGTGGAATTTTTGTAACTTTAAGATATGTGCCGAATATCTGCTCTTATTGTCACTCTTCTTGTTGAAGGACTCCTTGAAGGCTAGAGAATTAGAGCACATACTTTTTTAGCTCTCTATTGAGGAGATGGAGGGTATCTCGATATTTAACAAAGACAGCTTTTCTYCCAAGAACTTGCTAGGAGTTTGAATTAATGAGGAATTAAGTTTCATCTCAGCAGTTTGACTAAACTGTGGAGAAAAAGGACACAATGCCACTAGTCCCCGAGTGCCCTCAACGCCCATTGACTTCAATGGGGATTGAGAAAGGTTCTCATTTTAGTTGACACAGCACCTTGCAGAATGAGATCCATTCCCCTTCCCCTCCTCCTAAGACTGGATTTTTTTCCCACCARCTGGTTTGATTTTTATTTTGCTTCGACTAGAAATGAAATTAATGCGAATGTTTTGGTGCTGACAACGTCCCTGTCAAATTATATAGTGACTTCTTCTGCTAAAACTTGTTTGTTTTCACACCATCATCACTGATGATCTCAGCACAGCAGTGCTCCGAGAATAATGGTTTACTCAATTGCAAAGCCAGCAGAAGGAACATAAAACAATGTGTGCTTATAGAGGGCCTACATAAATAGTGCTTTTTAAAAATGTTTGGCAATGAAATAATAGTTGTGGTTTTGTTTCATTTTTTTTTAATAAATTAACCTCTAGATCGCTAAGAGTCCAGAGAACCTTTCCACGCTGGAGTCATTTACAAGGCCTAAAACTTTTTTATTACATCCTCCTACAAAAGATTATATGCAGAAGTTGCCTGTTGTGTGAATTAATAAACAACCGTTGCCATAYGCTCACTCCATACAGTTTCAGCGAAGGCAGCGGAGCCATACCGATTTCAAAAGTCACCTCGCTGGCCTCACGTATCCTGGGTCAAATTACAAAAATTGAAAGCAAGTGTAYCTGATTATAGTGCATGGAGGCTTTTTGAACATGGGACACTATATATCCTTCTTTAGATGATTTTCTATATTCAAAATTCCCTTTCGATTCCTCCTTTAAAAAAAAATGGAATATCTTGGGGGGGGGGGTGATAAGCTTCTTCAGAAATCCTTCTTCAGAAATCTTTCGACTTTGCTCTCACTTGCAGGTCAGCCTGGGCGCCGCGCAGGACGCTGGAGTGGCTTGGGCCTTGCCTCCCAGTGTCGCAAACAAATACTCTGAAACTATTAAAGTTACAAGGCTTCACTGTCTTCTCACTTCTCTCCCCTCCAACCTCTAAAAAAAAAAAAAAAAAAAAAAAGCAGGAGGGGAGAGAGGATGGAAAACACAACCCCCTACCCCAAATAAAAACCAAACTGAAGTCCAAGATACTACTCCCAATTCATAACAATCTAGGTAAGGATAAAAATGCCCATGGGCGCTGGGAGCAGAGTTAGATTCTCCCACGTTTAACCGAAAACCTCGGTGGGGTTTTCGTCGACGTCGTGCACGCCTGAGGCCAGAGCGGTGACTGTCACAGCCAAAGAGCCACAGACAGATAGATGATGGAGAGTGCAGACTGCGCACCCACACATAAAGCTCCTGAGAGGAAGGAGAGTGCACGGCAGGAATATTAATTGAGCACAAAATAAGTATTCTCAATATCCCCCTGCCCCCTTAAAAGTAGTCACAAGATGAGGAGAGCTACAAACACGTTCATCTTGGGGAAACAGCCGTCCTTAACGCGACATGTCAGGCTATTACTCTAATAATGGGATTTGCACAGCACACAACTGAGAGGCTACGCTCAGAATAGCCCCTGTGAATCTAATTTTCTTCTCAATGAGTGTTACACCAGTCTGCAACTCCACAGATTTCAATAGAGTTGCTCCAGATTTATACCAGGCTGAGCGGAGAATTAGGCTCTGCTGTGGTATTTTTTAAATCCACAATAATATAATTCTCCTTAGCCAGTCATAAACCCCATGGCTGTTTTGATCTYTTCTGTTTTCATAGGAGGTTATTTAGCAAGAGTCGTCTTCTGAAGTTTCACATCAAAATAGTGAAATAACTGCTTTCTCTCACTTTCTGCGCTGAACCAACAATTGCTTGAATTTAACCTAGTCCACACTCTGCCTCCTCAGTGCTGAAGGATGAAAGGGAGGTACAAAGATTTTGGAAACTGGTTTAGYTTTTGCATCATTCTTTTTATTTCCCCTGCTATCTTTTCAAATACCTTTCCATTGCACAGCCAAAAAACCCACTATACACTGACCTTATTTAATCACAACTATAAGATAGTCTTCAAGTGCTACACAGATGCACTTAAGATTATGGAAGTGCACAAAGAAGGAAAACATTCCTTACCTTGCTTTTAAACTACAGAATCCCTCTTTTTCCCTCATTTTGCATACAATCTGGAGAGCAAGGGAAGCCCCTATATACGTTGATCTTCATCTCTTCAACTTTAACAAAATTTGTGTAAATTCCCCCCCCCCCAACTATCACTGGCAAAAGGCTCCTTTTTTTAAGTCACAGATAAGAGGAAGAGTCAATGTGGTGGTTGAAACTTCATGAATCCTTAATAAAGATTTCTTCTTCCTAAAACATTTTCTCAGTAACAAAAGTAAATTGCAGGTATGAAAAGATATTCCTGAAGAAACCATCTGATTATCTTTTCCTGCTTCCACTGCTCCACTCTTAATTTCTTCAGTTTATGATTTACTATCATTCCAAGAACAGAAGGTTCCTTAAAAAGTGAGGTATTATCATGCCTTAATTTCTAATACACACTGCTGKTTTTTTGACAAGCACAGTTCCACGTTTTTTAGCTGTCATGCTCTCAGGACACCTTCTGAGTCCCTGCTGGGCTCCTAAAAACTATTTAGTGACAAACCTATTCACTGACCTGAACCAAACCAGAAGCAAGCTCAAAACAATCCAATTGCTTAAAATCAATTCTGAGTTGTATTTATGGAGGCAAGTAACTATTTTTATTAAATACATTTTTTAAAAAAAGTTAAATAAGAGGCATACTTGCACACAGAATAATGGCAAGCTAGTTCATGTATCACTGAGTACTGGCAATGGTTTTACGGCATCAGTGCACAACACAGAGTGAGCTAATAACATGATCATTTATCCCTTGCAGTGTTTCGTTGCTTCCTTAGACAGAATACTACGTTATGGGTAATGAACCACACAAACTCAGCATTCCACAACCGAATTATTTAAAACACAAACATATATATATATATATTATATACATATATATAATTTTTATTTATATATATGTGTGTGTGTGTAAATAAAATAAATGAAATGCAATCGGATGACATCTCAATTTAATGTTTACTGTACTGTGGCTGCTCCATACAGCGCATCCTAAACCTCATCTCAAATCGCGTTTGTTGTGCTGCAGAGCCCCCTGTGTCGAGCGTTACACGTTAACTACCATTMCTTAAGTTAGGCCAGGCAGGGACAGAAGAACAAAGACTTGGATGTTAAATCTGGGAACCACTGGCCTGGGTTAATCTCTCACATTATCCAAATGAATTTCTGAGCACTTGCAAACAGCTCAGGAGAAAAGTGGCTAYAAACAACGCTGCATTACACACAGCGAGAGAGTAACTGAAGGCGTAAGTCCGCTGGGGTAAAAAGGCCCMTTCTTCAGCATAAGATGACCCTAATTAAACACATTTCTCTGATTACTCTTGGATTAAATTTAGGCAGTGTGTTCAAGGACTCCAGTTTAAGCTTAGTACACCCTTGGACAGAAAACTGGGACCACGTACTTCAACTGCATTGGATGGTCCCTGACTGCACCCAAGGGCAAAAAGCCCTTAGGAAGGTAAGAAATTGAGATGAGGGCACATGAAGAAAGCTGTTTTAGTAAATACTGCAAAGGACAAGCAGATGATAGAAACAGAAACAATTTGTCAATGATATCCAGGGTAGRAAGCTGAAGATGAAAGCATAAAAATGCCCAGACAGCCAGACCCTGAGTTACAAGGGTCTCAGGTACCCTAGTAAGAGAAGTAAAGAAACACTCAGAGCCAAAGAAATGCAGCATCGGCTCCTAATTCTGACAAAAGTAACAGAGGACTTGCAGCATTTTCCCCTAATTAAATTCAAATTTCACTCCTCCCAGCCTCTTCTAATGACATTTTACTCATCCGCTGACTGGAGTCCTCTGGCCAAGCCGGGCTGCACCACGGCACCTTGAAATCGCCCTACGTGGAACGGTGCCACGGCAGCGACCCTGCTCGCCTCGAGGGATGGGACCGTAAGGACGGGACACCTCGACAAGCACCGCGGGGCGAGCGCTCCGACGCATTCGTCTTGAAGCTGGGTGCAGGACCGACTTCTTGAACAAGTTCTCAAAAAAGAAGACGGAAACAAGAACCAAAAGCAAAACATCTTTTAAGCTAAGGAAATTGTTGTAAGCTTTCAATGTTTAACTTTGAAAATCCTACAGCCCTCAGCAAAATCCTTAGAAAATCTCTTCTTGTTTATAAAATAGCATTCGATACCACCACCTAGAAACCTACAAAATAGTGCAACCAACTCTCTTTAAACTCTCTAAAGCCAAATAGCAGCTGCATTTCCCATGAATAAACTAATGGCTAATAAAAAAAAATGCTGACTGTCAGAATTTTTAATTAGAGAGTAAAACAACTCCTTAGTGAAAAACAGTAGATGTACTATTATTTGAAAGTGTCAGGGCTGCCCCCAACCTGAACCACAACATGAGCAAATGATCAGTGTACAAAACAGCAGAACAGCTCCTTGGATGTAACAGCACACAACAGCTTTTCTGCGTCAACAAGTCTTTTACTGCATCACTGAAATAATTATTTTACGTATGTTATGTATGCTCGTTATGTGCACTTGAGCCAACTTAAATCATTTCTTTGAGTATAACAAAAGTTATTTCCATAGCAACATTTTGTTTTTAAATATGTCAGGTTTACAAAAGCTAATTTCTATACTTACTCCTGTAATATGGCTAATGTTTAAATACAGCGTAAGATACTGAGATCATCGTTTTGTCTGTGTTAAAGAATACTACACCTTAAATATTGCAAATTAACATAGCAATATAAGTTCTAGTAAGACAAAAATKTGTTTTCAAAGTTTTTATTCCAAGTGGTACTTGCTTTAATTTTGTTATCAACCTTATTTTAATCATTTTTCAATGCAGTRAAATGCAAAAGCCTTAAAAATACAGAAAGACTCAGAGTTCTAGACCATTTTAATTTGCAGAGCAGAATATATCTTTTATCCAGAAATCTGATTTTTCAGGGGTTAAAAAGCAYGTAGCACCGTGTTAGGGGGAGGCGAAAGGGGAAGAGGACAAAGCAACAGAAATAGTGTTGAGATACTGTGGGGTGGCACAACAATGTACCCAGCTATCTGATCATCCCCGACATTACTGCTTATGACTGACAAAAATCCCAAAGCATTTTAGATATTCCCTCCAGAAGTAATATGTATYCACTGCGATGAGAGTTTGTACACAAAAGACTGATCCAGATGTGTTATCTTAATTATATATGCCTATCTATTAATGCAGTCAGTATGAGATAATTGAAAACAAAACAGAAGGAAAAACTAAAATCCTGAACCTATGAGGCAGAACTGAAAAACCTGTTGCTCTGTACATGGATCTGTGTTTCAAGCAACTGCCTACTCAGTACAGTTTTCCTGTAACAAATTCACAAGAAAAATCAGTATTTGCAGGCCTCACTTGAGGAAAAAATATCATTTTGCTCCAGGAATAAAYGATATATCCCTTACTCATGAAAAAATGAGTAGAAACACTTGAGTTCTTCCTTTATTTCAAAATTTTGTCCAAAAGTAATTATCATATATAAGAGTTTATAGGAAAGATGTACACAGGAATTAAAATAAGGCTTTAAAATGGCCAATAAACAAATGTGCAAGTCCTCAAAGCAACAAGTTTATAGGAAATCCAGAAAGTTAACTAGCGACAGAAAGTAGAGACAGGCAATGACAAAGATTAGAGGAAAAGTCTTTGAGTAAATAAATGGTACTTCTTAGAGGTGGGCAACAGCCTTACAACAGTTCTTCTAATATTTAAGATACTCGTGCCTTGACGAGGGTCACGGGGATGGGTTTTTACAAGGGGTTACAAGAGACAAGTTAATAACCAAGTCTCAAATCATTCTGTAAAACATACTGCTCTCAGAGAGGATTCTGCCATGCAAAAAGGTAAAAGGTTTCGGTACTTAAAAGTTACTTTCTCGGGGCAATGTGAGATTTCTTCTGTCTTATCTGCAGAACGAATGCTAGCTCTCACAGAAACAACCTCTTAGAGAAGGCTCCTCTGAAGTGCCCAGGATAAATGGGAGCAAATTCAGTGTATTTTAGAGTCTAAGTGAGCAAGTCAGCTTCAAAGTAAAAAACACGTATTGCTCTTTATTCATGAAAGTTATCTGATACATGGTAAAATAAGCTAAATGACAGTGGTAACTTTACTTCTATCTTTTCTTTTGACTTATGTATACAATTTGCTTTCCTTTATGTTCCCCAGGTTAAATTCACAGAGATCAAGTTCAACAAATTGAAGCTATACTATACATGCATTTTTGGGGGGAGGGTTGATTCTTTTAAATGCGTAAAGTTTTAAAAATACTGTAGTTTTAAACTTCTGGAAGAGGGCCATCCAATATTCAARTGCAGCAGACAGAGCTTACTGTCTTTTTTTATACGATATTACAAAACTTCTTAATTTCAGACATTAGGGTGATTCCTCCTAACAGTCTCCTATTAAAAATGTAACAATAGGTGACTTCAGCAGTTTCTTTTTCATGCCATAACTTATTTCTGTTTCCTGTTTCACTCAAATGTTTCAAATACACATTTAAAGTTTTGAAACTTTGATGAGCTCAACATATGCAAACGAACATAAATCCCATTTAGGCTAACAGAACAGCAGAAACATCCCAAAGCCCATGGGCAGCAGTAAATACCAGTCCTCCATAATCCGTAAGTGATAAAGAATCACGAGAAATCCCTGGTTAGTTATCATAAAAATAGACGCCTTACCATTATCTGTAGAGTACAGTCAGGTCCAAGCTGTTTTGTCCAACCACCACACCAACAGTTCTTTCTTTTAATTGACTTTAAAAGGAAAAAAAAAATCCCTTTCCCAGTGATAGCTGGGAGAAAAACTACCGAGAGCTTTTAGGCTTTAGTAATTAAGGCCATAAGAGCTGTATTTTTTTTAAATCAGTGTAGAACAGTTCACTGAAGAGTCAGGTCCCAGGCTGTACTATTTGCCCCTCTCTCGTCCTCTCCTTCCTTCCCTCACTGTCTCTTTGAGAAAATGAGACTAATTTTTCCAGTAGCCTTTAACTCGCTAGATTAACTGACATGGAAAATGTGACTAAAAACTTGTAGAACTGTCTAGCCTCCAACCCAGCACAGAATCAGCGTTGTGTTAAGTGCTGAAGGACACCTAGCAAGCTGCTGCTTGCTAAGTTCACAACCCAGAACTATATAGTCGCACGGCACAGCACTGCGCCATCTAGTCAGGCGCCAGCGGGCTTGGCTCTGCCTGGCAGAAGCGGGTACCCTAAGGATGCAGGGCTTGGTGAATGCGCAGCTCCTTCGAGACCCAATTGCTTCTTAAATGAAGTATCACTACCGAGATAATCCACACGTAGTGGATATGGGAAAATTCAGGTTATAATAGCCCAGCGAACGTCTCCATCTAACTTTGATTTACAAGATAAAAGCAACTTTTAAATTAAAGAGCCTTTCTGCTAATAGAGCTTATTATTCCAGGGACAGGAATGATTTTCCTAGAAAGTTGTCCCTGTGTGCCTGCCTATTATCTTTGCTTTCCCCCTTCCACTAATGAGCATTTATCTAAAGAGCCTGTTAATCCTCTGATGTGTGCTTCTGGTCAGAGGTAACAGTTTGAATAAAACCACTAATCACTTATCACTAATCACTGATCATTAATCACACTTTTCCCTAGTGCTTTGCGACCTGTACAGTTCCCTTAGGAATAAGGAGTCACAAATAAAGATTTTAGCCTTTTTTTTAAAAAAAGGATTTTCAGCTTTTTGCTACCGGCAGCCTCATGCAGCACATGAAAGTTAGAAAACGCCAAGTGGGGACTTTCAACACTGTGCACTTTTCTGCTGAAAATAAGCCGTTCTCTTACAGCAGCGTACCTCCTTCTGCAAAATCCCCACACATTACGTTACCTTTTCGCATTTGGCTTCCACCCTCCAGCCCTTCGTATTCTTTCAGCCCTTCTGGCTTTTTACTGTGTGACAGTTTCTTACAAGAAACTTTTGCTCCACCACAGTTGCTTGACGCACGGTTGTTATCCAAGGGGTCGGGCAGGGCAAGCCGGGTGCAAGCCGGCGGGCGAGTATCTCATTGGAAACCGCAGAGTCTCAAGGAAAGCCCAGGCACGATGCTTCTCGCTAATCGCTATCCCCCCGTCCAAGCGCTAATTTCGGCTAGCTGCTTCTCAGGGGTAAAATATGGAAATCCTCTAGTCTTGCTAAGGGGCTCCTAACAGCCTTCCGGATTTTACAGGCACATCGGGACATGCGTTTGGCTTTACGCCTGCCCCCGGCTCCGCACGGCTTCCCGGCTCCCGACGGTGCCGCTCGCGCGAAGCCCCGGACACGCACGATCACCGCCCGCGCCCCCTACGCACTAGAGGGGGCGGTTAGCAAGGATCCCCCGCGCTCCGGGAGCGCAAACTCCGCCGGGGGC
>NW_028186379.1:4498598-4535725 GCF_003343005.1 Rhea americana
GGGTCCCGCCACCGCGCGGCCGGGGGCGGCAGCGGCAGCGGCGGGACGGGGCGGGGAGGCTCCCGCCGCCCCTCGGCCCGGGACCCGCCGCGGCAGGACGGAGCCTGGGGGCTCTGAGACTGGGGGCCGGGGGCGAGGGATCCGGGACCCGTGACTGGAGCTCTGGGGCTGGGCGCTGGGGATCGAGGGATCTGGGATCAAGGAGTCGGGATCCAGTGGGACTGGGCGCCAGCCGGACTGGAGCTCTGGGAGCAGTGCCTGGGGATCTGGGACTGGGCAGTGGGGATCGGGAGATCTGGGACTGGGGATCTGGGATCAAGGAGTTCGGTTATGGGACCAGGGCTCTTAGACCAGTGCCTGCGGATCTGGGACTGGAGACTGGAGATCTGGGATCAAGGAGTCAGGATCCAGTGGGACTGGAGCTTTGGGAGCAGTGCCTGGGCGTCTGGGACTGGGCACTGGGGATTGAGAGATCTGGGACTGGGGATCTGGGATCAAGGAGTCAAGATCTGGGACCAGTGCCTGAGGCTCTGGGACTGGGGATTTGGAGCTCTGGGACCAGTGACTGGGGATCTGGCACTGGGGGTCTGGGATCAAGAAGTGGGGAAAAGGGACTGGGGATCTGGGGCTCTTAGACTGGGGATCAGGGACTGGGGATCTGGGGCTCTTAGACTGGGGATCAGGGACTGGGGATATGGGACTGGGGTTCTGGGATCAAGGAGTGGGACTGGGTCCCAGTGGACCTGGGGCACTGGAAGCAGTGACCGGGGATGTGAGGCTCTGGGACACGGGGGTTTGGGGCCTGGGGCTGGGGCTCGGGGCCGTGGCTGCGTCTGCACCTCGGGCACTCGCGGGGCGGYGAGCGGGCCGCGGAGCTCCAGCCGTGCCGCCACGGCCTGCCTTCAGCGGAGCCTTAGCTCCCGCAGCCCTGCTCCTCAAACGAGGCCTTTTAGCCTCGAAAAAGGGCTAAAAAGGCGTTTCACTGGTTTCAGAGCGCTGAACGTTATGCATGTGGTTGGCAGCAATGCCCACTTCCGTAGTCATCTGGGGCCACGACCAGTGACAAGTTTATTATCCCACCCTGGAGTAGTTCACTGCCTTCCTCCCCTGCGTTTCGTTGTATTAAAAGTACTTCGTAACTCGTAGTCCCCTCTGGTGCCTGTGGTCTGGAGGCTCCTCTAGCAGCTCACTGCACAGGCTGTAGTTATCTAGGAGATACTCTTATCAGCAGGACACGTGGTAATTTCACTGTATTTAAGTGGTGATTCGTGCCAGCAGGTATGAGTTAATTTTGATGCAGTGTTTTAACACCTAAGCCGGGGGATGAGTGGAGAGGAAACCTCCGTGTTTCTGTGCTGGGACTTAGAATCTGCGAATGTTTTGCTCGGTTCATTTCTCCCTGTTACTCAATTAGCAGAGGAGAGAGTAACTTTTTTTTTTGTAAAGCAACTGCTTTACAAATGGCAATGATGCAGCACGTTACTCCTAGTAATACTGTTCTTTTGCAAGCTTGTATGAGACTACTCAACAGTTGTGCTCAGCTTTTAACAGTTCCCTAGCACTTTGTGCAGGATTTAAGCAGATAGAAGCAGTTCCTATCACCGGTGATAGATTTTGAACTCATTTAACTGCTCAGGATAAGGCTCAATGTTTCCGTGGCTGTAAGCCTTCATTTTGTCAGGTATTATCCCTGGAAACCACATACCACGGTTCGTGAAGTGCTGCTAAATGTTCTGAAATTATAAACTACAGAGATGGCTAAATTAATAATCCCAGTTACTTCTGCAGCAGCAGAAGGGTTTTAACATACAGAAACACCGCAGTGTTATTTAAGGCCATGACAAAAAGATTAAAGTGCGGGAGGCAGCTCTGCGTCTCTCATTCGGGTTTCATCGCACAATTTATGCACTCGCGCTTTTTTACGGACAGGCAGCCGTGACTATGTCTGAAGCTGCGGATGTTCCCACAGCAGGCTCAGCAGTTCTTTCTCCAGGTTTCACCGTGAGACCAGAATGAAATTGGTAATGAAGGAAAATTCAGGTGCCAGTCAAGGATTGTAGGGCCCAGATATCTGCGCAGAAAGAATCACTTATGGCAAAACTGGTAGAGGTAAAAGCAAAACAAATGCTAAAGGAAGTATTACCCATCATGTTATGTTATCTATAATGTAACTGGTGTTATTTATAGCTGGTGATGCTTTTTTATTAATGGTACTCCAGACTCTACGTGACTTGTACGCAGATTATAGTGAGTAAATAAGAGGATCTTCTTGGGGTGTGCACTGTGCTTTAATTTACTACTTTTGTATTTAAACCTTCTGACTTCAATATTCTGCACGTCTTTTGCCTTGTCCAGAGCACTGGCAAAAAGACATTTTAAAAGCAAGAGCACCACATAGATCAATAACTGTATGTGCCACATACCTACTTGGAGAGATCTCTACCACTTAAACAGATGGGTAACTCGCAGCAATGGTTTGTGAGTGCCTGCCACTGGAAGGGTGGTGACAAATGCTTTCGTAGGTGGTTACATGGGCTTTTGCTGACAGCAGAGCAAAGAGATTCTTGATTCCTGCAATGAGTCTCAAGCCCTGAGGTGAGACTCTTGATTTCTGAAATGAGTTGTCGGTCTTGGAGAGGAATGAGTGCAGATAAAGCCCCAGTTCCTCTTGTCAATCTGCTGCAATATTTGTCACATATCCCTATGCTTTTCCCTATCCCTAACTTCTTCACTTGTCACCATCAGCTCCTGTTGCTCTCCTCCCTCTTCCAGCTCTTTCCAYGACTTTTTCTGCTTTCCCATTGCCTGTTTCCAATCTTCTCTCCATCCTAAGGCATCCACTTTCTTACTGGCAGCTGATCTCTGACCGGGACTGCAAAACAGCTTGGTTTTGTTTTGTTCTACATTTGCTTTCATACCTGGTAGCTGAGCAGCTAGAAGAGAGGTAAAACTCTGTTGATCCCATCAGCCTTGAGACAGACCATACTGAATAGAGAATAAAACATTCATTAATTGCTGAGATCGTTCTTGCGGCAAACTGGGGGTGATCATATGCCAAGAGGAACTTCCCCGCCTGCGAAGTTGCTGCTTTCCAGCTGAGCTGATGCGTGTTTGTGTGTTGTCCTTGTGAAGAGCAACACTTTAACATGAGCTCCTATAAGGGTGGTTTAGATTAGCATATTTTATTCAGCAGATCAGGAATGTATGCARTTACCACAACTCAGCTGACAAGCTGTAACTTGAGAACATACTCTATATTGGGGACAAATTTGGACTAATCTTAGAAGCTAATCAAAGGCATACCCTGTGACAACAAGCCAATCATTCTGCAGTTCCTACTCCAAAAGCACTAGATGTTCCCAGCAGACAACCTGTGGGATTTGGGGTAACGTTCAGCAAAGAAACTTATTTTTCTAGAATACTGTTTCTGGAGTGATTGAATTTGCAAAGAAGCTTTCCAAAATACTCCAGCCTGAGGCGGACACCCAGCATGGAAAACTTCATCCTGAATGTTTCAAAACTGGGTAATGTTTCTGAGTGATTTAAGAAACTTATAATGAAAAGTACTGAGCAGTCAACTACATGAGGCACTACCTGTTTTATCTGTAATGCTGTTTCATGATTAATTTAAAGTTATAAAGTCATATGTTTCTTTTCTATTTTTATACTCAGGCTCTTACAAAGTGCTTTCTTCTGATGGCAAAATCACTACTTAAATACTTATCTGTATTATATGTTCTAATAAATGTTTTCCAGATAGGTCTTTGTCATTTTGATTCTTTCATTATAAAACCTGAGACCCAAATGAAGGACATCATAGTCTTTACAGTGGTAGCTTAATTGGTATGAAAACTACTCAGACTTTTGCAATGAAATGAATTAGAATGACATTTTGTTTGAATGATAGTAAATGACAGTAGTGCTGTTTCAGCAAACACCTAAAATCTTTGTCGTATCATTAAAATCACTAGTAAGTAAAGATATTAAAATAATTATAGGAGCTTTGTATGTCAAATACCAGTTTCAGTAAGACACTATTGCTGTCACATAAAATTAATATTTACTGCTGGCACAGCTGAATATTTTACATACCTGTTCTTCCTATAACATCATTAACCACATGTTTAACTAAGCTGCTGCCAGCATTGAGTGTTACTCTCAGTTTTGGCACTTGCAATTATCTCATTACAAGTACTTTTCAGCAATATCTTATAGTCTAATCGAACAGTAATTTATTCACCTCCTTACATGCTACTAAAGACTTCAGTTCTCCACATTTATTATGTGAAACTATCCTCAAAAAGTAAAAAATGTGATTCAAAACTTTTTTTTCTTTTAGTAAAGATCTATACTAGTCACACAAAAGTAAAGTTTTAGAAATAAAATGATGAGGGAGCAGAATTGATTTCTAGATTTTAACTTATTCCTTAATCTATGTCCACAGTGAAAAGCATTTTAAAAGGGGGTATAAATTATGCTATTTAATGTATAGTAATCCTAGTAATATCCTGAACAAATATAAATCTGCTGTTTTTGTGCAACACTGGTTCCTTAATTATTGCATCTCTGTTTGGATCTCATCTCCGCTTATTTTAGTAACAGAGTGAAAGAGATATGAGCAAAGGGAACCAAGTACTCACTGCAGCTTCAGGGGCTAACTAGGAAATCCCAGATTAGTTCTAAAGCTGACACAGAAGTTGGAGAAGGAGTAAAAAGTTAACCAGAAGTTAAGGAGGATTCAGCGTAAAAACTTCTGTTAGATGAAATTTAAACAGTAAGCAACATCCGTGCTCAACCTTGTCATTTCTCCCGTGTGCTGGAGGGGAAAGAAGTGTGATACGTCCCAGGGCTGTGAAAAACTCTTGTGGGATACCAAGCAAGTTGTATCTGTGTTTCTTCACTGTAAGTATATGCTTTCACCTACTCACCTGATGGTGCCATCTGTACTTAATGAAGTTCCTCTATCATGACATAAAGGGACCCAGATCTCTGAAAAAACAGTTGCAATGCAAGGAAGGGCAGTTACTCAGGAGAGCACTCRTGCCCTTTTTTTCCTGCTTATATTCATAATATTAATTTACATGGAAGCATATTTGGTCCCATAATAGTATTAATTGCCACAATTCTATGTTTCCTGGAAATAAAGATAACCAGTAGCAGGTCCTGTTTTTTGCAAAACTGGACTGAAATCTTAATTCTTTCCTATTTCTGACCGATGTCCAAAACCCTAGCAATCTTACAGATGCTGTGTGACAGTCAGAGAACAAATCAAATAGGGGTTTAATATTTTGACAGCTTTTCCCTGCGAAGGCAAACTGACTTAAATTTAGATGTACCAAGCAGGAGCTCTGTGTTTTGCCACACCTATGCTGCACGAGCCACAGCCCAGAAATGTTGCCACTTCTTTTCCGTTTCCTGGAAGATTACATGGGAGATACCAAATCACAGCCCCAAACTCCAYCGTTCGAATTGCACTGCTGAGTGTCTGTAGGACGGTAACAGTATGCCTTGTTACTCACAAGCAATACAGGCAGGTGTAGAAATGAGACTCTTTCTAGACCCRCAGGCTCACGCTAGAGGTGTGCTGATCTGGTACATCTAACTACACCTTAAGCAGCACTTGAAATGCTGGCTTCTAGCTCTTCCAAGTTACACAGTGTCAATCTTATTCCATGTTTCTCCTTACCCTTAGAAAACTTTGAGGAGCCGCTGGCTATCTTTGTGCTATACAAAAAGAAAGAGTAAGAGAACAGAGAGGCACAGCCCGTCCCCAGATCAGACCCGGCGGAAGCGACCGCGTACGGRGGGACGTATGCCGGCCAGCTCGACTCGCGGAAAATAGCCAGGGCGTAAGCAAGACGCAGGTCGGTAAGACTGGGATTTCTCGGCTCTGCTGCTCCACGCGTGGGAGAGGCACACGCACGCCGTGTTTGTCCGGTCTCTTGTCCTTCAGATTTCAACGTGCGCGTGTTCCTGGTGGCTTTTCAGAGCACGTGTGCTCTCTCACCTCTGATGTACAACCGTGCTGAAACCTCCCGTGCTATCTCCTCGCTCCCTGTGCACGACTGGGAACGCAACGATTTCCATGTATGTCTGCTCCCGGCTGCCCCAGCGGTCTCATCCGTGCAGCAGCACACTATGTGGTCTAGTCCAGAGGGGAGAGAAGAGAGACTTCGTATTTCCTTCCATATCTGCAACAGTTCAGAGAAAAACATGTTTTCCCCATACTTGCGTGCTATCATTTTAAGTTTTTTTGGACTGAGACCACAAACTTATTCACATTATTATTCCCCTAGAGAGCTCCTGTATGACTACTTTCATATTTAATTTACCCTTTTTGATGCTATGTTTGTCTGAGTAATAGTTACACTATTAACTGACACTGCTGGTTGAGTGTGTGAAGATGGAGAGACTGGTTTGACACATGCTTTTGGGGTAGTASTGCTCCAGTCACACAAGTATGGAGGTTTATATAGATTTTTTCTGTTTGGCTGGGGCTTGGGGTCTGGTTTTTGTTGACTAGGCTTTTTTTTTTTTTTTGATCCCAGGAGCAAAATGAAAAATGAGAGGTGAAAGATGTGACATTATTTCCTACTATTTCTAAGAGTCTACTTTGGAAAACATATTTAAGCAAGAAGAAAAAAATGCAAATTTTTCTACAAGTTCAAATTTGCTTCAGTTTGTCACATCTCTACTTATTAATGGAAAAGAGAAACAGCTGTATTTATGCATAAAAATCATGGAGTCACATAAGAAGAAGATCTAAAGGATATTGTAGGTGCAACTAACTTTTTTTTTTTAACAGACAATCCTCTTCTTCTCGAAGAGATGGGGAAAAAAACATGAACCAGCCTGACAGAGAAGCCCCACAGAAATTCAAGTTTTATTGATCAAGGGTAAAGGTGTAGACTGTCAAGGGCTCATTTTCTAGCCCCCAGACTAGGGCTGCAGCGRGATTGTAATGGAGCCTCCCCACAGCCCACAGTGGGTGGATTTATAACTCCTATTAAAGTTCTCTGCATAGTCTGCTTACTTGGGCATTGTGCAGGGAGAGTCAGATTTCTGCCTTATTTTCTCGTCTAGGAGCTGAGAAGGAGACGACAAGCCATAGCTCCTGCAGTTCCCATGCAACCGCAAAGTTAATAGTTGTGACAATTCAGAAGGAAAAGCTGAGTGTTTGCTACCAGGCGACAGAGCCGGGACTTCACCCAAACAYGGGTACAAAAAGTTCATACTGACTTTTCAGTGCGATTTGGTTTAGACAAATGTAAAGAGCAGTCCTATCAGTAAGAAATAAAAGGTCATAGCAGCCCAGGAGTTAAAATATTTTTTCTAGAAGAAAATGACTAAAAGTCACATCAAGTAAAACAAAWTTCAGTCTGCGCTACTAAACCTCATTCGCCACTAAGAACTTACATAATCTACTACTGACATCATGACTATATAAATTACACGGTACTTTCACATGTGACATAGAGATTATATTACTAGTCTATGAAAAAAACCTTTAACTTCCGATTTTTAATTTAGGGTGCACTATTGCAGTATGTATTATAAAATTAGACACACATACCAAAAAAGCTACAGCAGTGTGACTTTTTATTACTTTTMCCCCAACAGGTGCAAAAACATAGGTTTAATTAAAAGCTTATAGATGCACAATACCATTTCTGGAAAGGGTACAGCTTCGCTTTCATTCTCGTAACACCGAATGTGTCGTGCATTTTATTTTAGTTGAAGTACAGAATCGTGTTTGTTGCATTATGCTGCTGTAAATCCATGGGTAAAATCCTGGCCTCACTGAAGTCAATAGAAGAACTCATGGATTCAGTTGGGCCAACATTTCACCCTGCATCTGTAATCAATCATTATAATGTAGCAGCGTCTAACAAGTGACTACAGAGGAAAAAAATTACAGCATAGTACTTTGAGTTATTTGCAAGTATTTTAGACATCTGAAGCTCAGGCGATAATGCCTTTCCTGTTACTCCTAGAAAAACATTTACCAAACTAGTACCTGTAGGTAGATGATTTCCAAATTGGATTTTCAAAGCATATTCTATATTTGACATTAAGTAAACACCAGTTTTCACTTCATATCTTTCTTAATGATTCACTTGTTACTTTTGCAAGTTTCTTTTGCACATGTTATTCTTTGGTTGGAAGGGAGAAATATCTGAATATCTTCACTTCCTAAACAGAGAAGTTACTTAATCTTAGATGACAATACAAGAAAGCAGCACAGATCARTATTTGCTTTTCAAATAATGTATCAGAATTTGCAATGCGGTAACTTGTGACAGAGAGTTGGTCTGTCAGCTTCAGTGCAGCAGCACGAACAAAGTTGAAACGACACATCGAAGTGACAAAAAATTGAGACATAAGACAACAAATAAAATACATACTGTGAACCCTGATTTCCTTTTCTCCCAACCCATGTATCATGGAGCAAACAACATATTGCATATTCCAAAGACACTTGTATTTGCAAAGTCATATTAAAGGCAGGCAAATTAGAAAGGCTGCCCAGGATTTCTAGAAAACAAGGAACATGAAGTGCAGTGAGAACTCCAAAGACAGTGTTTTCCTTCCATGTTACACAAAGTTACAAATAAGACACTCAGACATAGCTGAACCTCAGCTAATAGCAATGCTAGCAACTAAGTCAACATGTTATGTGAAAAAAGAAAAGAAAAGAAACCCCCCAGAAATCGCAGTCCASACTTCTTACTGGTTAAATAGGTAAAACAGAATGACACAGTAAACTAGTTCATTCTTTTGAAAGTGATGTATTTCATTGCTAAAAGCAAGAATCAAAGTAAATTTCCTGTRTATTTGTCATCATAAAAGTCTTTCAAGGTCTTGTTAATAAATTACAAGGAAGCATGCATGGATGGGGTAGTCTATATGGGAAAAATAACACAGAATCACAGAAACTAAATCTCATCTTTCCTTCTATCTCAATAAAAGCCTCCTATTGAYTTTAAGGGAATTTTACCTGAACACGCCCCGTAGGAAACAAGRGCGGAAGACCCATGGTCCCCACTCATGTAGCTGGGATGGACATATTAGAGCTAGAGGAAAAATCAGGATGGAGATTAAGATAGCTTTCATATTTCCAGCTGCTAGAGAAGATGAATGCACACAAATGGCTAGGATGGATTGCCTAGTTCCTTCAAGCAAACAGCGCTGCTGGAAATCATTCGGCTATAGCAAATTTGACCAGAAACACTTTTAGGAAATACAGGTGCATCATGGAGAGAGAGAGAACTTGCTTTTCTGAAGCTGTAATCCTAAACTGTTTCAAGGATTGTTTTAGCAGCTGAGATAAATAGCTTATGTCAAGAGCGAAAACCAACACAACTGTTGCCAGAAGATCCAGTTACACTCAGCACAGTGCAGCATGAAAGAAAAAGGGCTGAAGAGACCAAAGGTTAGAATGGAAATTAAATGGTTGGAGAGAAATAGAGCTGGTTTTCATTAGGAAAAAAAKTACAAAAATCTAACAGATTAATTATGTACTGGATACTGGAACAACAAAAAAAAAAGTGAATAGTTGTGGAGAGATCCATTCATTTGTGGGAAGCCTTAAGAGATGAGAAAAAGCTTGTTGAAAACACCAGGGGGAAAATACTTATTCTGAAATCCTAGACCCAGTGATGCTCACACAAGTTTTACTATTAATTGCTGACTGAGTTTTTGCTTTCCTAGTTCATTTCCAGTGAGAAGAAAACAGGGGGCCCCTCTAGTAAGATGACTATGTCAATGATGCTGAAGAACTGCCACAAGAGTTACTTGAATATACGCTCAGAGAAATGTCCTGGCCACTCATCACAGTGGAAGGAAATCATAAAGTTTGCCTARAAGGCTGTTGTTGCTAAATCTCTCTGGAAGAGAACGGGAAAGATGCTGGAAGAGAGTAACTTTGGAACAGGCAACTGGGTACATTCTGAGTTTAATTTCTTACAAATTTCTTGAGTTTGAAAACCCAGAACAAGAAACAGCTGAGCAAGCCGTGAAATGTGCTATGCAAGGCCATCTTTAGGGGATCAAAGAAGAAACATAACTCATCAGAGTTTACATGACTATTGTCAGGTGTTTGGTTGTACCAAAGTCATCCTTCCTCCAACAGGGTTAATGCTAGCATCTATTTGTTTATATTATATTTATCTTTATTTATATTTATCTGTATTTATCTTTCTCGTATTTAGAAAAACAAGTAACTTTTCACACTTTGTAACTGAGGACATTTGAGCTTAGGAATTTGAAAATAGCTCAAACTTGGTCAAAGAGTGTTTTAAAAGCAATACAAAAATGAAACAAAACATGCTAACTTGCTCAGTTTGAAAACCAAGGCTCTTTGTGTCTGAAAAACTAGCATAGATTGAAGGAAAACCTCTTTCAACTTTTTTAAAGCAATTGTTAAAACTACTATGTCATGAAGCTTTTTTTTAATATATAGTAGCTTTAAAAATGTGCCTTTGGACTACTTGCATAGGCAACTCGTATGGGACAACACATACCCTGARCCAAGCCTGCTATCAGAGGAATTAACACAACTGACTACGTTAATACGGGAGTGAAGGCGTTGTTTTTATCTAGCTTGAGCAAAGGCACATAGGATACAAACCACTGTTTGAAAGGCAAGGGATAAAACAAAAACAAAACAAAASAAAAGAGGGAGAAACGTATTATTTTGAAGGCAAGATGGCAATGAAGACTAAGAGGGAGGGAAAAAGAAATCAGGCACAGCTGCTGTCCCCGGAGCCACCCGGGAGGACACCCTGGGGGGCACTGAGGGCTCTTCTGGTGGGGCTGCCTGCCGCCCAGCACACCACCGCACACTTGGCCTCCCTCCAGAAGCAATTAATAAAACCCCTTAATCTTTCTGATTTTTGGCCCAGCATTGCTTCCCTTCRTCTTCGGTGCCTTCTCCGGAGTTGTGAGCATCACTCACGTATGTGGCTGCAGACCAAGAGCCAGATCTGGTTGTTGCACTGAGTTTTTATCATATAGGTTGTGTTTAACCTCAACAGATCTTGCATTTCCAGGAGGTCTCTCACYTCCTAATGTCAGCCGGTTCAGGGCTCGTGAGGCTCCAGAGTAGAAGCAGAGTTTGGGTTTCTCTGCATGTGCCTTGTCTGGGACTGAAGATGAAAACATGCAAGAGCTCATACTCATGGCCCAACCCGGAGCAGACAGACGTGGGCTGGCCTGTAGCCCCTGCGATGCATGGGTTGCTGCGGTTCCTCGCTGCCAAGCCCGAAGTTTTAAAGTGAAGTCCTGAAACAGTGATTTGGATAGGGGTAAGATTTCACCCATGGGTCTGATGGTGGGAATAGTCACTTACTGCCCTGCTTCAGCTGCTGCTGGCTGCAAGCACACAAACCTGCAGGCATTGGTCTCATTCTCAGCTACCGATATACTGACATAACACAGATTTTTCCCTGGGACATCAGTGAAATATTAGCTTTATTGCAACCTTCAGAGCAAAACACTAGTCCCCTCTTTTTGTATTAGCTTTCCTAGAGTAATTTCTTCAAAGACGGGAAACCAAAATTAAACAATCAATCAAAAGTCTCATATCTTAGACCAGATATAAATGTCAAATCAAATCACCCTAACAAATCCACATTGCTAAGAAGTACAAAGTAAAACTGTTTCTGAGGGTTACACCTTTTTTTTTAATTTGGTAAATGTAAATCAATTGCCTATATAACTGTTAGCCTAGTTTCCAACATCTAGATACTGACTTTTTCAGAAACGTCACTAACTAAACTAGATAAAAGAATTGACATTATTAAGCTAGAATTTTAATAATACCTGTATCAGAGACTCAACTATAGATGTCAGAGCAGGTCCTCTTGTTTCAGCACAGTTGTAACTAGTAACCCTGGTTGAACATACTGAACTTGCAATGTTGTTTTCATTAGCTAACCCTAACCCTAACCATAACCCTAGGATAGAGAACAGAGGTAAAAACTTGAGAATGTGAATACTTCTTTTCCCTTTCATAAATAAAATCTGGGACATCCTTCTCCAACTTCTCCAGTAGAGCTGTACAACAAGGATAACTTATCACCAGGTTAAATGTCTTTAATAGGTGCATCTTACCATTTTCAAGATACGAGTTAAGACTCAGGCTCTGTTTCATCTCCAGCGGTAACAAGTTCAATAGCTTGAGGCCTTCTGCTAAGAATGCTGCTGCTGTTCCCCACCCGTTACATCACCCTGTTCATCCCAATTACACATACCGCAGCTGATGTAGTGCTTTAATAATTTGTTTTATTTGTACACTGATTAAAAATTTCTAGATCAAACATTTAATGAAAAGCTCTCCAACCTGACCAGTTTGCTGCTGAATACAGCCATTTATGACTGAAACCTTATAATAACCAGAGCAAGTGTTGGAAAAGCTGTTCATGCCAAATACTCGGCAACTGACACACATAATCTTATATCTTTTCATTCAGACCTTTTTTTTTTTAAAAAAAAAAAAAAAACTGACCTAATTATATTGGTTGTAACTGTTCTGAAATGAATGGTGGCAGGAACTAATACTTGTTTATTTTCTTTCCTGACAAGTGCTCTGAATAAAAACAGTTTCTAGACATGATGGAATGACTTTTCCTATGACTCAGACATATTCAACGAAATAAGGTTGGAAGAAACCAGAGCTGGTTTTCTGCCTAACAATAGTAATTGAAAATACCCAGAGCTTCTACATATTTACACCATTTAGAAATGTATCATTAAAAACTACATAGAGGGGCCAGAAAGGCTCCAGCAAACAAGCTCTTGCCTTACACTCTTTCACTTGAGTGAGATATGATGCTTATTATTCAGGCTATTTCAGTTTAATGAATTTCTCTTTTGAGTGTGATTTTCTTTTTCATTTTTAATTTACAGGTGCCACTTAAAATAAGCAGTCATATTTCCAATTGGCAACATATTTAACATTCTTCATAACTCCAGGGCAAACTAGAGTTTTAAAATAAACTACTTTATAATATAGGAAAGGCACATAAAACTTCATGTTTATTTCCATATTGCAAAGATCTAAGTAGCACATTTTTTGCAAGCTGCCTAGCTGCCAGTATTCCAGTTATTTCAGCTTTTTAACGGCAACCTACCTAATTTGCCTCTGTTTTGTAATAAAGTTATCTTAAATTTTATTATTACTCTGCAGTCAAGAGTTTGAAAGAAACTAAAATGTGGCAAATATTAGTTGAAAATTGGGTAAAGAATCTGCTGAAAATAGAACTATATCTGGTAATTTGAGTATAGTAATTGCACAGGCATGATAACTTGCTCAAAATGCAGATTTTTTTGAAAAAAAATAATTTATTAAATAACTTTTTGTCTATTTTTCCCCTAATAGTGCAAGTGGATCTTCTGATTGCYGGAAAGCATTCAGGGCTGCCAATTGCTCTCTTGCCATCGCAACGAAAGCCTCTTGGCTTTCGMCCTCGCGTTCCACGTACAGAACGCGCAAGGCGCCTATAAGACCACGATACGCACCCTGCTGCATCTCTCTGCTGGCCCTGCCTACGGTTGCTCTGCGCTGGTCCTGAATTCGCGCGGTCAGTATTTCTGCGCGAAGGACATCTTGGAGCGATCTTTCAACGGGGCGCACCAAAGCATCCAAGCCTGGTAAAGAATTAGAACCGGAGCAACGCCCGCCCCCCCCCCCCCAAGTTTGAGAATGATTAGGATGCACCAGCAATTCTGCTCCGTGGTAAATAAATCCAAACATTTTACATATATATATGTGCATATGTATGGGTGGATGTTTTCAGTAAGGCTAGGCCGAGCCTGGCGTCTAAGAGCGCCGCGCCGCGCCCCGAAAGCCCGGCGCACGGCGCTGCGGGAGCGGCCGGGCATTCCCCGTCGGCGAGCTCCCTCTGGAGGGGGCCCGGGGCAGCTGCGCGCGGCTGGCGGCGGCCGCGCACATCTGGCCGCGCACATCTGGCGCCGCGGCGGCAGCGGCCGGGGAAACGCGCGCTCAGCTGCGGCGCAAGAGCCCTGCTCGCCGCCGGGCCTCTTCATCGCCACCGCAGAGGGGAGCAGGGGGGTTTCCTCAAGGCGGTGAAGCGAGAAGTGGCTCTGAGCGGGGGTAGAGGGTGTTTCACAGTGACTTGGAGCCAGTTGCTCCGTAGAAGTGCTGAGAAATAGCTYGAGCTGCTGCTTTCCAGTTACCTGTGGCAGCATCCCTGTTCTCCAACTCCCAATTTGGGAGATGAAGCTTTGGCCTCACCAGCAGATTTGAGTTTGCTGCGCAGGTGCTCATGCCGTGCCCAGCGCCGCGGTGCCTCAGCAGCTCCTGGGGTGCCTCGTTCACCTGCCAGGCTCCTACCCCACTTCAGCTCTCTTGCTCGCCGCAGACATACCTCACCTTTCCGGTACAGTATACTCCAGAACATCCCTAGATGAACTTCAGATTCTTCCTTTGTTTCTACACTGAACAAGTTTGAACAAGTCTACGTTGATACAAGTACAGCAGYACTTAAAATATTTTTACCAAAGTACCTGAAATAGCTTAAGTCATGGTGTCAGAAGAGTGACAAGAAGCTACAGCATGCTGCACCTACAATATCTGAGGTATTTTAAAGTAATCAGAAAGGTGCTCTAGAGTTGCTTCATTTTTGGTGCCATTTCTGCTGCCACCAGTGTGAATAAACCAATACACACGACAACCACCCAGCACAAGCTTAAGTGTCTACTGTTCGCAGATAATTCAGCCCCTGGAAGTGCCTCTCCCTCTGCCAGCTACAGAGAACCCTGAATCAATAGSATAGAGGAGATTCCTGTAAGCTTTGGACGAGTAAGCTGAGCTGAATCTCACATGTAGCTTACATAATACTGTTACTTAACTAAACTGTTCCCTAAATTCTGATTTAGCTATAGCAGGAGACATCTGTACTTGGTTACTTCAGGCAGAGGTARTTGTAGCCAACATCACTTAGCGTACACCCCCACCATGTAGTAAAAGAGCAAGGGGCAGGCAAATCCACCTAGTGTTAATGAAGTTGGTATGTCCTCATGGGGTGGTACAGACCCCGGGCAAAGATACTAGTTTGGCCTTGAAGCCACATCTAAGCGGTAAGYGCAGCCTCTTAGTTGGGTGAATTAGCTCTGGCAGAACGTAATGTCGACTCTACTGCCCTGCCGTTGATTTGGAAACTGGAGTGCTCCACATTAGCCTGAACATCTGCACTGTACTCGTAGCTAGTCTAAAACAGACTGGTCACCTCGAGATTYGGACCAGACTTACACAAGTTCGTGCAGCTGACCAGCTCGGCTCAGCGCACAGCTGATCCTGTGTACAAGTTAGGACACAGAACGATATTGGTGCAGGTGCTCCAAAGGCCATTTTTAGTATTGCTGGGAGCAAAATTGAAGCCTCAAAAATAAGCC
Organism: Rhea americana; assembly: GCF_003343005.1. Classification (NCBI taxonomy): domain Eukaryota; kingdom Metazoa; phylum Chordata; class Aves; order Rheiformes; family Rheidae; genus Rhea; species Rhea americana. Next base: position 4,514,016 of record NW_028186379.1, read on the forward strand.
TAAGTGGTCCTAGTTTATTTTCTTATCTGTGTTCAATTAAACAAGTACAGTTATTTTCTTTTTATTTATAGACGACATTTTTGTTATGCTAGAGTTTCATTGTATGCTGTCCAGCTTCCACYGAACAGAGAGGTGTGTTTATAGCACTTTTACCTGTAATTAGTGTCACTCAGTTAAACAAGGCACCTCTGTTTTATAGCTGCCAAAGCTGTCACACTTTTGTTCAGAACGAATTTCAGTGATGGACTACTTGAGCCACAATTTCTTTAGAAAGTAGCATAAAAAGTGTTCCTACTCTAGACCTGCTATTCTAACCAGCCATATCAGGTGGCAGGCTCTGCCACAGTGCCAGAGCAAAGAAAATGCTTCCTCTATTATATTTCCACTTAATTATTCTTGTACTTTTCAATAACTTTGTGTCATAAAATCATGTCATATAGTCGATTTGGATTAGTTTTATCCTACCAGGTTATGGCAGACTTTTAGCCTAGTCATTAATCTGTCATCATAAGTTTTGGAATCATATAGACGTGAGAGCCAGCCATATTTAAATTGGGAAGGTATACTTTTTATGAGTCTACATTTAATTAGAATTCCAATAAAAGTGACATATCCATTTGAGGCAGGCTTAATATGCTGAGTTCAACTTTTCTTTGAAACATCTTTCTTTAAAAAGAAATGTCTGCAAAGAAAAACAGTATTTTCTCCAGACATAACAATCTTCAGGCTGYTTCCTTCCACCCCACTTGCACCCAAGGAAGTGCCTCCTCAGGGTGAAGGCCCTTACTCATGCTGCAGCTTCAGAGGAGGTTGGGAAGGTTGGCACTGAAATTCTCAGCTTGGGTCTATCTCCTCCTCTTGGCCAGTTGTTCGCCTGCTGAGGGCTGTTGCGGTGGAGCTGTAGACATTGTAAGAGGTGCATCAATGGTGATGAACACGATGGAGCTGGGCCAGGTGTTACCATTCCTACTGCATAAAGGATGCCRGCTTGGGCTGGTAACTGCAGATGAAGAGGGAGAAGGTAGTGAAGATTAGTTGGGAAGACAGGGCACCTATCAACCACAAGCACCGCAACTACATGCAGGACTCTGCACCTACCTGCTTACACAGTCCCTCAGGGTTCCCCCATGGCATGGCCTTGTTCTCCTTCAAGTGAGGACATGGGCTGGTTATCCTCGCATTGAGAAGATGGGACCRTGATCCACCTCAGAGTCAAGAAGACAGCCTCTGCTTTTCAAGGCCAATCGGCTTCGGTAACACTTTCTCACTTTTCTGGCCAAAGGATCAAGTGGCCTCTCGGCCCCAGAACATTGATCTCCGCACTGAAGCCCCTACAGGGCACTRGCCATCTGACTACCAAACTTTTGGTACCTTGAATAGAAGGACACAGACTATCAGCATCACCAGCCTCAATCAGCCGGATAAATTTTAATTTATGCAAGCCAAAATAGCATATAAAACTGATGCATTTTTAAACAATTCTAACAGTTTGGATAACATTTGCTGCTTCGCAACAGTTAATATTTTTTCCTATTTCAAGATATTTTTATTATAAAAAAAAGACCTGCTTAAAGYTATATGTGATTTTATAACACCCTATAACAAGGCTAAGATTTAATATCTGAAAACTGTTTAAGTACACTTCAAAAATATTCTGAATCAATGAACCCTCCTCAAATTCTAATGAGGTAAAAGGTGCTCTTCTTTAGTTATATATAGTTCAGAAAACTTTTGAGGKCAGCTCACCTTATAAATATGTTGCAAAGTCATGCACTATGTTAAATATTTACATTATTTTCAGTCTTTGCAATTGAGCAAGTCCTGATATTTACATTTCTCCCAACTAGAAGTACTTTCAGATTCTGTTTTAATAAATAAAAAAGGGAAATGTTTGCCTGAATTTGCGCAGCACACTTAAGTTAGCTCACTGGAGGAGTGATAACTTTTCTTTATCTCAYACTGCTGAGAAAGTAGGTAAGACAGTTGAAAAACAGTGAGAAAGTGGATTTCCCTTTTCAAATCATTGAACAGAGTAAATCCAGCATCAGGATCAAATCTCGGAGAAAAGGCACCCATTTTTCAGAGGCATCAGGAGACACAACAATTTCCTATAGCACCTGGTTTCAATTGACTTAATCTCACATCAGTTAAAATGGAAGTGGTGATCCAGGCTGGCTAGGCACTTTCACAGATCCTACTGAAGACAGAGATTACCTTGGGAAACATGATCTCTCTTGGACACCACGTCTGCAGCGCACAGACCTTGTATGTCACATCATTAACTGTAGTTACTGCTCCTTTCATCTAATCATCAGCTTTTTATTAGTTTTATACACAAAACAATGGATTTGATAAGTATTTTCTTATGTACTCAACACTGTCTGACAAGTAAAGTATTAAAACTAATAATGTTAGCTTTTGACCATTAACAGTCAATTTACAGTCTCCAACTAAATGCAGCTTGATCAAATCCATGGTAAAAATTACAATTCACTAAATAAGAAAAGCTTAATCTGCCATTTCTTAAGATATAAAAAGGTAAACATGAAGAATCTGGATAAACATTTAACTATTTAATTACTTAAATAAATATTTCTAGATATCATGTGTCCTTTTTTGGACACAATTTTTGTCCTTAAAAAAAAAAAAAAAAACAAATACCAATTTGAGCCTGAAGTGTTCATTTGTTTTAACTGCTTTTGTAACAAATGAAAATGAACCTTTTATAGGAAAACTCTAAGAAGAAAATAAGCTGAACAAGTTTAAACATCACTATTTTAAAAATAGAAGCTTACTGTTTGTATGATTGTTCAAAGTGGTCATTCCAATTGCCAAGTATGGGATCCCTCTGGTAGGAATCTGCACCTGAGCTAAAGAGTCTTTATCATTSACTGGGAAGGAACACGCACTTGTAGGGCACAATTCATCTCACCTGTAGGTGAACTTCTTAAATCAGATGAGATGTGTATCCTTAGATACCTAATATTGAAGCTAAATACCTAGTCTACAATCTAAAACAGCCCGCTAGCAAGAAAGAATTACAAAATCATATAAGAGCACAGCAGGGAGAAACATCAGGTCACTCAGCTCCTCTCTCTGCGCTTCACTAAAGCAAATCCCTCCTAACGGCGGGGGATCACAGAGCAAGGGGAAAAGCGGCGCTCACGGGGAATTTGTCAAGTGATGAGCTACCGCAATGCTGCAAAGCTGTTGCAGACCAGAGGTGCCCCAGGTGAAGGCCGTACATAAATGTCAGTGATATTACGGCAGATCAGATATTCCCAAATTTCTCAGAGCCGAGAGCTACTCCCCTGTTGTGTTAGCCGGGTTGCACTACTGCGGTAGCAGCAGCAGCCTCCAGTCTCCCAAGCGGGACCAGCTCCCTCTCCAGCTTTCTAAATCCCATCTCCCCTCCTTCCCAAAGCAGCAGCCCCAGACACCTCCTCCTCCTTCCCCAGAGAAGGGAGAGAGAAACAACCATTCCAAAGGCTGACCGTGAGGAGGGTCTTAACCCAATTTTAAACGAGATTCCTCTCCTCCGTGACCTAGAGAAGAAGGTCTCTCTTGTAGTCTATGCCTGAAAACACTGTATGAGACAAGACAGAGTTCTCATATCTTACTGAGAAAAGAATAAAAGAATCCAACTCTTATAAACATTTGGGAACACAGTTTCCTCTCATTCCCAGCTGTGCATCTTTGCTCATGTGTACAGACTGCATGGTTAATGTAATGCTTAAAGAAGCAAAGAGATTTAAATTGCAGCAGAAAAATCTAAAGTCTGCATCTAACTGAGGCTGGATCTGTGAAACATATGTTCATGGAGGAAAGAAAACAAAAAATCAAGTATGAAATTATATAAGATGATTAAAGGCTGGCTTTAATCATACTCTCCTGGACCAAAATGTTCGGTGTCCTTCGATTTAGTTGTAATAAAGGAATAAAAAAAAAAAAAAAAGTTTTGCTTTTAAACACATGCATTCCACAGCTTTTTTTATTCTTTCCCTGCACAAAACTGCTATCTAGTGAAGCCCCCTCTGCTGCCAACATCTTAGAGCTGTTCCGGCAGACATGAGGGTTTTAGGTCGGACTCCCTCATTTGCAGTGTATGCACTGAGTAACCTCCCGCAGCCCACCTGAACCCGGGCACGAGCTTCTGGTTCATCAGCAGTGTGCTGGGAGGGAGCTCTCGCAAAGCCAGTTCTGTTAAAGAGCCGTGCAGAAACGCAGAAGATCGCACAGACTCGACCACCAAACAGATGCACGTGAAATCAAAGGAAAAGAATGAGGTCAGGGAAACACAATGATGGAGGAGTTGTGGGAAGGTAACGAAATGCTTTTGGCACTACAGAAAGTAGCTTATATCTACATTGTCTGGCAAATGAGTTACAGCCCTAGCTGGAACACGGATTCTACCTTTYGATCCCAAACAAGCAAGATATTATGACTTTACGCAACATGAAACCACTGGTTATAAGACTATCAGGTGTTGCAGCAAGGATATAATAAGTATACTTAAAAAAYGTTGTAATACTTCTCAGACAAACCCATAAAACCTTCCTACTCACGTACATCCACTTACCCCCCAGTAGCATATGTGTACCTGTGCCTTTCTGCAGTGGGGGCCCACATGCTGGCCYTGCATGCCCACTGCTCTTTGGAATAATTGCATATTTTCCTAATCACTCTTTTTGTGTTAGTGCAATTTATTTACTTGCAAAATGTAAGCCTCCTTCATAGGGTGAGGCAACTTTCGACCCGTTAGGCACTTTTCCTCTTGCCTGAAGTCTTCAGTGAGCCGTGCAGCAACACGCAGACCTCGTGGGCCATGGTGATGAATTGGTCTCTCCAAAAGCTTTTTCAAGTGTCGCACTTGGGACTCAGCTCACGGCTACTAACTGAAAAAAAAAATGCCTGGTCCGTAAATAAACCTCAGTTCCTGAAGAGCTGCACAGAGGAACTTAAACAAAAAGAAAAAATAAGAAAGAAAAAAAGTCTTATCCACAGCTTGCCCATAGCATCTGTGTGTTTAAACTGTCATATAGTCTACTAGTTGGTTGCACGGGAAGCTTTGTCCCAAGTGATTAGGCAGCAGTGACACCTAATGTACAAGCTGGAAATTCCTTTTGATACCAAAATATTAAAGCCTCTTGCTTGCCTATTGCTAGAATTAGAGTGTACTTGCTCCGGCTGTTTGGAAGTTTTAGGGAGGTTTCCGAGTGGCCGGTAAATGCAGGGCCATCAGCAGTATTTCTGAGCATTTGCTTGCTGTCAAAGTCAACAGAAGTTTTTTAAAAATCTAGCAAATGTACTTCTATCATATAAATCTGGTTTTTATTTTGTGCTCTCTTTTTAAAAATTTATCTACTTGCTTTGAAATAGTGGCAAGCTACTTATCTATTTTATATTTAGATTTTTTTAATTATTTTAAAAATAATCACATCCAAGCAATATATATTTACTGCTGAAGCTTTTTTAAAGAAGTACAGAGCTGGAGGAATCTTTTTCTTGCCCCATGGAAAYAGAATATGTTAAAGGATAAATTCATGACAGATATAGGCTCTTTTACAGCTCCAGAGAGAACATCGTCCTCTTTCTATTTATTTAGTTTTGCCAAGTCAATAATGAGTTCATTCAAACTGAGAAACTGATTTGGATTTGAATAGTACAAAAATTTCCTTTTCCTTTTCCAAGATAGAACAAGAAGTCAGAGGGGCTAAGATCTGCTACTTCTAAAATTCTGAAGGACTTAATGATCAGAATTAATAATTTGACTGTTTATTGGTAACATTTCTTCTTAAAAAATCTGTTTTAAATGAGAACTACATCATATTTTTTCCTATGTATTCAGCACATTCCACATATTTTTTGGCAGATTAGATTGTTTTCAGAAGGCTGTTTTTCTCCATTGTTACTTGAATCTTCCTTTCTATCCAAAGGCAGTTTGATCCAAACAAAAATAAAAACAAGTATTCCAACAAATAAGAGATATCATTTAGGAATTTTGCRTAAGTTCTAAAAAACAAGTTATATTTTCATATAAATATATGAAAATGTATTTCTTATATATATAAGGCATCGTGGTGGTTAGCAAAAAGAAATATAAGATGAAGCATAAAAGGAATGTGTAATTGCAAATCGATACAATGATTACCTRTCAGAAAGCTAACTTTCTTATACAAAACAAGATGAAAGTTGCTTATAAAAATCACAGTCTTCTGAAGGTTAAAATCGTTTATTTAAAACAATAAACTCTGCTTATTATAGCTGAGCTATTTGGGAATAAATATATTATTCTGGGTATTATTATGTCTTTTTCTGTAGTTCTTTATATTTCAGTTAAGAATTTTGAAAGGTCGYGGTGATTTTGAGGGATGATCACGATACAAGGGTTTCCTCCATTATGAACTATTATGTAAACCTAGCCTGAATCAGCTACATAATTTTGCCAAATGATTCCTGAACCTTAGCCAATAATCTGATTAAAGAGAGCAAGAACTCACTTTTTGTATTTAAAAAGTATGTTTGGAGAAACTCCACTGGTCATTCAGATTTCATTAACCTCCAAGTTAATAATTCACATTCTGTCCATTATATTACATTCTGTCTTCRGGCCAAGTTCACCCCTGGTTGGGAAAAAGTCACTCAGGATGGCTACATTTGCTCAGAACTGAGCAAAACTAGAACAAAAAGAAAGAAAACGTGTTACATTGCAGATCTTACGTTTAAAGAGCTACAAACCTGCCCTGCTGCTGAGTCCTCTCTAGAAGGTAACAGCAGCAGCTCTCAGATGAGAAGAGTAATGAAAGAGTGAATCTAAAAACTGAAATGCCTAAGAGAGACAGCAGCACAGAGCAGAAACTGTAGAAAATAGCTTCCTTATCTACCGTGTACGCCACGCAGTACCGACGCCAGCGAACCGAATTCTGCATGCTGTTAGAGAGCGGTGATGATTCACGACGAGATAACGCTCTGCGCTAGCTCTGGGAGCGTCCGTGGCAGGGCTTAACAGATGGGACAGATCTCCCTGCGCGCTCTCCCGCCAGGATCCATTACCTCTATTGTAAATACGCAGCCAAAACATTCGTCAGTGTGTGACCTGTCCATTCACAGAAGTCATATGCTACTTTGAGAAGACCCAGGGAGCAGAAGCAGAAGGGAAGGCAGATTTTACATAAGTCACTTTTTAAAATGCTCTCTAGTTTCCTCTGCCCTGAATGCCAAAATATATTACTTCCTCCTTCAGTGTCTTCACAGTGCAAGAGTATTTGGGCCTAGAGTAAAGACACGCGAAGCCTTTTGCAAGACAACTTCATTTTAGCTCAGCCTTCTGTAAGACTGTGATAAAAGTCTGAAGATTATTTTGGACAAAAATCTTCTCATTTACGGSTATCACCAAAGTCTCAGATTGGAGTATGTTGCCTTACCCCCAAGATTTCCTTGCCCTCACCCATTCCTGTCATTGGTACCTGGTGCAGAAAGTCCTTGAATGAGGGAACAGACCCAGTTTATCCATTCGAAGGCAGTTTTGTCAACAGTGGGTCGATTCCATGGCTACTTTTCCCCGTGCAYCTTTGAGCTTCACAGACAAACACCTTACAGTAGGAAACCAAACAATACTCTCCTGCTTCCAACACAGAATTATCGAGATCAAGGTGATAGATAGATCCAACACGCTTTGAGTGTCTCTTAGAAATATTATTGTCTTTACCAGCTAAAAATAGCAGTTCCTTGCTTATTTCTGCTGGTTAGATCACAAAAAAAAAAAAATCCAAGACTCCATTTCCATGGGCAAAAGAAATCAGATTGTCTTTGGTCACTGTTCCTGAGAGCAAATCAGATTTGAAGGGAATATTATGTAGTTTCAGACTTGTGACTTTCTTCACTTGACCACTCCCTGCCCAAGCACTGAAAGTCAAATGCATCAATATTATCTACTTATAAATGTTTCCAAACTTCCAGACAATGTAAAATGATATTCATGCCCAGCTCTGAGAGTCTTTTTACAGGCATGGGAGAACCTTGTCCAAAATGTACTGATTTGTACATACTTTTCATACTTATATCTAAGCAATTTCATATCAATTATTTCTTGCAAGTCTAATTTTAGAAAAATTCTTGGAGACTGTAATAGTGTAAAAAAATCTAAAATGAATTAATATGACCCAGCAAAGTGGAGTGTGAAAAGCTTGTTATTCAGCTTGATATTCAAAACCTCGATCTTCAGTTTCTTAGTTTTTACTTCCCTTCAACATTTTCAAAGCACCTTAAAAATGAGAACAAGACTGACRGCCAAAAATTAGGTTTTGCTTTAATAACCTAATGTGTGAAAAAATTAATACAGATGCCTGATACACCTGGCTGAAGTATTCCTACACATGGCTGCCGTATGATTCTGTAAAAGTGCTATTCACATGGGAGTCTGTTTTATGGCCTCATGGTATGCAGCTATTAGCAAAGCTTGGTATCAGGGCAAGTCTGATTTACATTTTTATTGCCAAAGGAATCTTAAAGACCTCAAGAAACCATATATGAAAACAAAATAGTCTGTTTGATACAATATATTTASCAATCATAAGAAATAATGTGTTTTTTCCCCATGCAACATAGTATAACAGTCACAAAAGTAAGCTATCAAGAATACTGTTTCACTGTAAATTTCTAATAGATTTAACAACATGAATATAAATAACAATAGGATGATGAACTGGCGTATCATAAGACCACTGACAGAAACCAGGAAGTCAGTCATGAACAATTTTCAGAGATATTCCGCATCTTTTCATTTAAAATTCTTGAATAYGAGGCAGATATTAAAAATAAAGTTTTCAAAAGTCCAAGATCACCTCTACATCGCTGCCAAGCTAAGCAGATGCTGTTTAATTGGAAATGGTTTTAAYATGGCAAGGGATATACATTTCACARTGACTGAGCTTTAGAAAGGGCTGAATACCGATTCTTTTTCCATGAAACTGAAGAAATAACCAAGAGCATTTACTAAGAAAAGTCAAGGAAATATGCTTGAAAGGGCAAGAGGACTTCACCAAATATGAACATTTCATGAGAAATTGACCTTTCAAGCAGAAGGAAGCAGGTGAAGGTGCTTCATGTCACTTCAAACTCCTCCCATAGTCAATGCAGAATGTCTTATCTCAGAATACATTGGGATGTAAAGCACAAATCAAAGATAAAAATGAAAAGCAAATAAAAGCATCAGAGCTGCACAGTAGCCCTGCTGCTGGAAACAGGACTCAAAGCTCTAAGCARGAGTTGACAGATTACCTGACAATCAGCCCAGAATTCAGAGCTGTGGTGGATTTGGAGATCAATTAGCAATCAAGGAGTCAGTGCACGTCACCAAGGCTGCTGGTGCCCCTGTGGCTGTGAGTGCCAGATTCCAAGTGGGATTAGCATGGACCTTGCTGATGATGTGCAGCTCACGCTGCTGTTGGGCATGGGCTAGAAATTACGGCATGAAAGGTCATTGGGCTCTGTAGCCAGACTCCTCTCTGCATCCAGAACACATGCAGGTCTTTTCAGTTTCCTATTTTTATTCTTTGACTGCAAGGACTCTTCAGCTACTTTTCATCATCTGGACTGCCAGCCTTTTGAATGGGATGGGAGAATTTGTCTCAATATTTGCCGATACAACTGATATTTCTAGCCAGTCTCAGGAAAAGCATCAGCCTGATGTTGAAGAAGTGTTCAAGTGAAGGGCTGACCTAATGGATGAAGGAATATAAAACAACAGATAGGAAATGGAAATGGAAAAAGATCCATGCTAAATTGTAAAATTCCAAAACCAGAAAGTACTCTTTCATTCAGCACTAGGAGCAAATATTACCAAAAACTGTGTATTAATTTGTTATATCTTTGACTGCATGTGCTCAACAATAAATCATGCAAAATAAATTAGATTAAGTAAGGGGATCCAATCAACCAACTAGCAAAGCTTTCACAAGGCTTGACAGAAGCTCTGAGAAGCTCTGTTAAACCTAAGGAAACGTTTTCTCAGCTATCTATGAGAAAGGACTTGGTACAATGCTAATGTAAGCTAATGCTAAGGCTCTTACTACTCCCCAGTTCATATCTGAGCAAGAAATTATTGAGTCAGAATAGAAACTGCTCCACTTCGAAGAAAGAAAGCCTTGTTATAGTATCAATACTTAAATGAAATTACACTGTTCAAGTGACTTTATATTGTATATGCTCGTGATTGCATCAAAAGAGAGGATCTCATAACAAACATCAAAATGGAGCTGGATAGTCCCACATGGGATGAATCAGGGCAGAAGGCATATGAAAACAGGAGTAGACACTCCAACTAGAAATGAAGAGGCAAGACTTCCAAGCAGTAATCCTGTTCTGCTTTTTTCTCTGCAGGAAAAAAGCAAAAGACAGAACTGAGGAACAGAGAAATTGCTAGACAGAGGTGACTATATCTGAGCTAAGTAAAATTCACCAGCCTTTACAACGAAAAATAAGATGTAGTAAGAATCTCTTTTGTCAGACATCTACAGATGGATAAATAAGTTTGTTGTGAACAAACAATGCATTGACAGACTGGATCATAGGCTTCTAGGCAAAGAGGATTTGTGGAGTCAGACTCCACTGGGATGACCATGATCCCACTTGGGAAGTGAGAAGATTGCTGTTCGGCAGCCCAGTCCCAGTAGAGAACAGGGGAAGGATCACAAGCAAGATGGGAGCCAAGCCTTCCACCTGAAAGCTGAATTGCAAATGGAATAAAAGCTTAGTCTATAATTATGACATGCATCATGGATCAAGGAAATGTCCCAGATATGACCTGTGCACTTTGAAAGCTTTGGCACAGCTAACACATCACAGTCCTTCCATAACATCTTCTATAGACTGGATTTCCAGCATAATCCTCTGTTTTCTTAACTTTCTGAAACCTTTGCATTTTGGGCTAATGCCCATTCTAGGGAGTAGTACTGTTAAAAAAGAAAAGTAGAATGATTGTGAAAACTTCATTTTCCCCACAGCAAAAAGAAAAAATGTTTAATCATAGAACTATGTAAAATGGTCATATTTTTAAATGTGATATTTGGAGTGATATGAGAACCAGTTGTGATAGGTTGGTTTGAAGGACAGACTAGTTTTTTTTTTCCTAATGTGACTATTGAAAAATTACATATCAGGCATGCACAATAAAAAGACTGATACAGGAAGGTCCATAGGCTCACCTAGAAAAAGAGACACTGGGTAGATGCAACAACCAGTAGATCATGCAGTGGTCTAGACTGGTATAGGGAACTTTAAAAATAAGACAGGGCAAACTGGCTGTGTTTATCTCAATTAAGTGTGAATGCTGGACAAATAGATTCATGGGCAGACAGACAGAATGAATCTGCCCGCCTCTGCCCCTCTTAATCATGCTGCAATGAACATGTATTTAGGGCTGGAGGAGGCAGCAGGTTTAACACACACACTGATACCTCTATTACCTGTAGCCACTAGAGATTTCAGGAGTCTCCTGGAATTTACCAAGCCTCATAGCATACACACAATCAACAGAGAGACAAAATGTGCCCAAATATATATGAATACATAAATATATATGGGGGTATACATGTATACATACACATACATCGCAATCACAGTCTACCTGTCTCATACATATGATTTCGATACTAGTGTTTTTTATGCATGACCCACAGATCTCTGAAGTATGCAAAAAGATTCTGAAGGAATCCAGTAGCAAAGGAAATCAGTCTTGCTGTACAGAGATCTCTGTGTTAATTGGCAACATCTGCAGGTCTACAAATCAAAAAAAGTTTTTTAAAATAGTCCAATTTAGTCAAAGAGCTCCAAATCCAAACCACTACTAACRATATTTTAGGTTCAAAATAAAACATTGCTAAGAGCTTCTTTGATAGGATTTGTTACAACAGAAACCTCTAACAAGCTACCAGACACATGAAGTCTGTACTGCATAGAAATGCAGAGGATGTTTGCTGAATATTTATACTCACAAAAATGGTAACATCCCCCTTCCAGTATCAAGAAATTGGTTAATCATGACAAGATAAGTTGATCAAAGGTCTGCAGATCTGAGTCACTGGGAGCAGCTGGTGTTTAGCAGCCTATGTGTTAGATACCAAGGAAACGTTAAAAAACAGGAAATATCAAACGCAACTCAAGAGAGTAGAACTGTTGTGAATTTGTACTTTTCTGATTCATGCAATGATTTGCAGATGTCTTCCAAAACCTATGGCCAAGTTATAAGAAACTTGACAAGTTTAGTCCTTAAATGAAGCTGACCTATCAGTCACTAACAGCAGATCCAAGCTAAAATATTATGAGGTTTTTTCTGCCAGATAAGACGAATGAGTTTTCTAATATGTTTCAAATTATTTTGTTCTTAAAGAAACCAGCATCCCAAATCTTTTGCTTAAAGAAGTGGGAAAGCATCTGCTATGATTTTTGTAGCCTCGGTAACTCATTATATTAAAGCATGTCAGCCAAATTCAGACCTGTAGCCAAAATCTACTCTGCTGCATTGATGTAAATCTGAAATAGCTGACCTGCTTTCGGGGAAAATTTAAACCGCTTTAACGGAGATCAGGAGCTGGCCTCTAGGATCAGCAAGTGCAACTYTTCATTAACCCAGCTCAATACTATACTGTTGGAAAGGTTTAGCAATTTATTTTTATCATGTTTTCAGGAAATGTACAATAATGCCAAACGGTTAGAAGGGCATTGCCATGCACTACCGACCGCTACGGAGGTCTCACCATTGGCACTGAGAAGGACTGTTAACGCTTAGAGGGGCTGAGTAAGCAAGTCCATACGTGACAAAGGAGCTTGTTCTTTTCCCCCAAAAAAAGATTAATGACAAAATTCCTGCATTAGGAGAGGGAATTGGTGTGTTATGCATTCCTAATGTTAGGCATGGGAATAGAAATTCCCTCCAGGAATGCAATTTAGTTACTGTGCTTTCAGCTGGACAGAAGTTGTTTTCTCCACATTCTGGACAAAATGAAAAAAGACTCTCTCTGGTCTATTTTAATTATAGACATGCACATACACATAAAGATGTGCAAATCCTGGTGGTTTTTTTCCACTCACCCTCTTTTGCAAGCAAACTTAAAAAAAAAATCAGAATTTTGAAATTAATGCCTATACTAGAGAATAATAGACTAAATGTTTTAATTTTAAAATAAATTAATGCTGACCTAAAACAAAGTTTATTTTCACATCTCAGAAAATAATTTACTAAATTAGAGCTGACTACAGCACTACCACCTGTATACATACTGCTGTTAGAAAACCTTTAATCAATGGAGAACAGGAAATTTTTCCTCTCTCTAGAGTAAGTTCTTGCTACCAGCTCAAATAGTATATTGGCTAGTTGTTGTGAGAAATATTTTAAGTGATTATGAAGTCTCTTAAGCAGTCAATAAAAGAGAGATCAAGGAATCTGGGAAGAGAACCTACCATTTGTGGGTATACAGGCACAAAAATAATTCCCTAAACACTACTGAGGTCTAAATTAACAGTTCTATTTAAAGAGAGGAGCCCAGACACTGCCCTGGTCAGCTGAGTCACTCCAATGCCCGGACAAGGTCAAAAAAAAAGCAAATGAAAGGTAAGAAGACACAAAAAAGGAGGGTGAGAAATGTTGCCATATTACTGATACACTATCTCAGTCAAGGTGTTGCAAAACTAGAGGGAGTTAAGAGTTGAAAGTGTAAAGGGACATGAATATTTGTATCTCTCATATAAAGAGAGCGAAAATTTTGAAGCTGTCTACTTCAAAGCGAAAACCAATTAGAAGGCATCATTAGAAAATGCTAGTGGTTTAGAAAAAAATATATAAACTTCAGTTTACATTATACAAGAATAAGTAGGCAATCAGCAAAAATAAAAGATATTAACTGTAAAACTATTATGAATGGGCTTTCTCCATACTAATTATGTATAATTAGTCTGTGGAACGCCCTAAAGCCAAAAATTCAGAAAGATTCAGAAAGGAAATGGAAAGACAAATGGAAGATAAAAATATTATAAAATACTTTAAAGCACAAATGCTTCATTGATACCACAAAGAATATAGTACAAGTCCTGATTCAAAACTTTCTGAAGCTGATGGAATGTTTTTCCATTCATCTTGAACTCCGATGAGCCTATTGTTATGAATTCCCACGATTTGTGAGAGAGGACATAAATCCCAACTTTAAAAGAATACAAATGTAGTTTCTGGGTTATTATTATTTCAAAAGTACTTATCTTGGTTTCTCCCTAGGGATAGATAATGGAAATGGTATAAAAAGAAACATAACGAGAATGAAATTTGGAAATAAAATTTACCAGAAAGAGAAGTAATATCGAATAACAGCACTCCCAAAATTGAATACAGTTACGGAAAGTTGCCATTTGAAGAGATGACTTTTTCACATCCATTATTCAGAAATCACTTCTGAGATGGCAGATGCCTAAATGTGTGATACTTAGGACTTCATAGAAATATACAGTAGATGCAGACACATGTAAGAAGTATTTCAGCTGTTTAAACAATCTGTTTTGCACAGAAAAGCTTTTGATCTTTCGGCTGGTAGTTTTGATGAAATATGGGGAAAGAGCTTAAATGTAATAACACTGTTTCTGGAAACAGTACTTAGAGGTACCCAAAATAAAAACAGATTGGTAAAATTAACACCCAAGCAGAAAAACTGAAGTAGAAAATAAAATAAATGTAATTCTACAACTCAATTCATACAACGATAGAGACCAGACCAAAACCTTCATTATTTCCAGTACTAGTAGCACTGTCTCCCAGTGAGTTGGAGGTGGGAAAACTGCCTTCCTGAGAGTTGGAATCTATTTGTACCTTAGCAACTAATAGCAAAATCAATGTTTCTTTGTGTCTGTGGTGAGAATCAAGCAGATCTCTAATACTGATCAGCTAGGAAAGCAAGGGTAGGGAAAAGCAGCCGGTGGACCAGCACAGCTAACAGCACAAGCAATGGGAAATGGAAGAAAGTGGAAACAAGGATACAACATAGGCAAAAGGCAGAGAAGAGAGAAATTAAGATAATATCTATGCATAAAGCAACATTTCATCTTACACTCTATTTCTAAAGCCACCGAAGGATTTATATGGCCCACTGACCTTGTGCTTGTATTTCCCAAAAGGCTGAGTTTCATTCACCAGGCTTTACAGCTAAAGGAACGCTAAAGTTTGCTTAACAAAACTTTGCACCAAAGGTAATTATTTTGCCACTTTTTTGCCAGGCTTTGAAACCATATATGCAACAGGGATTGTCTGTCCCCTCCATTTTCTTTTACAAGTTGTACTGAGAGAAAAGACGTAACTCAAGAAAACTGCCCCAGGCACCTCYGCGGGGCTGGGGCTGGGCTGAGGTGCACAGCACGCGCTGCCCAGCAGCTCATCCTTGCACGCTGTGCTGCCTCTGCTATGGTTTTGGCCGTTTTTAGCGTCCTGACAATGTACAGACGGTGGCTGTCGTTGTAGAAAGGATCCCCCCCCCAAAGGAGAATTTCCCTCCTCTTTCAGGCCCCCAGGAATGGCTTAGAAGACGAGCCTGGCTCTTCTCCTGGCCTTGCTACCACCCTGGAGGAGAAGTGGCTGCCTCTCTAGGCAGGCTTGGGGCACACGACTACGTTAGAGGTGGAGAGGAGACAGAGTCCATGATCCTTGCAGTGGATGGGCTACAGGGGACAAGGCTCCACACTCATGAAACACAGCTGAAAGGAGGATCTCAGAGGTGGGAGAGGAAAGAGCTTCAGCTTCTCAGCCATCCCTTAAGCCTCCAAATCCCTCTTGGGCTCCTCCACTAAAACATTACTGACTCCAGCCAGCCCATTCCCCCAGCAAAACCACAATGCAAATTTTCATAGCCCCCCCCCACGAGACAGAATCACACAGAATCACAGAATGGTTGAGGTTGGAAGGGACCTCTGGAGATCATCTAGTCCAACTCCCCTGCTCAAGCAGGGTCAACTAGACAGTGATACAAAAACAGTGCTACAAAATTCCTACTAGCTGTTCCCAATTCTATTTCCCTCCTCCATTTTCTTTTACCTGCTCCAAAATTTCTCAGACACCCCTGCAAGACCCAGGCATTATCCTGCTGAGAAACTTTGAGCCAGCTCTGGGACTAGGTCCAGCCRCAGCACAGCTGCCCTCACATGATGCTAAACCTGAACCATCACTGAGCTCAGCCAAACAAGAACCATAAGGGTATCTGCACACCCAGATGCCCTGTGCTCCTGGTTGTCAGAGAGTTTGTTAGCCCAGGCAAAGTGCCTGAGCCTGGCAGACCCACGGGTCTGTGGGGTGCTAAGCGTCCGGGTATGCGAGTACCCTCTGCCTGTATTTTCCAGGTTTACCAGGCTAAATTGAATTTGCCGAAGGGATGACTGATCTTGAGCTGGTTTTCCCTTTTGGTTATTTTCTCTAGAAACAAGTTGATTTAACTTAGTACCTAACAGAATTCTCTCCGTGAATAGACCAGAATATAGAATTCATGGGTTATCACTGAACGGTTTCGTGTCAGTCATTCAGCCTGCTGCTCTGGTGTCTGGTTTAACCACGCTTTTGACCAAACGGCTTMGCTTAGCTGGCATCTCCACTTCAAGCTGCCACACGCACGTGAGCAGTTCAGCTGTTCTCTAGTCACACAGCGATAGTCGTGGGACCTCCAGAGCACTCTGGGCAAGAGCTCACAGATTGCTTGTGTCAACCTGGMGATCATAAGCCAGGCCTCCACTTTCTCTCTAGAAACAAAGTCCCAAGAAAGAGGAGTCTGGTGCAGGTTAATGACTTGTACGGATACTATGTAGTAAACTCTCAGATAACTGGGCTGCCCTGATCCTTAGTGCTTTTATTCAATTTCTGTATCAGTCGAGTCACACATTATGTGGAGAAATCTGGTTGTAACATTTCCAGATCCAAGGAAAAACAGTACAGCTATAACAGAATAAGAGTTGCCAACATGTTCACAGAGGTGTTAGTAGGAAAGATGTCATTAAACTCAGAGAACAAACACAAAAGTCTCTTTGCATCTTTCAACAGCTAGACAAGTGGAGGACAAACTCGAAATATAATATGAATTACAAACTCCKATGTTATGTCAGAGGAAGAATAATTAAGAAGCAGGGAGCCACTGACTTCAGGAAAGACTAAAGAAATTATTTTGTTGATTTTACTAAATAGGTCTAATTAGACAGAGTATGGCTTTCCTAGGATTTCACTGTGGAATCAGAGATTTGGCTTTACTTTGAGTGTGAGGGATTGAAATGATACATCTTTGGAACAGGATGCAATGAGGCTGCATGTGTACCTGGTGAGAGAACAAAAATCTGTTGATAAAATTATTCATGTTTTTTAATTGCTTCTACAGTCTCAAATCTTACTGTTATCATTTTGAGAGGTTCTCTATCATGTTCCAGCCAAAAGCACACAGTTGAAAGTAATTAGCATTACTGTCATAGAAAGAGAATTCCCTACTCTCAATGTAGAATGTATTTTAGGAAGATTAATTAATTAAAATAGCAAAGATTGTAATGAGATTGGCAGTGCATCAACTTACTCTAAAGAAGTGACTTTACTGCCCTGTGTATAGAAAACTGTTAGCATTTATGGGTACCTTAGGAAAAAATTAACTTTTAGAATCTCTTAGCATGTTTTCTCTCACTGAAGTTTTATACTTCATTTGTCACCGTGGTATCCAAATACAAAGACTTTAAAAATCTCTCTAAGGGCTTTTGGTGTTCAGCAGAGAACAAAACAGAAGCCTTTCGAGAACAGAAAGTGTGAGAACCAGGATGCGGGCGGCAGGGCCAGCACCAGAGAAAGGTGGAATTTTAGGGAGGTGCATCAAAAGCACTTCCCGTGTGTCACATTTTTTTTCACTGGCAACCTTGTATTCCCTGACATACTCCCTAAAAACGTCCTGATGTCTTCCCCAAAATCARCATGATGCTACTAGATAATCCAGAAGGTAGTTTTTCCCAAACATTTCAGGGTAAGAATATTAAAAAGTTTTTGAACACCATCTTGTCTCCAGGAATGTGATTTTCTACAACAAAAACATATTCCTCTATTGCAATTTTATTACATAGACTATTACAATAATAGAACAGCTTTCATTCCCAGAGAAAATAGAAAAAAGATGCTCTAAAAAAAAGGAGGAAATGCTAGATATCCGTTTTTCAATGGCACTAAGCCATCTTCTGTAGAGTCGTAAGAGGGAGCACATTTTGAGCTAAATAAACAGTAAATGTTTGGAATGTAGAAGGACATCATTAAACAGAATTAGCATTCAATAAAATGGTCATACTCTTTTAGGTAAGACCTTCAGAAGCAAAGAGCATAGCAGACTTGACAAAAATTAATTTATTTCTAGAAAGGAGGAATGAAGATAAAAATAAACAGATAACTGGATGAGTGTACTTTGCTTACTCTGTCTAGGAGTATTTCTATTTACCTATGTTGAGGTAGAATTCTGGCATTTTCTTATTTTCTTACTTAGCAGTCATGAAGGAAGATCTATTTTCTTTTCAACTCAGGTTTTCTAAGAGAAATTCCTGCTTTGATTGCCTACTAGCTGCCACGTGCAGTCACAGAGCAGCWGAGTACAAGCTTTCTTGACAACACTATCTCAAAGTTGTTCCACAGCGCTGACTTCTGAAAGAAAAAGAGAGCATAATTCTAGTCTTCTATCTCTACCGAGACTTGTAAAAAAGCAATTATGGATAGAACATACGTTGACCGAGTACTGGAATTACAGAAGCATATGATATGTTATCCATACAGACAGAAATCATTTTTTYCCTGAGATTAATTTGAATTAATCTCAGGATTAATCATGGTTCCAAGAGTAGATACAAACTGGTGATCTAAAGGCGAAAATCTCTGGAGCTTATAATGATGATACACSTTTTTGCTGAACAAGTAATAAACTGTATGTTGGAGATGTCTCCAAATTCTAGAGGAAGAATCAAAAACATAAGAGCCTGTTCTTAACATATATAAAATGCAGATAATAGCAATATACAATTCATCCCCACGTTCTAAGCTAAAAGCTTTTCAGAGTAATTCCCTCTGTACTCAATAGAAGCAAAGGAAGCATAATTTTTCCTGGGAAAGCAGGGATCTCATTATATTAGTGTTTTTTTGCTAAACACATGCTTCTGTCATCTTATACTTTGTTATTAGCAGATCCCAAGGTTATCCTGAAAAATTAAATGCAAATACTTGCAACAAAATCATTTTTTTTAACTAACAAGGGATGATTTGTTATCATTTGCTAAATATGTTTTTTCCTTACCAGTTCTGCTTTTTAGATGAAATGGTATCCCTTTATATTACAATCTTTCCTTTTCACACAGTTTGCAATCCAGTCTCTGAGACTCCRGTAGTCTTCCTCCAGGCAACATCTGCAAAGAGTATATGTTTCTATAATTCTGCATAAAATCAAAGTCAGTGATAAAATGGAAAGTGGGGAGGGAGGAGGAAGGAACAAGAGCAGCTCAAGCCTGCTAAACTGTTGATTTATTAGCATATAAGGCTGAGAACTATTATTTTTTAAAAAATGTTTCACAAGGTCTGTTTTTGATAATTTTGCCTAGAAAGGAGAATTGACATGTAGGGATACATTTTCAAAGCATTGCGCAAAGTTTTAACAACATGATTTCCATTGACATTAATGAGKCACACGGCTGAAATCCTGCACAGTGCTTTGAAAATATACCCTACAGCCTTTTAAGCCTGCTTTGGGGAAACTGGAGCACTTGCCTCCTAAGTAACCTTTTGGTTGCAAGTCAGGATTACAAATACAGCTCAGGGCTTCACCAGCAGGAGAAGGCTTCCTCCTACACTGTGGGGAGATAATCACAGCATCAGGATTTTGAGGATTTATGGAGCTGCTGCAGTGACAACTCCACTCTTCTGAGACCAGGAGAGAGTTTGGGCAGGGAGATGAACATGGTCTGGTGGCAGCTGCCATAACTGGAAACAGCTTCCAAACTGGTTTTAATTATGACGGATTTGGCCTGGCATCTACTCTACCCAGGATCAAGATTGCCCAGCCCTGTCTTGAGCTATGCTTTCATTGCTGGAATACAAGACTTTCAGATATGCCAACAGGCTCAAGAACTGTGACTTTTTTCTTATACAGAGAGGCTTCTCTGTCCTATACAGTGCTACAAAAGGAAGCAAACCTCACTTCTTCGAGAGAGTTTGGCAAGTGTGGTGACTGTATTACACCAGTTGTTAATCTACCACTTCACACAGTCTTGCCTCTCTCATATCCTTAGTCCATCATAGCAACAGCAAAAGTTTCACCTGCTCACCACTTTCTTAATAACAAAATGAATATTTGAACTAAAACAGCTCCTCTTTAGTGATAAATAGGAAGAAGTTTCTCCTCTCCTGCTAGCAGAAATGGCTACATTTATTTTGGAAAGCTTAATATCTTGAAATTAAAAGCATGGAGAAAGCCAATAGCAGAGCAAATCTATCTGCAACCTGCCTCTGATGATGTTAGTTAATGCAAATGCTGTTTGTATCCTCTCAAACATAAGGAGATCTTGCAAACCTTTGACATATTAGATGTGAGCAATCCACAGACACTACAGAGAAGTGTAGGTTTTGTTAAGCTTGAAAAATTTTGGTCATGCACAAACTGTAAATAGTTCATACATATATCATAAGATGATGTATTTAATGGCTAAAAAAGGATGTAGATTTTGGCTAGGCTCCATGGCCAAAGTACAGAGCAAAGGAGAATGACATTTTTGGTGAGCTGCCTTAGTAGACTGTAGTAAACCCAAAGATACAGTATTGTCTCTGCATGGGACATGGGATCTATCAGCTGCTGTAACAGGATTACTCMTTGTGAAAAGACTAGGATGATTTTAGGCAAAAAAATAAAAAATTAAGGTTTGGATTTTTTCTGTATCCCCTTTCCAGCAGGTGGCTGACCAGTATTGTTCACTAGAAGTTTATTTTCTTCAGAAAATAAAATTATTATTAAGTTTGTACAATTAGTGATAGGAAATAAAGGCAACACTGATGTCACCTTTCTGTATATGAACTTTAAAATTTATCTCTTGGTGATAGCTTAATGTTAATATAGTTATGTTATATAGTTACATATATAGTTGAAAAATGCTGCATTTGTCTTCCTAAAGGCACAAGAAGCAAAACAGAAGTAATTAATCAGTAGTCAAACATACAATTGAGTTAGGATGATTTTAGCAAGTTACTGCACATAGCAGAACTTTGCTCATCACCTGTGTGSATGCTCCTAGCCCACAGCCAAGGCAGCGCAGCACACCTGAGCTCAGCCCTCCCTGGAAGAGGCTTGAGCTGAGGCACGTTGCCTTGCGTGCACTGCGGGCTTGTGGCACACAGGAGGACAACCACCAGCACCCAGCTGGGGCTTGACAGCAGGTCGCCTTGGTCATGCATTTGATCCAGAGAAGAAATAGGAAGGTATGTGCACAATAGCGGGAGCATTTCCAGTCAGAACATCTTCATCTCTTGGGATAACTTGCACAAGTAATGTAAAGACAGATGGTTTTTACAGGGCGGTAGGGTTACCACTTCTACTTCGTACTGCAAGTGTCAACCYTTCTGTGTGAACCCATCTCAGGAGGCTGCAATAAACACCCAGGAGTAATGTACAGTTAAAAGCGCTACTTTACGGCAGGCTATTTTT
>NW_028186379.1:4535893-4567612 GCF_003343005.1 Rhea americana
TTTTATAATGTAAGAGACAGGCTCTTCCTTAGTTTAATTGCAAGCAACATCATTTTTCCCAGCAAATTGCAGTCAGCAAAATAAAAGGCAGACAAGGAGACAAGCATGTACCTCTGACAACTTGGAACAATGTATGAAATTACTCCTTTTACCTGTTAATTACTGCCTTTCA
Organism: Rhea americana; assembly: GCF_003343005.1. Classification (NCBI taxonomy): domain Eukaryota; kingdom Metazoa; phylum Chordata; class Aves; order Rheiformes; family Rheidae; genus Rhea; species Rhea americana. The sequence continues at coordinate 4,536,066 of NW_028186379.1, forward strand.
GCTGAAGGTTACTGCCTCTAGTGCCGAGACACAGGACCTGACAGCATGAATGCTCGGTCTTCTCAACAGAGAGTAAAACAGGTTAACTTGGGTCATCATCAGTGGAGAAGACCATCAGCTTCCAGTAAGTTCTGCTTCTGATTTGCAGATAAGTTTCGTCTAAGATAAGTGTCAGGATTTGACCGTTTAATTATAATAGCAACTTTATAGCTGAAATGTTTAAGACTGATATGACAAATATATATTCAATAAATGCCTATTTCAAAGAAAAGAACTCTTCGGGGATAAAAATCGTCTGAAACTGTACATGCTTCCAGAAAATGTGGAGGGGAAATATTTTCTTTCTGCTTTCAGAATTTTTTATTTAGTGCTCTCATTGAAGCTTTAGAAATAAAAAGAGATAGAAGGAAAAAAAGGAAAAAATGTATTGCTGGCTTCAGACTTGTAGATGCAAGCACAAACAAAAGCATTTGCTACTTTGCTTTATAGACAGAAAAACAACACAAAAACAGACTTTGCAGTTTATTTGTTTCAGTGCTTTGAAAATTTAACTCCAGGACTTAGCCCAAAGTCGTTATTTTACAACCAGTCTGTAGGTTTGCAAAATATAACGGTTGATCTAAAGGTTTAAAGTGTGAGGAAGAAATATTCAAAATTACGGGCATTCCTAAGATGCACTCATYCTAGCTATTTTGAGGTAGCATAACAAACTTAATAAGCTGTTAAGAGAAATAAGGACACCATTTTAGGCAGCTGGGAAAGTAGAGAGAAGACAATATGTTTAGAATTTATCATCTGAAGAAAATCACAACATATATTCCTGGTGTGTGATCTTCAGTGCTCCTTTCCAGCAATATCAATGCATTGCAGTGCAATTTTCTTATTTCTAGAGTACTTAGAAGAAAAAAGAAAAACAGTAGAGGCAGTTAAAACTTTGAGTAAGGCCCCTCATTATAGAATTTCATTTAAAAATATGATGTCCAAGGTCTTAGTACAATATGGCATTACTAAATCTGCCAGTGCAAATCAATTTATAGAACTAATAATAGTTCAAAGTAACAGTATAAAGCACAGCTTTTTTTCATGAAGCTGAAATGTGTTACACCTGGCAAATTAGCCATTGTTTTGGATAATGGCTTCATCAGAAACATTTTATTAAACCTATGTGCTTGCCAATCCTTCTAACCTGTGGTGCAGCCATGGGTGGACACCAGCTCACTCAGTTTGACCCAGGCCTGCCAAATCTGAGTCTGTTCTAAATCATTTGCAATACAAAAAAATCTGCTATAAAGTCAGATCTTTTGTCACTGCCCATCTACCATAACCTGGGGGCCACCCAGACTTCTGTTCCTAGCTAGGCAACTGTTTCCAGTGGCAAAGTTACAACATTATAATGTATTGAATAAGGCTTTTCACTTGTCCCACATGATTTACAACATTAATACTTCTRAATCCTTGTTCTCATCCAAAGTGGAAATGGTAACTTTTTACTTTATTTTTCTCCTTAATCAATGTTAACTGTACTAGTATGTATAATAATTAGGAAGTAATTGGGTAAATAATTAGGAAGYCTTTAGAACAGTATGCATTTTTTGGTTTGAACTGTAAACCTTTCRATTAAAATAGAAAGTAGATAGTTAACTATGTAGATCACTTTTCCACTGCAAGGTGCAGCCAACACTCTAGTTTCCTTTTCTTTGGCTAGGAAACCCAAAATTAATCACCAAGGAGGAAAGAGAGGAAGGCAGGGAGCTGGGGGAGCTCTTCTCAGAAAGGATGAAGGTTTTGTGTGGTCTGGAGGGTGGAGRAAGGAAAGAAAACTTTAGACTTTCAAGGTATGAGGACAGAAACCAGGGGCTTGGAAGAGACTGAGCTAAGTGGATATGCTGATTTTGTGTGATGGGAAGAAAAAATACAAAGTGTAGTTAGTGATGGTGATGAATATTTACRGAAGGAGAGTGGCTAAGGAGAGTTTCTATGGTACAGAAGGGGAATTAGAATATGGGTGGGTCATTTCTCCCCATACATACATACATATGTTTTTTAACTTTCCATAAGCCATAAACTTTCCCTTCTTCTCTCAGAAGCACCCTCCAAAAGCCCTGAAATACAAAATGCCAACAAGACGGGTCATGTCCCAAGTTCTCAGTGTTCTCATTGGTCATAATTCATTTTGTGCTGTTTCTCCTTAAAATCTGCATTCARTTTGAACTAAAAGAGTTCAACGACATTTTTTTGTATGCACAAGCCTGTAAGATGTACATGTTTCCAAATAACTAGGAATCACATGTTGCATTGCTATTGACAAGAGGACATTACCCTGTCAAAAGGTATATCCTCTGCGTGACTTCACAGTCACACTAACTATATTACGTGGAAGTATTCCTTTGTCCTAAGATGCGGATATCACTTAATGATTAAGATAAATATAAGGGATATGTTGCAAAAAAAAGGTTGGGAAGAGAAGCCAGTTGTCATTATCAGCTGCCTGAGGGGAGTGTGGTTGTCATGCTTTTCCAAGGAGATGCAAACTATTAATTTTTCCTGGAACACTAAATATAAACAGAGCAACATTCTTTCCCATACTAAATGGATGTCTGCATGCCTTTCCTTACAGCCCAAAGCACGGTTTCAGAGCTAAACAAAAAAAGAGAATAGAACAGGCAAGAGTGTACAAGTAACCTGAGGAACATCCTTTGGCCAGAGCCCTCCCACGCAGGAGGGAGTCCCAGCACCATGTTCCACCGAGAGCTTTATGCAACACACACATAGAACAATTTACTCTCATATGTAGACAAGAGGTGGCTCCATAATTTCAATAAGGGCTCCAAATTGAAAATCTAAGCCTTACTTGCTGTGTAAGCATAAAACAATAGATATTTCCTGCCTCAGAGAGAGGTCATCACTTAAGCAGACAGGACAGACAAAAATTTGGGCAAGAATAATATTTATGTTTCCCTAACACAGTTGGGARCTGCAGTACTAAATAACAGAATGCATTATAGTCATAGAATATTACTTAAATTACAATCGCAATCTAAACTAGATCAAAACTTCAAGTTAGGTTACTTGGACTGTGAAGCACAGTACTTAAGCCACAAGTTTTACCTACTGAACATTTATCTACAGACCAAAAGAGATTTTGTCAGCACACTGAAGTTCATGCTGCCGTTCATGCAGTTCATGCTGCCAAGAGTTACAATTACCTGAGCTAATTTAAAGTTAGTCCATATAAGCAAATCCAAGCTGCAATTACACCTCCAGATAGGAGTAGGCCTATTCTCAGTGACTTGCCCAATGTAGCAAATACAGAAACTGCAATGAGACTAAACAAGGGATCTAAACAAGGATATCTGAGTCCCAATCCAGTGCTTCACAAGACTATTCTTATTACCTAGGGTCTKTTGAGGCACAAAAGTTCATTCCTGTGTTTGTAAAATTCAGATTGTGCTAATAGCTCTGACCTTGGTGTATGGGATATGAAAAGGACATGAACTCAATGGCAGGAGAAACTCTTCTCTGTCCCTCCATATTCAAAAGAGAACCAGTTTCACTCCAAAGAAAGCCATGTAATATAATTTCAGAGGGTGCCAGAGTTCTGAATTCCTTTTAATCTCCATACCATGTCTCATATTAGTCCTTCCCCTGGATGTATATGGCATTGATAAGAGAGGGGAAGGAAAACAGAAACAAACTTAGGTTGTCAGCGATTGTTCAGGGCTTTGGCACTTGTACTCATAACAGTTCAGTGTACCTACAGGTATATATTTTTTTAATTTAAGACACTSCATAAAAAGGCATGCCTTTTAAAAACAGGTTTCCTTTAAAACAAATTAAATCTACCAGCAGCTTGTTTATTAAACTTTTGTCCTCCTAGAACACCTGACAAAACAATAATAGCAAAGTTTTGGAAGCAATATGTGAAACTTTCTCTGGAAGAGCTRCTGAAATGCATCTGATAAAAAATTCCCTCCCTCCAGTGAGGATAACCAAGGTATTTTCCTGCACACCACCAAGTGTGCCACCCYGTGGCAATCCTCTTTCGGTATGGCTCCGAGGCCCCGAGGATCCTTTCTGCTGGGGACCCAGACAGCAAATGTGCTTTGTCTGAAATGTTGTTCTAAGGTAGCTCRAGAGCAGAGAGCAAAAGTCATCTTGCAGAAACAGTTAGATCAGCTGTTTATAACACAGCAATTAATTGAGAYATTATCCCCAACAGGAGACCCTTGGTCAGTATCTCTAATCAGTATTTTGACTGTTAGCTAATGAGAGGTGAATGTAACAGGACTATTTTTTGAATATTACAGTTCTGAAGACCTATATGAAGGAAGGGTATTTTACATATTACAGTCTGAAGACTGCATGGCACTTCACATTGCTGGCCAAAGGATTAAAAGCAGGATTGCATTTTGATAAAGAATGAACACTATCTTTTTGTAATCCTTCCCATCTTTGGATTTTAGCAAATTCGAATTTGCTCTTTGTTTATTCGTTTCTCTCTTTCTTTACATTTCCAAAGGAAAAATATTCATTTTAAAATCATACTTCCTCAATTTGATTTTCTTAAAATAAGTAAAATGAATTCTTCAAAGATATCCATAGATCCGACAGGCTTGCGTGTACCTCACCTTGGCTCTCTGGCTCACCAAGAAGAGCAGATTCACTGAGGCCAGACATTTATTTGTCCTTTTTTGTGTATCTGTGGTGTATCTAATTTAAAACGTGCCATTGAAAGCCAGGAGAAATGATGCCTGTGGATCTGGATGAACCCACACATGGAAGGCGGGGARGACAGCATGAGGCATGCTGGACATGGAGGCACAGGGCTACGTTAAGTTTCTTCTTTCCTTCTTTCCACAGGCTCATGAATACTAACAATGACTTATAGAGTATCCTGCTAGTTGTAGCAGGAATCTTCTTTTAGACATTTTAAGGGAGAGCCTACCCTAGCTGGGCTGAAGTTTCTTTCAGAGAAGATGGGGGGAGAAGGYAATGGCTGCAAGACCATGCTCCTTCTCCTATGTTACCCTTTCTTCTTACTCAGTACTGGATTTGGTTTTGAGATGGCATTRTGCTGCGTAAGTTTGCTCTTGGGCAAAGACTCATCAAGGGGAGATCTACAAGAGTAAGAATGCATACAGATCTTCTTAGGAAGTGTAATAAATTATTTGAAGCCAGTCTAAGAGTGAAAGTGTTGTATCAGTCTTCTCCAATGCAGGTAATGCCACAAGATCAAATATACAAAGATACAGGATTTATGTTCGTAAGAATAAGGACATCTTTGATGTAACTAGTCCAGTTCTAACTACTCTACTTGCCCTTATCTATTCAAAAATTGTGGTATTTACAGTGGTAAACAGTAGAAATACAATACTCAATAGTGACCGATGTCTGTGCCCAGCAGTATTCAGAGAGGACAGAAGCTCCTTCAGAGGGTCTGATGACTGGCAGCAATCAAGCTTTCATGTACACTGTTTCTTTGTGTGAATGTAGCAGCTGAAGAAAATCCTAGACTGGTGCCCTAGAGAGTAAAGACTCCAAAAGAGTCTTTAGCACAGTCATATAACAAGGTTTGTTTCACTGCACTGCCAATATGACCAAGTTTTACCAAAATAATTAAAATTGATAACAGGAAGCGAAACGCTCTTCTCTTTCCTTAGTGTGAGGCAGCTGTGAGGTCCTCCTKCTCTCTCTGAAGGCAAGGCAGGGCTTTCTAGTAGTTCCTCTGGGGATTATACAGTAAAAACTCTCCCTTCCTTTGCAATCTGCTTTAGTTGCTACCTGACCTGGAGGGACCTCACACTGAGATGAAAGAACAGTGTTCTTACAAGGCCCATTCACTGTGCTTTTTCTACCGAAACTGCTAGCAGCCGTGCTCCCTATCAGGATGTTTTTTCCAAGGACACCTGCACACTCTAGAATTAATAAGATTAGCATTCAGTGCTATCCTTTAGTTTGCTTGCTCTTGTTTGTTCAGTGGCTGTAGACTTTTCTCARACTTAGCAATCCAGGCAAGTAACCTGATGTAACCTAGAAAGCAGGTGACTCAGAGATAAGGACTCTCACAAAGATGGAAAGAAAAATGAACATGGTAGAGGTCACGAGGCCTGTCCAGCTGAGACATGGACCTTTTAGCAGCACCGGTGATGGATTTGGGGATGCCTATAGAGGCAGGATCTGCTTTGCTGGTTCAGGTCACTAAGGACACCAGCATTATTGTTTGGGGGGCCACACTCAGGYTAACCTGTGAGGTTCAGGTGTAAGCAACGCTTTTCATATTTTAACTTGGGGCAAAAATCTCTTAATATTCTGACCAATTCAAAGGAACAAAAGAACAACAAAGTAACAGCTGTGCCTTAGCACTCAGGGTGCTATTTCTCACTTGGACAAGAAAGTTTAATATTACCTTTTTGATAATTTTAGCTACATTTTTGACATACTCACAAGAATCCCTACTACCAAACTTTCAAACTGCTCAGTAGAAAGGGAAAAACAAAACACTACATGTACTATGAAAAGAGCTACTAGAGAAATGCTGTTCCACCAGCTTTGCTTTAATTTTGTATACATTTAAAGATTCCAGTTACATATCTGTGATATTCAGTGAGATTTAAAAATGACTGTGATGAAAGTAACTAGTTCCAGTACACCACTTGTTCCAAAACTTTTTGAATATAGAGTAAGTTCAATTTAACCATTTCAGTTTCAATCTTTTGGAGTTGGTCTGGGATCATCTGAATAGATATCACACAGCTAAGCTGATAATATTACAGACCCTAATAACTTGATTAACCTTTTACATGTGTAGAAGGTCCTGCATTGTTCCTCAGCTCAGGACTGAAGAAGGACTGAGTCATCTAGGAGGTCTGAAAGGTCACTAGGAGCTTCTAAGAAAAACTGGGAATTAGAAATAGTCTCAAAGAAATGGAAAAGAAAAGGGGGATATGGATTTTTTTTGGTTTTGTTTAGGGCCATCACATGTAGTAACATTTGCCTCAGCTCATATGCAAGCTGAACTCATACCACAAGCACAAGGCTCAACCTTAGCTATACAACTTAGCCCCTTTTAGCTACCAGACTTAATTTTAATATTATTAGAATTGACATAAAAATGTGGAAAAGAAAATACACTTCATTTTCAAGCCACTTATCTTTGACCATTTTCTTTGGATATTTTTGAATCCGAATAAGCAAAAATAATTCACAAAGAAACACAGAAAAGACTTTCTTATTAGGGCCAGCTATATTTTTTATTTCCATCTATTACTGTAAAAATATATCAAACTACACTGAACATGAAGAATAAAGTCATCTATTCCCTACTAAAAACTCCAACAGGAGTTTTTAACATTTGCTTAGTGAACAATTCTACATGAACAGGTTTAACAAACACTACTTAACTTAGACTAGAGGCTGGCTGAGTTTGAAGGCCAGATTTTCTGATATAAAGTATCACTGTCCAGCCAAGGACAGCTATACCAATTTAGGCTAGCAGATGATAAAATCTTTCATATTCTTAATAGTCCAAGTTGAAGAAAACCGATTGTTACTCTTTTATTTTAATTTCAATGTGGTAGAATCACTTCAATATCACTTTAATACCAGCATCCAGGGATAGTGGTCTAGTCTGACTTCACCGACAGGACTTCTTGTTTCCATGTAGATGTCCTAGGAGGGCAAGGCTTCTGTGTGAGTAGATCAGATAAATTCTGTAATAATCTGATGATTGATTCCATGCTATCAATCAATCTTATAAAAAAACAAATATTGGGTATTGACATCAGGGTACATTAACTAATTATGACCATTTTGGTATATATCAACAGTTTGTATCAGCCATCATAGAAGCACATATCTCTAATAATATTCTAATTGTGACATTGTGATGTTATAGTGTTTACGTCTTCATTTATGAGTGTCATAACAAAGACAATGAAAGAACTTTCATTTTCTTAATAAATATTACTTCTGCTTAAACTCAGAAACACTGCATCTGAAAAACAAAGCTGTAAGTATAGCTAGTCCAAAAACCTTTAATTCTCCATGCACCAGCTCTAGCACAACATGGAACAATAAATTACCCTGTAGACTGCCATAGGACACATTAAACATTACCTTAATTCACTTTTGCTTGGAAAAAACAGTGATACCTTTCAAAGGAGCCCCCTGAAGATTTTTGTAAAAGAAAAGAAGAAGAAGGAAAAAATGAAAACAGCATATACTGATTTTCAATGTACTCCATACTGGTGAGTTTTCACAGAACAATCATAGAATCATAGAATCAGTAAGGTTGGAAAGGACCTCTGGAGATCATCTAGTCCAATATAATGTAACATCCCATAATACAATATAATATAAACAACCTCTATAGGTTTCTAGTATTATGTTAAGGGTAAAATTGCACTATGAGAAAAAGCTCAGAAAAATCAACAAATGCCATATTTTGGAGGCAAGAAGTAGGATCTAAAACTGAATTTTCATCCTAAAATGAATAGAAAAAAAATGTACTTCTTACAAAAGTTACTGGCTTTCAAAACAGATTGGGATGATGAAATGCTTTTCTTTTGCTTCCCTCTGCTCCCTAAGTTGTGCGAGAAACAGTTAAGCTTTAAGGTAAACGTGCAAAAACAGCTTGTTAAAGTCTGCGGAAGAGGCTTTTGTTTTGTTTTTGTTTGCTTGTTCCACAGAGGGTACCGTTCTTTCCCTACACCTACACATTTGGAGCATCTGTCTGTACATAGAATCAGCTGCACTTTATAGCTCAAGCCAGATGAGCTACATTTAGAACCTCTGATCACTCTGATGCTATAATTTTATTTTTGCTTTGTGGAAGAAGGGTAAGAGTAATAATTATGTGCTCTCTTTCTGGAGCTAGATATACAAGTCCTCATCCTGAACAACAAACAATCACAGATAGCAGCCACCCATGATTTACTAAAGTTAAACCAAATGTGAGGTGCAGTAGCACATGTCTGTTTGTGCTCATGCCTGCCTTTGGAAGGCTGGGCATCAGCTTTTGGGGAAATTTTCTTGGTTGAGTTGGCAAAAAATCTACTTTATTATGAGAGCAAGGGATAAATGCAAATACAATAGCATTATTTCTCTATTATTTCTCTGTTACCAGAAGTTCTGTGTTGAATCACAGTTCAACACTCTATTAGCCTGGCAAATGAGAAACTCTACCATAAACAAACTTCCTACTTCAATGTTTAGTGAAGCCAGAATGGCTTTCAGTATGTAAGTGATTAATAGTAGAGCTCTCACAATTTTGTTTTCTGTTGCAGCCTAAAATAAGTCTGTATTACATTTTTACCACACATCTACTACAAATTGTGAGGGGGGAAGAAAGGCTTTGGATTTGGGATATAGTAACTCATGGTGAGTATTTACAATTTTCAATGACTGTGAGAGCAACAACTCAGGCTGAGGAACGTCTGAAAGGAAACAAGTCTCTTGACCCCTGAGCCCACTGTCCCAGAGGCAGACAGCGTGCTGGCCCACGCACAGCGCTCTGCTGMAGTGGCTCTACCTGGCCCTCCTTCACAGCTGGCTTGCACCCAGTAAACTCAGAGTGTGGGATGAGCACCCTCCGTCTGTCTGCAACTCCGTATACACAGATGTCCTGGGGCTTCCTGGAAGCCAGCTTTCTCCWTTTTCAGAGCTCATACAGGCATAAAAGTGCTTATGGGCTACTTTTGTCTATGATATTTAATTATCATTTCCAAGCTGAGGAATATCAAAAGGCAGCAGTGGTTCATTTTTTTCCTCTCACTTTCTACACTGTGGCCTGGGAACCTCTGACAAACACCTTGTTTTTCAGCACTGAAGTCCATCCCAAATACAAATTTAAGAGGTCTCAGCAAGTGAGATACAGGGACATTTTGCTTCCCCTGAGTCTCAAAGGGACTCATTGCCCTTAAAGAACAGGAGGGATGGGGCATTCGGCATATTTTTTATGGCACACAGGGCTCAGAAGTAGATCATAACARAAAACTCCTGGAAACTAAAATATGAAGAAAATAAAGGTCACATTAGTTAAGTCTCAGTATGTCATTCAGCAAATTCCAGCACATTCCTCAGATAGCCCTAGTGTTTTTAGAAAAGCTTGTACGATATAGTATTTGGAAAAGAACCATTGAGACCTGTCCCATCTGAACAGCTGGAAAACACCTGATTCCCTCCTGTCACCCACCTCCTCTACACACCTCCGCTGCACCACTTGGGGGGATAGATCTGAAAAGCATTTGAAAAAGGTCAAAGTCAAAAATGAACAGCAGGCAGACCCTTGCGTTCCCTTCAGTGATCCRTATTTGGGACCAGATAGCAGCGCACCGGAAACCGCTTCTCCTCGCAAATACACCCTTCCGCGCTGATGGCAGYGCTTGAGATTTAGTAACTACTCAGTTTGAAGAACAACGGATAACRAGGAAGAACTTGCTTCTCCCCTTTTACCATCAAGGGATCAGCGAGCACCCCTGCGCCGCATGGGGCAGTTGCACACTCCACAGCCCTCCTRCTGCACTACAGAGTTTCATTTGCCAAGGTGAACACAAAGCCACTCTTAAAAAGCAGATCTTCTAACAGCCGTGTTGACATCCATAAYGTTACTGCATAGGATATCGTGCTCATCGGAGTAAGAGTAATGCAGAGAAAAAGATTATCGAATCTGTTTCTTAGTTAAAGGCTCTATTTCCAACAAAAAATGCTACGACTGCCATGCAGCTTTCTCTAATTCCATTGTTTCATCTCTCTCAGAAGTGCATCCCTCAAAACTCATTTATCATCCCTAAACAGAAACCAGTCAACTGAGAAACATCTTAAAAATCCACTTAGAATGGGCAACTTCCGGAGTTAGGAGAAAGGGCTTTCTCCTATTAGACTACTAGAACAACTGGAAAAACAGAATTCTAAGAACTGACCATGTTGTTCATCACACTGGATGCCTTTCCAGGACTGCAACTAATTCCCCATCTCATCTAACACTAAAAATGGATCTCAGAATTACTCAGACTAGGAAAATACACAGTGAGGTGAAACTTGATTCGTGAGCTCATCCCACACTTAGAGAACAGGAAATATAAAATAGTCAAGAAGTCTCTGAAAAATGCAAAATAGAAGTGGAAAGATCAAAAAGGAAACCACAAGAGGGCACATAGACTACATAATGGATGATGAAATGATTAAATACAGAAGGAAAAAAACGGGGGGGAAGGTGTCCTATCTCTTAAGAGAAATCTCATCTGGGGAAAGAAGTATTTTAGGCAGAAGACTAAGTTCAAAACATGAAGGGAATTATATTTTTTCCACTTATAGACTGGAATTTTTAATAGTCGAATAGTGTTATATCAATGATTATGGAGTTTTGGAAGTCTTCCGATTATCCATGGGAACGACTGACATACACACCTTTGCTCCCACATGCTTTAGCCTCCCCACAGGGACTGGCAAGCAAAGTGACAATTAAATCCTTGGATGTGATCTTGTGATAGAGACTCTTAACTGCTCACCATCATTGAAATCAGAGCTCAGGTAATACATCAAGTCTTCATTCACACAAAAATTCAACACAGGCACCAGGAACTTAACCACTTGGAAGTAAACTAGTTACAAACAGGATTGCTTGCAGGAATGAGATGTAAATGGCCTGCAGCAGACGTTTACAGAGACTTTCTTCGCTTACGGATAAATTTCTGGTCCTCCCAAAGTCCATGTTAAAATTTTCTTACTTCAGCAAGGCTAGGATTTACCTATAATTTACTTTACTCCTAGATATCTAGTCAGTCAGGGTACAGGAGTTTTTTAATACCTTTTTGCTTTCTTCAGCATGCTTGCACTCTGGACTAGACCCTTTCATATTACGAATTCTGTAAGGGACGCTTACTGCTGGGGCACTCCGCAGCAGCGATCATGCCAGCTCCCACCACCACTTGGCTGAATAAAATAGCCTGGACCTGTGGCTTTCCTGGGATGGAAATCTGGCAGTTAGGAAGCTTTCTAGTGAAGGAGACAAGCAATATTGTCATGCTGGGTGGTACTGTGGTGGGGAGTGTAAAGCGGGGGCTCTGCTGGTAACCTTAAAGTTACAAGCAGGTGCATGCTTAGCTATTTCCAGTGTCCTTGATTACAAAAGGCTAATGCCACCAGCTGCTACTTCTACCAAATGCAGAGTGTCAATGCCCATCTTCCATTAAATGTGGCTACATTCTGAACGYTGAACCATTATAAAAAAAACTTCCAATCCCATTTCCCATCTGCTATGTAGTTTATCATAAATCTTTTTGATTGTGACTTAACTGTAAAATGTTTGATGTCAGAGATTCCTGTTTTTAATGCCCTATTGTCCTTTGTACGCTCTTATACTTATTCCCCTTTCTATCTTAAATATATATAATAAGAMGGAAACACATGCCCATGCTAAAGATGCAGTCCAAGTTCTGCTTTAATTTGCATGAGTTTTCTTCTGCTTTCAGAGGCAATGGGTCTGATTCCAAAAGAGAAAACAATGTTTAAAAAAAAGCTGTTAGTTAGATTAAAGCTCACATTGCTTGACAGCAGTTCCCGTTGGTACACAGACAACAATGTGAATGTAATGTGCTTTCAATTGTATGAATACTCCCAGTAGGGCACAGTTTGTGGCAGCAACTGCATTAATATCAAAATTTGCATACGAATTATTTGGAAGGGGTCTGTCCAATAAATATTAAAATGGGAAGTATCCCCATCAGTAAAGTGTGATATCTGTTTTTTTGCATATAGGTATACAAAACTAAAAACAAGACTGCAATCACCATAAAAATTGAAGACTGGATTTTTCCCTATCTTACAACATTTGAAATCAACAGCCTTCATTAGATATGTAATGGCTTAATTAGCAGTTGAATTTGACACACRCTGTTTCAAAACGTAAAGCAGCTTAACCCGTTATAAAATAGTAGTTATTCAATGTGTCACATACAAAAATACAACAGATGGTGAAATGAAGGCTTCACGTTATTGGTGAKGGGACCTGAGACACTTTGGCTCTCAGCTACTTGTTCCAACTTAGCCTAGGTAAATATGATCAAACCAATTACCAGCCAACAACTATCTTGTGATGTCTGTAAAATGAGCTTGTCATTAGCCTGGCTGCTAGTGGACATCTGGAAAAAATACACCACCATACCTAGGTTTTTATTGATAACTTTCAGGTTAGCAGTTCTGAATTGGAAACCTTTGCGAGAGCCTCCTCAGGTGAGATTCAAGATACACTTGCAGGGCAACATAAGAAATCCTGGGTTGCCAATTTCCACAYTCATACGATCCGCACCTGAGGGTCTGGAATTCCCAGGGCTTCACTGTGGCCTTTCTGGGGAACTGATGAASAAAAAGTAGGTTAAATAATTTTACGTATTTTAGGGTAGTGGAGCAGCTAATGGGCATCTGTATCTGAGATACAGTTTGAGCTTGCCTAAATGTAAGCAGAACAAAAGAGCTCCTGGTGTGTTTTTCCTCACATCCTTCTGTCTGCAAATCTTTGCACAAGGTAACAGAGCCTGTGGGAACTGCAGCCGCTGTGCTCTGCCCTCACCAGAAACACTTYGCATGGAAGGACCTGCAGAGACCTCCCTCTCTCAAGCAACACAGAAAAACCATCATAACTTCTGCTCCTCCAGCCAAAGCTAAGGGAGAAGGAAAGTTGGGAAAAAAAGTTAGCACGTGGCCACTTCTTAGGTGGTCATACATCACTTAGTYCAGGAAACAAAATAAGATTTGGACCCTTTCCAAGTTACAGCATATCTCTTGGGTAGCAAATGTGGCTTACCAGCTGAGCAGTTACGTAGGGTCCCTTTTTGGTTTGTCGTATGGCAGTGGCAAACAAGTTTATATATAACATTAATACTCTCTGCCTCTAATTTCTACTTTCAGTTGTTCAAAATTTTGCTGCTGTCAAAACAAGGTTAATTAAGTTAAGTTTCCTGTACTCAAAATGTCAGAATTAACTCTGACCCTCTGAGTATGGCAGAAAACAGGCGATCATATAATATTTTTTCTGTAATTCATTTATTGCATAGAGCAAACAGTGAATCACTCTTTTCAAGGCATTGGACTGGTTCCAGAAGATCTGTCTCTTTCCCTAATTCTGCCACAAAGATTATATAATGCCGTGAAGGTACTTTTCTGGTTTTAGTCAAAGGACAACCTAAGCTTTTTGAAAAAATCCTAGGACCATTTTTTGCAGCATTTTCATAATTGTTTTAATTCATATCTAATAAAACACCTAAACATTCAAAGTTTGTTTTAACCCACTTCGCTTGCCTTATTGTACATACAGGAATACAGGTGACTATTTTTGCAAACCTTACAGTCCATCAGTAGTTCACGTACTGCAACTTAAAAATCATGGTACTTCAGCATCAACTTCAATTTGCTGTAGCCTTAATTTTGCCACTTACAAAAGTGCGTTTGATTTTGAAACCTTAATAGTTTTATGTTACTTCTTGTAAGTTGGCAGGGGTTTTCCCTGCCAGGTTTGTAGATGGCTGGGTTTTATCCCAAAAGGCTGCCTCATTAGGTGCTTCACCTGTGCAACAACCATGGTAGCCATTTCCCACAAATTCTTTTCTAAGGACAGAGTAAATTCAGCTCTGGGCAGTAAAGTAGCTGTTTGTAGACTGATATCTTTAAAAAGTATTGCTGTTTTCCTATTGCTTTGTGTCATTTACTTTTTTATATATATCTTTTATACATGTTTTATATATCTGCTATAACTCGCGAGTAGAGAGGATTTTTTCCCAAGGAGCAGCGTGATATAAATGGCAGCATCGCTGCGATGCTGTGCTGTCTTGGAGTTCAAGACTCCCTGAAGCCTCTTGATTGTGACATGAAGAAATCTTGCTCTAGGGGGCAGATTATATCTCTGATCGTGGAAAATCCTTCCACCTTGGGGAATTTTCTTAGCACAGAAGAAGAATCCATGCAAGATTGTACTGAGAAGGTCATTAAGTTAGGGAAAATGGTTATGCATTTGCTACTGCAGCCACTTACCCACATGCACCTCCTGAGCACCACACAACTTTTCCGTAGAAGTCCTGAGTTAAGAGTCATGGCACACACCACGTCCTCCTTCACCGTCTGTGAATTTTGATTCACATCTTCCTGTGAATTAACTATTTTGCCTGAAGTTGCAATCCAATCTTATATTTAATATACATCGGCATGGCAAATAATATATTCACCTGTGTGGCTATCAGAAGATGAATCATTTTCACTTTGAGACTATAACTTAAAATTACTTTACACAGCCTGTTAAAAACTGTCCTTTCTAGTACTATCATGTATATTATGAAAGAACATTTTCAGCTATTAAACAATAAAACCTCTTACAAAAGACACAATGCTTCTTTAAAGATCATTACTACTTACTTATTAGACTTGTGAAACAAAGTGAAATTGGAATTTAAGTGCATGAATTCTCATGTCTGACAGATTATATTCCTTTGGGCAAACAAAAGGAAAAATAAGAAGATAGAGTAGTTTCCCCTGGATCTAAAGGAGATGCATAGCAGAGCTAAAGTCAGAACTGAAATAATTTTAATTCTGTCTTTACACCGCCTGAATGTACACATTAGCCTTTTTTTTCCAGAGAAGCCTTCTGATTAGGTTTTGCTTTTTCATATAACCTTCCCTTTTAAAGTTACAGGGAGGAATATGCTGAATAATTAATATACTGTATAATGAGTAACGAATATATTCTCTAGTTGATCGTATCATTGCATTGTTTTTATAAGTAATATTGTATCACAAACATGCAGTATGTTCCTTTAAGAATAGCATGGGACACCTGCTTGTACAAACCATCTGCAGGAGATAAAATTGTTTTGTGGGAGGTTTTGGTTGTGTATCCATGAAGTAGATTTTGTAAATATAAATAAAAGGCCAAAATACGATTTAATAAACCTGCAGAGAGAAATAAGGTTAGCATTTACTTGTGGATTTTATGTATTAGAGTACTACAAATGAAGTATAATCTACTAATCTGAATCAAGCCAGAACAACAGGCCTACTTCACTCACTTGATGCTTCCTGTTCTGTCTAGAAGACGTGATGATTGAATGGGAGAAGCCAAAACACAGACTTAACGCCCCAAGTTTTGAACTCAAGTGACATATTCAGGAGAGAAGCCAAAATGCTGGAGAGGTTAAACTGTTCCCACAAAAGGATCAGCCATGCTGTCAGGGCAGTGAACGTAGGAAGCTTAGTGAAACAGCTGTCCTGGAGATAAATTGAGGACAATATTTGCCAGGGATTTGATATCTTCCCCAACACTTGTCAAGATGTTCTCAAGCCCACAGGAAAGCAATCCTCTGTGGCAGTGAAATTTTTTTGCTCTGGGCCACATGTATTTATTTATCCAGACAAGACAGACTCTGTCGCCCTCCCTCCACACACTTTCTTTGAGAAATTCGTGGAGTGATGGATGCTCCTCTATCCTTTACTGTTTCCGCTCCCACGGTGAAGATGCTGAAGTTGTCTTACAGGCTTGGCTGACACCAGCCGGTTTTCCTGATCTATTCTTTTCACCTATCTYGTAGCAAAAAGAGACTATTTTCTTCAGCAGTAAAGCTGCAGTTATTTTAAATGTGAAAATGAAGTTTGCTACATACAGGTTATTTCTGAAATACTTTTACATAAATATATTTTATAAATATATATTTATTGTAATTATATAATTTATAATAAAAATATTTTATATAATAAAAATATTTTTTACTTAAAACAGTAATAAAGTGGTTTACAGAAAATGTATAGATCAGCACAATTAACTGGAAAACCTCAGGCCCAAAACTGGAGCCACATTCAAACCACACACACACACACACAAAAAAAAAAAAAAAAAAAAAAAAAAGACAAAAGATTCAAGACCTTAAGAATGAAAATACATCATATCACAGTGGCTCAGAGCTCCCTTGGGCCTCAAATTGTCTGAACAACAGTTATACACCCTATTTACAGTAAATTGAGGATTTTACTTTAGTCATATGGTCATTCCTATATGACAAATTGAGGAAGGTAAAATGTAYTGGCCTACAAAATTTAGCATAGCTGTTTGGCAAATACTGAAGATCAAGAGGGCCTGATTCAGTGCATTTATAATCCAGTTTCCCTATTACAGAAGCTTGTTCAAAAGTGCATAYGCCACAAAAAGTAATCTTACTTCTTCAGAAAAGAAGGATTTTCATTTCAACTGGTACTTGCAGTGAAAATATAGATGGCAAGAATCTATGAACTGTTCAAATCAATATTCTTAGGCCATACAGCAATCAAAATTCGCATGGTTTCCAGAGGCTAAAAGCACGAACAGCACTTAAAGAATGTGAAGTATACCGAATATACTATTTCAGCAGGCGTTTCAAGTAAAATTCCATACGCCAGCTTTTTCTTGGGAAGGAAAAAAAGTTTTAAGGAAAAATAGCACTTTGTGAAAGAATCCTTCTGCAAATAACCATCTCCTGTCTCATTAGTAGTTTGATAGATATCAGTTCAGCACTTGCAACACCTAACCAGACTTCAAAAATAGTAATCACATGCTGTATTTTTTCAGCAGCTGTACTAATTTGGGGGAGCTCAGTTTTGCTATAGAAAGAAGGATCATAAGTTTCTTTACAATTTTCTAAGTTTTTAACGATGATTCAGGAAAAGATGTGGTAGCTAGAAACGCATAATTATTCAGGCTTAGGCTTTGATTAGAGCCAAATGTCATCCACCATTAAACCCCCAAATCATATWATAATTTAGATTGGAGGAGTTATCTGGTTAGTCCAATGCCTTGCTGGAAGCAGGTCCAATTAAAGCTGGTTGCTTGGGGCCTTGTCCAGTTCGATTTTGAGCATTTCCAAAGATGGAGATTTCTCAGCCTCTTTGAGCACCTGTTCCAAAGTTGGACCACCCTCACAGTGAAAAAGATTCTCCTAATATCTAATTGGAATTTCCAAATTATGCCCTTTGGCTCTTGTCCTATCACCATATACCTTTGAGGAGAGTCTGGCTGTGTCTTCTCTATACCCTTTCATTAGGTGGTTTTAGAGATGCCTTCTTAGCTTTCTCTTCTTTAAGATGAATAAACCCAGTTTATTAGTCTCAGTCTCCTTGCACATGTCACATGTTTCAGCCCCTGATCCCCTTGTGGCCCTCCACTGGACCCACTGCAGTGTATCAGTGCTAAAACTGGACACAGTACTCCAAAATGTGYCTCACAAGTAACAAATACAGGCTATTATATATTCAATATATAATATATACTATATTTTATATATATATATATGTGTGTGTGTATACATGCACATTATATTCTATACTCTACAGCAGTATTGTCTTTTGATTAGACCTTCACTTTTAGGCCTACACTACTGCACATTCAATTATTTTCACTGGAAACTTAAGCCTCCTTGTCATTTACATAATTGATTGTATCTGAGAAAATGTGTAGATATCTGTGGGTCTTAAACTACAGATGCAAATAATTCTGGGTCAAAAATCATACACGCTGTAATTGCTTTTCCCAACTGAAGGTAGGAAGGTGGAAGCCAGACTTTGAAAATGCCCAGATTATTTAAAAAACCATTAAGTGCTTGGGAAATCAGCCTTAACCACACCATTATTCCAGAACACACACAGTGAATGTTCATACAGTCACCACACATAACAAACGAAACCAGAAAACCACCGATGCTCAGTAATGTGGGCTGGCAGTGACAAGCCAGAGCATTCCCCTGTGAAGAGAAGGGCCTTTCTGGAGCTTACTTTCCTCTAAGAAAGGATGGCGTTTTGCTTTTGCAGACTGTAGATGATGTCTGTCCAAAGAGTTTGTTCTCAATTTTGCGGTTAATAYGCTTCCAAGAATTATTATCCCAACTGTTAGGCACAACTCTTTTCTTAAGTGATATAAATTACCTTGTATAAAAAGTGGTGAGGACAGTCTTACGCTGGTTCAAGCTAGGCTTACTTCAGTTTATGTTAAATAAGATGGTTTAACCAAATGAGAACAAGTCACTTTTAAACCAAAATTGAAGTGCCTTTAAACTACTTTGCAACTATACGACCTGAGCAGAACAGTTTGAGGTGGATAAAATACTGTGGGCTAAATCTCATATAACTTTCCACGGCTGAATATAAAAAGAAAAGGGATGTTGTTTGCATTATGGGAGAATCACCAATTTGATCCCATATTCTTTTTTTGCTGATATTATTCAGATTAGTCCTAACAGCAATGCAGTAGAATATGCTGACACTACTTTTTTGAAAAAGTTGAGAAATTTAAGGAGATTTTATTTCAAGAGACACCTTTATTCTCTTTTCTTCTTGTTTATCATCYTTGCATCATGCCTAGCATTTTAAATAGGACCAGAATAATATTGCAGGTATTTGYAGAGGTGCTTGAGATGGTGCAACAAGCGTTTTTTTTAGACGAAGCATTCTTGCTTCTGCAAATTTTCTTTTTTATTTCTCCAATTCCTTGTGCTCTTTCTAGTCAGACCAGTAATCTAGCTTCCATTGCTTTTAGAGGGAAAAGACTTCTAAAGGATATTGCACCTTTTCTGGGTACTTATTAATGACTGTTCTTATTCAGTGATTATACAAAGATTGTTTGTACAAAGAAGTTGCACTGGCTTGAGTTAAATGGGTTTAAAAAAAAAAAAAAACAGTGTATTTAGGTCAGTACAAATTCCTGGTTGGAAACTTTTAGATAATYTTAAACTTTAGCTATATAAACTTTAAATACTCTACTGAGAGCAACAGTGTCAACACAAAAACTTGAGCTAAAATAACAAAAGTTAGTTTTTAACAAATCTAGTTCCATTTCTGATTAAATCGGGACTAGCAAATTCCCTCCATCTAGTTTTATTTTCAGAGAAGAAAGTCTCATATTTGGAAGGAAGCACCTCTTCCCACCACTAACACTGTACAGCTGTAACCAATTGCTTCATGAGCGTGCAACCTGATTGCTTCCTTTTTGTTTGAGATGGAGTTGAAAGAAACAGATTCAGTGGTAGGTGAACTAAATTYCTCTTTAAAGAGATTTAGGAATATTTGCTTCTTTTTTAAAAGGCCTTGGGATGTTGCTGAAGGAAGTTTTAATTACTAAAATAAAATACAGATTCTCAGACCACAGTTATTAAAGTGTATTTTGTCTATATTAGGCAACATATAAAGCTAACTCTCCAAAATGTATTTGTAGTATCTTATATGGATTTATTCACATTTACATATTTTGTAAGTTTTACCCCTGCTCGTTTCCCTGCATAAAACTACTGTTGGGGGATGAGGGGRGAGGAGGTATAATTTTTTTTTCAGTTTTCCTAGTCTCTGGCATGTAGGCCTTGTGGTAGGATTATTTCTTGACTGCGAGAAGGAGCAAGGCCCTATACAGCAGTCCAGAGTTAAAAACTGTGATTCTCTCTCCCTGCTCGGTTAAACGGTAGTTTCATCTTCGGAATTTGTTGAGGTCAAAAAATCCAGGCATCCCACTAAACAAATACTCAGACCTATCACAACCCTATCATAAATAAAGTAAGCATATTTTTGTATATATAGGTGTGTGCATTTTACATATATATATATCTGCGTGTGTTTATTACATATATGTCTGTGTGTGTGTATCTATATATGCATACACATATATAAATAGAAAAAAATGACCTTGTGAATAATTCCCAGAATCCCAAACCTCAATTCCCTGCTCAAGAAATACTTGCCTATAGGCAAGGGAGAAAAGGCAGTCCTTGTAGCACATCTTGAAATATAATAARCTTGTTCTATTACAAACCAAGGAAAGAAGAAAGTTGCAGTGGCCGAGGGCCCTACAGAAGAATGGCTTGTCACAGCTCTTTCCTCAAACCACTCACTCACAACCTGCTTTAAATTCAGAGACCCCAGGGAATCCTCATGCTACTTCTAATGAGTCCAAAGAAAATAAGTACGAAAAAGCAAGGCCTTTGTCTGTATCTCTATTAAAACGTTTTAAGGGAGCTGCAAACAGAAAAAAATTGAAAACTACTGCTGTAAGCCGATGGGTTTCAATTAGGGCACTTTTGCTGGCCACAGCTGTATTAGCATAGCATGGAGTCAGAGTCTTAAGCTAAGTAGAAACCTGGTCCTTTATGGTCTTACAGATCACAGCCAAAATCTTAAAGCAAGTTCAGAAACCAGGAGGCAGACAGTGCAGACCATGAGGAAGATGTTTAATACGGCTGGGAGAGAGACATTGATTAATAAGCAAACCTCTGAATTTTTTTTGTAATGGCTTCAATCTCTATTTGAGATGAGGTTTCATGATGGAATCCAGGTAGTGGTCTAACAGSGGAATGACCAGCATGGATGGCAGATTACAGAACTGCATTACCCCATTGATTTGCAACACTCTCACAACTTTCCTTGTACTGAGTCTTCTGTCCCMTGGACTCCTGTCTTAAGATGGAATGAGATTGATTACCTAAAAGAAGAAGGTATAGTCTTGCCATCCTTAAATATGTAGCTTCTACCTTTATGAACAAGAGAGGAAAGAATGAGAGGTATAACAGGGTAAAAAACACAGTAGTCCAGRCACTCCTGAGATCACCATGACAGAAATCATGATTGTTTCTTCCTTTTGCTACTAGTACCTGAAACCACCTTGCTTTTCTCTAAGCAGAGTCACAACAGCTTGTTCTTATCCATCCCAAACACTTTTGGCTACTGATAGAGTCAGCTGGGTCACTGACCATGGAAATGGAGCACAAAAGATACTGAATGTGTAATTTCAGTGGCCATATATATGCATTAAACAAGGAGAAACTAGTAGGTACTGTACGGAACTCAGTGAGAAGATAATTTTTGTCCTCTGAGAATGCTCAGAAAGACAAGAATATCATCATTTAAAGGATACTTCATCCATTTTTTGTAGCAAAGAAGACAAAATCATTTTGTGATCCAAGGCAGGAAGAGGCTTAACACTATCAGCACAGATATTAATCCATTTCCAGGAGGAGATTATCTATCAGGGTATCCCTGGTCTATTCACAGCTCAGCTGACAAAGTGAAGGAATTTCTTCACTGTGAGAGTGACAGAGCACTGGAACAGTTTCCCAGAGAAGTTGTGGAGTCTCCTTTTCCGGAGATATTCAAAATCCGCCTGGATGAAACTGTCTAACGTGCTTTAGGTGACCCTGCTTGAGCAGGGGGGCTGGACTAGATGATCTCCAGAGGTCTCTTCCAGCCTCAACTATTCTGTGATTYTGTGATGTGGGTCAAGCAGCACTGGGGCCACAAAACCTTATGATAATTTTCCCCAAAAACTGGAATGGAAAAATGTCAGATACTATCTCATAATAATAAGAGTATCAGATAAGAATTAGCAAGATTATCACTAACCAGTAAGGAAGTCATGTGCTTCTTTAACTGAAG
Organism: Rhea americana; assembly: GCF_003343005.1. NCBI lineage: Eukaryota > Metazoa > Chordata > Aves > Rheiformes > Rheidae > Rhea > Rhea americana. The sequence goes on from NW_028186379.1 coordinate 4,558,485, forward strand.
TAGGGAGTTTGTGGCCCTTTAGGAAGCACTGACAACTACTGTCACTAAGGGACATTTCCCACACATTTCCGTAAGCAGAAAGCAGAGAAGTCCCAAGCATAAGAGGGTATGTACTAGATATTCTCCCAGAACTTCCATTGTKCCAGCAAAATATACTGATAAAGAAAATGTGGCCTTTTTAGTGCTTCTATTCCTTCCTTGAAAAATGAAGAATTCTGATAGAATTGAGCAATGTCATTCACAAAATAAGAGACAGTTTTCTTGCTGTGAAACATCTTCAAATAGTCCGGATAAGCAATACCGGTCTGGATTTATTTARACTGCCCAGCTAAATCAAATTTGCTGATTATGATTGTGCAGATGCCATGGTGGCAGTTCCAAACAGCCAATTTCTTAAGCATGAGAAGTCCAGCCTGATGATTCCAGATAGAGATTTAGTCTATAGCCTTCTATRAAACAGATCTCTCACCTGAAAATTGTCTCCTCAAACAAAAATCTATTCATTTTGCAAAATGAAGAGGGGCACTGAAAACRTGCTTATATCAACAATAAGAGTAGTTTTCAGAGGTAAGGGAGGCTCATTAAGGTCCTTCAGACAGGTCTTTAATACTCACTACAACGTCAAATGTTCCTAACTGGATCCTAYGTAGCAGTGAATAAAGGCTGGTCTCTTACATTTGACCAAAGTGTATATACCTCTTGCAGACCAATCAACTGCTCTTGATTCTAGTTTTGATTTGTCCTGACCTGTTAAACTGGAACCCTTACAGCACCAAGAGAAATACTTTGATCTACACTGGCCTTCTGTGGCCCTYGGAGGCAGGAGAGGGATGCAGGGTGTAAACTCTACTAATGGCTTATAGTCTCTAGCTACTTCACCAAGGAAATGATAGTTGCAAGAGGCAGGCTGAACCATCATCCTAGCTGTTCTGTTCTATCAAAGCAGCACAAGACAGCCACTGTAGAAGTGAGGAGATTGTATGAGTAATAATAGTCCTTTTCATATGTTTATCAAACAAACCAAAATCCCAGAGGAAAAAATACTTGGCTCCTGTTTTTCCAGACAGCAGAAACAAGAAAAAAATCAGAACAAGACCAAAACAAAGTGAGTCATAAATTCCCTATTGCCGATCTTGTGAGTTTGACACTGCAGATCAGAAAGGAGAACTGTACTCAGAAAACATTAGTGTTGCAAAGCAGCTGTGAGCTGCAYGTAAACCCACATAGGTGTGGGATCCCCCTGACTTCAGCTGGTGGTAGTTAAGAGAAGGGAGAAAGGTATCCACCTGCTGTCCATGATCAGAGCCTAAATCAATAGTGGAAGTCTTTAGTATGGAGGTTAGATATAGCCACAGTTTTACATCAGCGGTCTGAGGTCACCATTTTTTTAATCTGAAATTCTAACTCAAATGAAAGATTAGTCAACTTTATGGGTTCTGTGATAATTCACTTCAGCTCAAAGAGCCTTCTAATCTCTAGATAGTCTAAGTTTACAGATTTAATTATTCTCTTTTCAATATTTAAAAATATGATGATAATGCTCAAAGGACCAAACAATTGCCMAAAAAAGGCCAAACAAAGCAATGTCTGACAACTAATCTAGTGTGGAAACAGAAAGACAATCTTGCTGCATATTAAGAGTTTTTAATCATATTGTTGTTTTTCCATATTTGTAGCATTAAAGAATCATTTCAGGTTTAAAATTTATGGGGCAATATTTTTGAGTACTTTCAAGCCAAAACAATGTGAACATGCAGTTTCTCAATCTACAGTTATGCTGGCAATGTGCCACACCAATGAGTTGAAAACGAAGCGTGAAACCTGCCAATGTTTTTGAATACATTGTTTTTACTATCATCACAGTGAATCTTTGCACAACTGTTAAACATGTAAGAAGCCCCTAATTGTACTCCTAGACAGATTCACACATCTGTATACCCAAAACTATAGAAAGGGAAGTGTTACAAATAGAGGTAAAATAAAAGATCATCACATGTATGCATTCATGTACCTCTTTCAGAGAAAAGCTAAGATAACTTTTGTTTATTAAAATCCTCAACTCTTTTTTACAGTACAACTTTGGGTGTTCAAACTATATGCAGGAGGATAGATTGGTAAAGAGAACAAATTAAGCACAAGCAATTTGAGCACAAAACAAGAGCCAATAAAAGTGATCAGGCTCTTGCAAAAAGTATCTGTTATGCTCGACCTCTGTGCAGGAGAAAAGGGGGGATAAGGATTCTTGTTTCACGATGCACATATAAATACTGAAACTAAGAGGTAAGATATTTTAGAATTCTGTCAGTGTTTTATAACATCTTATTGAAATATCACCACAAATCTACCTTTTTTTATTTCAAGACTTCCCTCATTAAGAGCTCCTGGCATTTGATGTAGAAGCACTTTAGCTTCTAATGTTCCATGTAAGATGACCAAATCAGGAGACRTTCTAGAGAGTGAATAATGCCCACGTTTGTTTCCAAATACTGCATTACACGTAGACATTTTTGTTTGTTAATACAGCAGACCCATGACTTTCTGAGACCATGATGAGTATTTTTTGTTTATGTAAAGCAGGAGCTTCCACAGCTGTCACAGGTCAAATTCTGCCACGTGCTGAACACCTAAAATCACACTGAAGTCRGATGCACACAAGTCAGAACACCACAAGTGAGCGGGATTTTAGAGGAATTAAGCATCTCACACCCTCCATCCCCCTAAATGTTACTATGTAGATGAGGAAAAGGATAAATCTTTTGGAAAAATGCCAACTCTAATTTTTTGTCTGAAAGATTGATGATATAATACATGCTGAAAGGTACTAGAGGAACTCAGAAGCCTTTCACAACAATGCCTGCTGCTGAAGCAAACCAGAGGATCTTTGGGTCTCTCAGCACTTACATTTATGTTCAAGGAAGATTCATACTTTCCATGATACACAGTTGCATCTCTTGCCCAGGATAGCAAAGAGAAAATACCATCTTTGTGGAAGTGTTAGATTATCTGTCCACTTCCAAGGTTCCTCTCATCTCTATTCACAGTTCTCCCCCATTCCTTTTTGYATTTTCTTAGTATTGTTTTATTGACCTAATAGTTTCTTCATTCAGGATTTTTTGCATTCCACCATTTTAATATACCAGAGATTTTGTTTCAGTTAGTCCTGTCCAAAATCTACTTTCAGTAATGTAATGCATTTGTAGATTTGGACAGGTGATTCTAAATAAACTATGTATAGCACAACAAAAGTGAGATATTTTTAAGAAAGTAGCCTTTAGTTTCTTGTATCAGCAATCCACTCAAAGGAGGGGAGAATATGTTCATAGATCCTAGGTCGCTACTGCAGAATTACATACATTTTCAATAGCTGATGCCCTTCTGTTCTTTTGTTCAGTGCTATGGTTGTGATATTCAGTCGTCAGGATCYATGTGATGGTTAACAGGCATGTTATTTGTATCTCTAATTTAAGCTGTCACATGTTTATTTGACAAACCACTGTTGGTGGTGATTGTGAATGATTTGCAATGCTTCACAGCTGAGCTTCTCACAGGGTCTTTGCCACAGAAGATCATTTGAGAGGTTTACTAAACTGGGGGTTTTCTTTCATTTGAGAATGAATTTTATTTTGAACACTTGCCTGCAGACTTCCCTTCTAGTCATGCCAGGCTCTGTAGTCAATGATTGCCAAAGCATCCTGGTAAGAGAAATACCTGTGACTTCCTTTTCTTAGGGACTGCAAACCATTCCCAGCACTTTATGTTGACTTATTGTCAAAGCCTTCTTCACCCCAACTTAATTTTAAAATGTCAAGAAACGGGGAACTCCTACCGTGACTGCCTGCATTCCCACCTAAATACTGGGGTTCTCGGACTCCACGTACTACTTAGCAAGTGGATTTTTGATGGAATCCTTGGCTCAGTGCAGGATTTTCTGTATAGCTGATATTCTTGGCTCAACGAAGAACTTTTTAAATGGGAAATTCTCAAGCTAAACAGAAGAGAGTCTGTACTGAATTTGCAGGCTCTAAAATACACAGTTCTCTGTGACTGGGAGACTTAGAAATAAAGGGCCCAGATTTTCTTAGTTCARTTTTGATTTGGGGCAAAGAAATGTTAGAATAGGAAGGAAAACATGAGATGGCACTAAGCCGCCTTTATGTCTTTGCACTCCAGATCATTAATGTAAGTTAGAGCAGCCTTAAGATCATTTTAAATCATCCCGCAACTATAGCATCATAAACAGCCATTAGTACTAGAGAATTAAGAGTTTGACATTGTCAGTTGTGCTGACAGTTCTACTCTAAATAAAAATCTAGTAAGAGTTTGTTCTAATTTAGGATTATTTCTGTGAAAATGATGTTTTWTAATCTCAATATATTTTGGAACTAATTTGTCTTCTTCAACTGATTTTATGCATTACTATGTCAGTACATGCCATGAAATCCAGCTAGGAATTGGGTCTCCAGTTTATTGGAAGTGAGAATAGAAAAGGCAGAAATTTCAGGATGGACTTCTGCGTTTTTGAAATGCTGTAAAAGCATGTGTTGAAATGTACGTTTCACTCTATTACTACTAACCTTAACTATAAAGATCAACCACAGAGATCATTTACCTCTCATTGAGATAAAATTACAAAAAGTTATTTTTTAGCCAGTGATTTTTAAAAAATATATATTTATTATCCCAGATAGTTTGCTAGAATTAAAAATACAATGTTTTACTTACTACAGTAAGAATAGAGTAGGTTACTCAATACCTATATGATTGCATGTTTTTATAAGAGACCATGGAAACAGTTTGCATTTTATAATTCCAAGGCAGGCAAACACTGTAACAGTGGTTTATAACACAATATGTTATAATATAACATATTATAGCTCCAAATATCCTGAAGTAGCCAAAATGAGACAGGAAAATACTTTTTCCTTATGTTACCGGTTACTAGAAATACATAGGCAGCTTTGATCTCCTGTTTATCTGAAGTTTTGTCCTTCTCAAAATGTGCAAGTCTCAAAGTTAAACTAAGTAGGATTTCTTCTATTGTTTTGGGGCATCTGGAACTAGTGGGGAACACAGCACTTTCCTAGCTTAACATTTTGGTTTTTTTCATTGCGCCCTGAAGCAACATAATGCACTGCCAAGAAAAAAAAAACTAATTCAGCAGTATAAATTAAAAATAGGATTCTCATGACACAAACTGCATAAATAAGTTTTACTTGTATAATGATTCTGGTATAATGATTCTGCAGCTGTGATATATTTCTGTTATGAATTCTTCCTGACATGTGACAGACATCTAATATGGCCAATATGCAGTGGCAAAGAGAAATAAAGTGATAAAAATTGTTATTGAAAAATTAAATAGTATTTTTTTTTAGGGGAAGGTGTTGTCAACAATTCCTTTGCAATTGTCAGTCACACTTGTTTTATTTTTCTTGAACTTATTTACGTATGCTTTTTTTAAAGTGTAACTCAAGAGCACAGCAATCAGAATTGTAGTAAGCCTATAACTTAAAAAAAAAGTTCCATATCATCCTTGTGCAAGAGTCATACCAATCTTCTCAGCATTGCTCCACTGTTGTAAATGCAGCTGAAATCAAGTACTTCAGCTGTGCTTTAAATAAAATTATGAATCAAATATTAAGTTTTCCCTACTATTTGACAGGGTACTACATCATCAACAAAAGATTTGTCACCCTCAATGAACCAAGGGCAGCAACCTCTCAGYGTTTCTGATTCAGACCTCTAGCCTTCCAGAGAGCAGCAGAATAATCAGCCTTTAGGAATCCAGAGCAGTAGGAGTGGATGGCAGCAATCTGTCCTGTGACAAGGCCAAGCACTTATGTTGCAGCAGTTAATCACCACAGTATAACTAGGTTGTTACTAAAAAATCTTTATTAGTAAGGCCAGTAGTCAAAAGTCATTAAAAAAGATCCAAGATCCAGACTATCTAAGGACATACACAATCTTACCAAGCAATTAAACTAAATTACTCTATTTCCTACTTTATCAAAATGGACTTAAAATGAGGCATAAGGATGTGTAGTGAAGAAAAGATACAGACCTAACACACGTATTTATCAGAGGATAAACAGATGATTTAAAAATCTACTCAGTYAAGCAGTACTCAATCTTGTTCTGAGTTTTGAACAGCACATCCTTCTTCCCAGAGTCCTGCTCTTTGTTTTGTGTAGGAGTTGGCCTAAGAAGAAGCAATTGTAGAACTAAGAGTCTTAGGGGCCTGCAAAATATTTTTTTTTCAAAAATAAAACTGGGCCTACCTGCCATTTAAAATTTCTTCTTTCTTAGTTCTATCATTTTAAAATAGTCTAAGATAGCTCTTCTTAGCCTGAAAGGGATCTACTTAGTCATTAATGCTACTTTGACAAATCACTTAGGTCCAATTTGTATTTATTTCTCCCACAGAACAAAATGAAAGTGGCAAATTCTGAACACCTTCTCTTATTTTGCCAGTGATATGGATATCTTAGTTCTCCATCCTAGTAAAACTTGAGTAAGAAAATGATTATTATTGATCATAAAGTGGAGAACATTAAAATGTATTGGTGGATTGAGTAAACTACTGATACAAAGTTTGGTAAAAGTAACTCACAATTTCTCAGATACCTGAGGAAAGAACACATGTATAAAAAGCAGGGGGAAAAACTGATTCTTTCTACACAAACTACTTACCATTAGAACTTAAAGTATTCCTCTCTGTAACACACAAAGGTAACACACATGGTAACAGCAGCAAAYCAGAGTTAAGTGCAGGATGCGATAAGCAGGCATGAACAAACCCAAAGAAGAATCTGGACCTTGTTCTAACACTGAAATGAGGGCAAGGGCCCTTAATTATGTTGAGAACAAAACCCACCTGCTTCTATGGAGAAAAAAAGTAGGGAGAAGGTTCTAAGGACTTAAATCACAGAACATAAAGTGGCTTAACTGATAACCTATCTTTACTGCTAGTGAAACTATTAAAACTGGGTATCTCCAAAATTAGGCTTTACAAAGTAGGAGGAGTAATTACACAAAAAAGGATATTCACTTGAATCCTTATCCTACAGGACACTGAATAGCTCCTGGATTTCCAGATCCTCTCAACTGCTGCTAATGTTAAATGCTCTCCCTAGTTCAAAAGGTGTCATATATCCAGAGAACTTAGCAATGAATGAAGAGAGACTTGCAGCTAACTGATCAAATTCACATATCAGAAAGCAATCTTGATATTGCCTATTACTAGCAGGTGGGTAACTATGACTATTTATTACTTGATCAGCTACAAAACTACTTTGACTTCTTCATATGTAATAAGCACTTTGTTAACAGCCAACAGAAGCTGTTGAGACTAACCCAATGACCATACAATTTTGTTTTATAATGAAGACTAAATCATGCACCTGTTGAATTGGATGTATCAGCCACGTGGAATTCTTGTACTTAATATACTGTTATATATTCTGCATAATCCTCGTTTCCTGCCCTTGAACATTTTTATCTGAGTTGTGAAGGTGATCTATCCTGAGATAGTGCCTAACCATATGCAAAAAGAAATGTAAAATCTACAGTCCTGATATTGCTAAGGGTGCTGGGGTTTTGATTCCTGAGAAAACTGTAGGTTGAAAAGGCCTATGTGTTTGACTAACCAAAATAGTTTCCAGAACTGCATCTTACCAGGAAATTGCTTATCTTCTTATTTTACTCCTCTTCCTTACCCTCTGTTTGTTGATTTATGTCTTGATCATAACAGCATACATTTTGTGACATTACTTACAACAGCAACTGGTGTAGCACAGGTTTCCAGGATTATGGTCTCAAACCAAATCAGCTCCTTTTTGATGAGTCAACTCTTAAAGAGCAAGTTTCTTTGATAACATCATGATGACAGTGGAGAAATTAGAAGAGTTACCTGAGCYGTTGTGCTTGAAACAGGTGGATCAAATGATAGATGTCAGATATCAAACTCCTTCATGTTATTCAAAAGAATTATACATTTTCACGAAATACCTTACAGCAGAAGTTCRCCAGCCTTCTAGACCACAGGTCAACTGCTGTCAACCCTGAAAATGTACTGTAGCCTATTGTGTGCCAAGATTATTATTATTATTTTTATCTCTAAATACTACAATATTATTTCAGCTTTCTGGATCAACATGCCATGGCTATGCAAAGGATTGCTTAAAAACTCTAATACTATGTACTTAAGAAGGCTTTTTCACATGCTACTTTTTTTGGAAAACAGGTTTTATGCTTTTTTTTATCCATATGAACTAATTGGAGTCGAGAAAATACACAATTGGAACAGAGGCAAGGCACTGAAAAAAACCACAAAGGCAAAATAACCTGCAAAATGAAACTTAGGTTCTCTGATGTACAGTATGCTAGGAACTAATGCCAGGACTTTTCATGCTCTAAGGAAATGGGCAAATACCAATCTTTCTATTCATCAATCATTTTACTGCATTTTTAGGCTTTGCTATTCTTTAACTCCTGCAGCAGTATTAGGAATAGCCTCACCAGAAACGGCTTCTGCTTATTCTTATGGACATGCTTAATTTTATAGACAGGATAGTTATTCATCAGTGGAATCATTTATGTCCATATATTTCAGTAAGGCTTATGCAGATTCTGAGACTTCAGTCACTTTTGCTCAAATTCATTGAAAATATTGTAGAACTAGATAAATGGGGGGGGAGGACTATAAAACAGAAGTGTGTGTGTGGGAAAATCTTCCTGACAAGGCAGCTTCCCCCCCTCCCTTTTTAATTTTAAATAAAGCTGTCTGTGAATTTGAGCCTAGGGAGACCTGCATTAAAATCAATTAACCAGTCAGCCTCTCTACTGAATAGCTTTCCGGAGACAAAAAGTCAAAATAGGTTTTGAGAATGAGGTGTGCTCCTTTCGCTAATTGGCTTCTCCGTCTTTCCCGTTTTACACCCGTGCCCCGAACCTGCCGTTCGGCAGGCGCGTTAATTACTCCTGGATCCCTGCGTGGAGGAGGAGGAGGATCAGGCCGCAGGGCCGGAACGAGCTGCTCTGGGGGCAGCCCGAGCCCAACTTAGCCCCAGCGGGACCTCCCGCCTCCCAGGCCTCGGCGCGCTTGTCGCAGTGAGGGCGGCACCCGGCCG
>NW_028186379.1:4569345-4572846 GCF_003343005.1 Rhea americana
GATGCCGCCGTCCCGCAGTCTCCTCGGAAACCCGTCCGGCGAGGGGAGAGGGGCGAGGGGCGGCGACCGTGCCCCGCGGGGCCTGCGGCGGCGGGGCGACGGCTCGTCAGTGCCTTCCCGGGGAGGCCGCCTCATGGGCGGCGGGCGGGAGCGTGCGCAGGGGCCGCCGGCCCCTCGGCAGCGCGGGCGGCGCTGAGGGGGCGGCGCGGCGCGGCCGTTAACGACAACTTTCGCCGCCGCCGCCTGCGGCCGCTGCGGGTTAGGCCTGCAGCGTGCCCGCGTGGAAGCGCTCCCGGGCCGGCGCCCGGCTCTGCGCGCCGGCGCCTGGTGAAACATCTCGTTTTCGGTCTGTCCCCAGCGGAGCGTTACGCACTTACGAGGCCACGACCACGTACCTCTGCTTTTTCTGCCTCAGCAGGTGTGCCGCGAAAGCACCGCGTTTAACTTGTCAGGAAAAATAACCCTCCAAAGTTAATTCTTCGAGGCAGACCGAGTTTTAAAATCAGGGGAAAAAAATACAAAAGTTGTAAGTATCCATTGACTGTAGACACCTAGGTTTCAGTAAAAGTATAAGGAAATAACGTGCTGCTACAAAATTATGAAACTAGTGCACTTCTCAGTTTAATTGTGGTTTAATAGGCAGGCCTGAACACCTGAAAAATTAACTGAAGTTTAAATTGCAGGTGTAACATTACATTAATATGATATTACAGGTCAACAAGATGAAAGGTATGGTTCTCATAATTATCCTGATGTCTAGTATGAAGTAACAAAACCACACACCACAAAACTGTGTAATTTGTGACTTGATGTGGTGCAAGTCTATGGTTGTGATAATAGGGGTGGGTTTTTTTGAATCTCACGTTTTTAGCTTCTTCAGTGTCATGCATCACTTCGCAACAGAAAAAACTTGGTGAAATAGCTTCCTTAAATGAAGGCTAATAAGTTGTCTTGTATATGCTGTAAATGGGTTATCGCTCTGCTAGATGTCACAGCCCACATAGTGTTAAGAGAGAGATAGTCCAGTCCATGTGGTCTGTGCATTGCTCTTTCACTGATCAGCAGTTCTCAAATTTACCCGTAGAAAGACACCCTTATGTAATACTGTAATTTTTTGATAATTGTGTATTTAATACTGTAGACTCTCTTACTTTTTTCTTCCCTCAAAGTTAAGAAAGTGTTATAGAATCAGTACATACAGACATATACATTTAATTGAATATGTAAGCTGCCAACATTAGCCCTACACAACTGAAACCACATGTGATGTTGCACATGCAAATACTTTCATACAAWCTTTGGAAAATGATGTCAGATTGCTTGTTCTTCATCTTTAATATGTGACCTCAGAGTGATGACAGGGTTAGACTTGATCCCCTTGTGTATGTGTGTGATGTCTGTATGTTATGTTACTCACCTCTATGAAACACATGAAAAATTGATAGAGAGTTGGCACCTGTTACACCAAATGTGGATCACAGTTCTCACATCAGGGCCTCAGCTGTGCAATTTGCTACATGAAACTCAGAGTGCTGAGGGCTCATGGAGGTTCAGAATCTATGAAAACTCACTGAATATGAATTCACCAAAAAGTGATTAGCTGTCAAAAGCAGCTTTGAAATAAAGGAATGAACATCTGAAAATAGAAGCCTATATTGAAATTGCTTTCTCAGTAATTCTGATATGAGAAGAGTCTGGTGTTTTCTGTCATACAGGTCTAGAAATGTGAATCAAAATTTGTCATGTTAAAAATTAACTAGTTTTTGGCAAATGCAGTAAAGAGCAACATGTTTAAAACATTGTTTAGGAGGTTCCTTGTATGTTGCAAGAATAAAACAACTTGATTTGGTTATTTTCAGTTATCAATTTAAACTGAAGTGGGTGACTGCTAGGCAGATGGGGTGTTAAAGTACAGGTAACGTGAACATGATGCTGCAAGCAGCACTCGGTGGGGAGACCTTTATGACATGGGCTCTTGTTGTTCAGTCCATGTTACTGGAAAGAGTTGGATTGCCTAGTTCCATAGGGTGGGGTTAATAATCAGTCATCCACAGCAGTGGAGTACTGGTAGGAATTTGGTCATTTTTCRGAGCCATATTGTCCTCTTCTGAAAAAGGGGGAAAAAATCATTATCAAGAGATCTTTTTTCATCACCTTTACAAAAAAAGCTCAACTTAGAATAAGGAAACACTGTCATGGCATTCTGGGGATAGAACATAAATAGTTTCTGAGGGGTTCTGTAGTTGCTTTCCTTACTTGTAACTTAGCATTCATGAATAATGATATGGTAGCGAAATAATTCGGTGTATGTTGTTTTTTCTCCTTGATCTTAGTGGCTACTTTAAAATTCACCAGTTGCTTGAGGAAACTTTCAGTGCAGATAACCTGGGAGAGTTGTGTTTGAATGAATTATTTGACTCAGAGATGGTGCTACGTGCCTATCTCGGATTATCAACTGCTTTCTGATTTTTGCATTTATGTATGGGAGACATAATGGGAGTTTTTTGCTAAGCATTCAGCTCTGGCTACATTTTAAGTTCTGCTGCATTTCTGCAGGCCTGATAGTGTCTGTCAAAAGTAGGACTGTGTGATAAGCATGTAATGTTCTGAACAGAACCTTTGGCTCCACGGAGCATTTCCAAAATTAAATTTAAATAATTCTGTATAACTCATCTTCTGGGGTGTTTTCAGCTGATTGCAGAAATCCAGGATCATGTGCTTTGTTTCTTTTTCTATCATTTGATTCTTCATCTGTCTATCTGTAGCTGAACTCCTTCTGATATGGTGGGTGTGAACAGCTCCTTAAAGCTGGTTGCTAGTGTCATGCTTACTTGAATATTGAAAAGAGAATATTTCAGCAGAATTTCTTAATTGCATTTTGATTACATAATTAAAAATACAAAGAAAAAAATTTAAGAGAGTAAGTGCATCTTGTGTGTAGATGAGGTTTTTGCTTATATGAGCTGCTAAATGTTCATTCGTGGTAAGTGTACACAGGTGTGGATAGCATGTTAGCATGTATTGCTTATCTTGTCAGTCCTGCTTCTCCTCAGACTGAGCAAGCATTGAGGAAATGATGTCAATGAAATGAGGTGTCTGAACATATACAGTATGGTAGGCCTGAAGATGTGGAAAGGTGGATAGGAAGAGCTACAGAAGATCAAAACTGAAGACATTCTTACCTTACTGGAGGTAGAGTTTGTTAATTGTATTATACTGGAACCATTAGAAGAGTTTGAAGAAAAGACCATCTGCTTACACAGTAAGGACAAACTGAAATGATCTACTGTAGCAAAATATTTCATCATAACTTTTCAAGAAGTCCTTTTGTTGGATAATTCCAGTTAAGCATTTGCGTAATATTTTTTCCTGTCAGAACGTAGCTATAATACTTCTCATCAAAGCTGCCTGACTTTCAGATATTAGAATGGGTCCAGAACAGAACACTACTTGCTGTCTTCCTAAGTAAGGATTTTCAAAGAAAGAAAAAAAGTTCTTAAA